>NC_058064.1:16435322-16744072 GCF_020085105.1 Siniperca chuatsi
GCTGTAACTAACTTAGATAGCTAACTTTAACTTGAGGTAGCAATTGTCTGGCCCTTTATAATCAATATTTTAGCCCTAGTTATCAAGCTATCAGGACTGATAATATTAGAGACAAGAACTTTAATAAATTAATGTTTGTATTTCAACATACTTAAGGCAGTATTTTGGCAGGTCTTTAAAGTGGATTGGACAACATCATGACCAAGTGACAACAGGTGAGCGCACACAAAACTGGGACAGCTAACTAATGCTGCATTCACAGACAAAAGGGTATATGGGAAATGCCATTTCGCCTCAGTGTTTTGAAAGAGGACTTTCTACAGTAAATCTAGAACAGCGCCACTGCTATATACCACTGCATTGCTTTCCCAGTATCATATTAAAGGGCAACGGTTCCAGTGAAACCTGCATGAACACAGTGTTACAAAGTAGCCTAACTACTAACAGTGTATTTTCTCATACGCTTCTCCCCTAACATGCAAACAATTGCTGACTTTTCATTCCCAATATAATGTACCAGTGAATACAGGCACCAGTGAATTCATCTATTACTCCCGCATTCGATTACAAATGCTGCTGCTGTACTAGGCCTACTAACACTGTATTTTCACACGTTAGTCTTACTTTTCTTTCCCGATATCATGTAGTGTAATGGCGACTTACCTCACATTCCTGGTTTCAGATACGTCAAATACTCTTGTTCATATAGTGTAACTTAGTGATGATATTTTTCTATCATTCATAACAGAAACAGCACACCTTAAAATCAGTAACCCTAAGGGATTCAGTCCTTTCAAATCATATGCCGTTAATATAGGTACATTACTTTCAAATTGTAATGTCCTGACAAGGTCTGAGTGCTAACCATTATACCATGGACCCAGTACACACATTTCTGTGTCCATTTTCAGACAGTTGTGGAACAATGTCATACAATATGTATGACATTAAGCTATATTACATAGCTCACGACACGGTAAGTATACGACAATACCAGTGGTACAGAGGATAACGTTGTGGAAAAATGTAAAATAAAATGATTTTGCATTGCAGGTTATGTAGGAAGCTCCCAGCAGTATCAAATGAGGTGTCAGCACACAGCTTGAATAGTAGAAAATCCTGAAATGAATCCTGAGAAGGAACCCAAAGAATCAGAATCAGAAATACTTTATTGATCCCCGAAGGGAAACTCTTTGTTACAACAGCTCGCCTTTACGTCAGTGCACACATGAGAAAGTACTAGCAAGAAAGTGTCACTTTTACTGAAAGGATAACTTTAAAATGTTTTTGAAGGACTTTTTTCCCCCTAAAGGATTTGAAGTCAAAGTACCCAGATTTTATGGTCTTTTGATACAGTCATCCATTTGTATCCCTTAGGTTAGCTATGTAAACATAAAGTATAAAAATGGACATATATCATTTTCCTAGTTCACCAGCAACAGTGACATTTAACAGAGCAGCTAACTGCAGTAAGTTTGAGTTTAGGTTGTTGTTTAGTTGCTGCTAACCTAGCAAACATACTCTATGTTTTCATCAAATTGTTCAGCATAAAAGAGGCTATATTTTTAATTTAAAAATTTTCTTTTGCTGGCAGCAAAGAGTGACCACAATACAATGGTTAATTTACTAACAATTTACAGCATTAGACAATCTGTAAAGACAAGCAAGACAATGGTGTAATGCATTACTAGCTCAATGGACAAAGCACTTTACAATTTGCCTGTCATTCACCCATCCACACACACCCATGGTGGCGGGGCATTGGTGCCTCTATGGGGAGTGGCCTTCAGTGGACAGGAGGAGCTGCCAACCCTATGAATAGTGAATGTTTGCTCTAAAAAAAACTCTTATCTACCAAAACATTACCAAAGAACTTGAACGTTCTGGTCTGCTTACATGCTTTCTTTTTACCAAATATTACAACTAATACAATCAATGGACCAATTTGCCAAGACATCTATGATTTGACCTAGCATTTTCCGTAGTTAAAAGATCAACATACCTCCTTCTCCACAGGATGATGAGAGGTGAACAGAACATTGGGGAGTTGAATATGAAACGGAAGGGCTTGACTCTCCCTCCTCTTTTCCATTTCCCTCCGAAAACGACCTGTGGATGTTTTCCTCGTGATATAAAAGATTTAGTTTTCTTTGTCATCTAAAACCAAAAACGCTGCATGCAGCACAGTTATTTAAAATGTCCCACACACCCCTAAAATGGTTTTCCCCCAGTCCTTATTTAATTTAAAATATTTTGGTAGGGGAGTTGGCAGTAGGCACGTTGAGACAATTGAAGACGTTGAAGTTTTGAAACTCTGCTGTGAAATGTATTATGATTTAGAACTCAATGAACTGAACCGGGAGGACATTTTGGGATTCATTCAGTGGAGCAGACAGACAAACACATTATCACATTTATTTCCAAATTAATTTAATTTGAAGTGTCATAAACACTTTTATTACCCAACCATATTGTATAAAATACATTTACAGAGTCAAACTGAGATCTACTAGTATATATTTCAGAAACAACATAAGCAAGTGCTCAGGTTTTGGAGTGATTCTGCATAATAAATCTCAAAAGTTTTGTCAGCTAAAATATGCACAAGGTAGTTAAAGAACAATTTACATGAATCAACTAATGAGAACAGTTAAAATGAAAGTATTTTAGCCTTTACAGATTAAGCATCACACACACAAAAGAATGCAAACATTTACATTTCCAATAATCAGTGTAAATGGTTATCTTAAAGCTCCATGAAGCAATATTTTTCAGATGAATATTGAACCAAATGATGACTCCCCATTATGGTTAAGTTAGCTAATTTGTTTTTGTGGGCAGCTACTCCCACCTCAAAACTCACAGCTGACTGGACTCTTCCTGTCCAGGATGAAACGGTGAGCCGTGAGCCACCATGTCTGACAGCAGTAGCCAAAATCCATCATTTGTGCTAAAAACTGATTTAATATTTTGTTCATTATTTTTGAGAATTAAATGGAGCAGGCACTCATACATTTATGTAATTTTGTATTGAAATTATTTAATAATTTCACTTACCCTATATCTTATTTATTGATAGGATCTGTTCCTTGTTGGTTGCACACTATCAGACTAACACATAGAGTGTTCTCCTGGACTGTTACATAATTTTTACCTCCATATCACCAGTTCTGCCTAGCATACAGATGTAGCTCAGTCTTACATAACTATTCATCCAGTGTTAAATTACACTTGTTTTTAGTGACACAAGCACGTTGAGTAGTCTGATAATATGAACACTTACTGTAAATGTCGTAATCATGAATGTCCATTTTACTATGTTTTTGCTGGATGTGCAAGGGTTTGCTGACATGTCAGCCATTAGGACTTCTACTGAGAAATCTACTGCGACCCAGAAACCAGTTTCCTCATAGACTGCAATTATTAAACATACATCTGTTAAACTTTTGCCAGGACACCACAAATGGCACACAAGGTCAATTTATAATTTTTAAACTAAGATGATCTCATATTTGTAAATTTCTCTGAGATTGTGTTCAGGGACAGAGACAGTAAAATACATGTAGCACAGGTCACACAATACAGAGGCAAAACAGGGAGAATAAAGTAGGTGTATGAGCTGGGTGAACAGCATTCATTTTTTAAACACGATATCTAGTTTTCCTAATGAACCCATGTAATCTAGATGTTTAAGGCTCGTTTCTGTGAGTTTTGGAGTCTTTCTGCCCTCTTGTGGTCAACAATCACTTCATGAACCTTTATTGCAATTTGGAATTTCTGATACAAAAAAACCCACACTTAATCTAAGTGCAGTATTTTCTCTCATTTGCTGATGCTCAAACTTTCACAATGAAACCCAAGATTATAGACAAAACATTCCAATCTTCTTGAGACGATGCAGACCTGTGGTTATCAAACAAAGGATAACAACAGTGTGTAGTCACTCAGACAGTTACTGCACAAATGCTTGATTACTGAATTGAAAACAACATTGAGAATGAATATGGTACATACCTGAAGCAAGGCGGAGCATAGAACTTACATATCTGGTTCTGTAAAGGGAAATAATAACATGTCGTGAACCTGCTCTTTCTATCACCTTGCATTTGGACAGTTCAGATGCTGTAAATGTGGAGTGGTCCATGTTAAGCTTTTCAAATTTGAAAACAGTTACAAAATGCAAACACAACAACTGAAACAATAGTCTGGGACCCAAATGCTGTACTTGTGACACATCAGTGTAACTCAAGTTTACATTTTTAAATTGTTTTTATTTTTATTGAATTGGGGCTCTTAGAACTTGGTTGGTACAGTTTAGCAAGACAGAATGTAAACCCAATTAATATTGTTCTTTTTTCGGCATTACTGCTGTTATTTGACAGTTGACAGTCATGACAGGAAATGTGGGGAGAGAGGGGCGGAGGATGACTGCCCGAATGGAACATTGTGGTTATACAGTATGTTACGTGTCACTAAGTCATGACAACACCGACTTGTGGATTTTTCAGTTATTTCTGTAGCTCACTTTCTAATTTTCAAGTTCATTTAAATTTTTCTTTTGTTCCAGTTAACATATATATTTTGAACTAATGGTTTTGTTACTAGAGATAATTTGAAAAAGATAATATTATACCAACTTTACTCAGGTAAAAATTTCTTACAGATAGGAGCTTTTAATGCAATGTTATTTGTTTTGTACACTGCCTTATTAAATGAAAAACTCAAAGGCAATGTGTTCCGTTCATCAGTAGTGTCCCATTTTATGTCCATGTATCAGATTTTTGTTATTATTATTATTATTAGTTTAAATCTAGAAAACTGAAAACGAATCAGTTTTTTTTTTTCATTTTAAAATCACGAAAAAGTTTTTACATTTGGCTGAGGTGAAAAAGTTGTGTATTGTTGATGTAAAGCAAAATGCGACAAAGTGCAAAAGAAACAGAATTAGCTAATAAATCACATAATGGTAGTGGATGGAAACACGCATTAATTCGCATTTTCTTTTGCCGATTCTGTGGTTAAAATTTTCACTACATTTGGATGGACACCTAGCTAGTTAGAGACAAACTGAGAGACAGACACATACCCCAAATGTACGTCCTGCTTTTTCCCATGTGAGTCACCCTGCAGGCAAACTCCTCTCCTTCGACTGGAATGAAGGGCACGTGTTTGGTCAGGTGGTAGTGCCAGCTCTCCTCGAAGGCCAGGTCAGTCTGCTTGGCTCCTTGCATCTCCTTTCCACTCTTGAGCAGCTCAATGGTGATTTCTGGTGGGTGGAAGTCGCTGACGTGACAGATGAAGGTGTTGGCTTTCCCCAACTCTCCCGGTGCATGGCTGTACACCTGAACCTTGGGTGCAGCTACCGAGAAACAGAACTTTCACACATGTATCACAGAAAAGGTTTCAGTCGTAGTCATCTGGACACTGTTTTCAGAATCAAGACGTTTCCGCTCCCATCCGGAAGTCACAATTGAGAATGACTTCCGGATGGGAGCGGAAACGTCTTGATTCTGAAAACAGTGTTCAGATGACTACGACTGAAACCTTTTCTATGATAGAACACTCCTGGACGAATGAGGGACTACACCGTCTTATTTCACACATGTAGGCCTGCAGAAACAATTTGATGAAAATACGATAGAGCTGGCAGACTAATATACATTTCACTCACTTACGTACTCTATTCTTTAAATTCTAGTTTCTGCCCCTTATACTATTAAACTACAATGCTGTGATGTAGTATTATCAACCACACTGATCGTACTATGTTTATAAAATTTATGAAACAACCTGGTGTGGTAGGCTTTTTATTTGGGCTGTGGTCTCAGACCATCACCGCTTCACTGTTTTTATGACACAGTGCTGTCAAAGACATCAACTTAACCTCAAGTGTTTACTATTCTGAACACTGCCTCTCTCAAAGTTATTACTCAGTATATTCCTTTACTTTTAGGGAACTATTCCTGGGCTATTTCTGCATATTTGGTGTGGAAGTAGACGGTAAACTAAACGGTAAATCTACTGTGAGATCCGAGGCCCCGAGTCCTACCTGACATTTCGCGACCTAATAACACAGCGCCATTTGTAAATATACTGACACACAGGCCTATAAGCTACCAGTACAGACTACTTACATTCTTTGGCCATTGAAAGGGCCGCGAGGCAGAGCAGACCGACGAGAACAGCGCAGACAAATTCCTTCATGATTTCACCTTCACTCGGTCTCTGTACACTGGAAAAGTTATTGTATATCTGTCCAAATAAGAGAGACGATAAAACTGCCCCGCGATCCAAAACGAAAGTAAAGATACAGACGCTCTACAACACAAGATGACGCATTACAAGCTGCGCCAATGGCATTAAATGGTATACACTTCCTGTCTCCAAAGTGGGCGCGGTCGCCTCTCCCCAGTTAAATAATAATAACAATAAAAGTATTATTAAGCAAAGAAACAAGTTTTATCGACAGTTCAGCAGCTTCTTCTTCTTCTTCTTCTTCTTCTGTTGAGTTTTATTTCTTTTGGTGCATTACCGCCACCTTCTGAAATGGAGTGTGGATCAGAATGGTCTTATCCTACCCTATAGTCTTCTTTTAAGTCCTGTCTTTTCCAAAAACCTAAATATTGCCCTGTACCCCACATGCCCTGAGTTCAACTGGAGTAACTCCTTTAGCCTGAACTTAATGCGATCTCTTGCCAGTTTGTTTTTTAACATCTGTCTTTCCTGCTCGTACCTAGGACAACTGATAATCATATGTTCTACTGTTTCCTGTATGTTACAGTACTCACACATACCAGTCCCATGTTTACCAGTTATCTTCAGTGTACTATTAAGACCAGTATGCCCAAACCTCATCCTTGACATAATGTCTTCTTCTTTTTTTGATCTACTGGTTTCCCTCATTTCTCCTGCTTTCTTTTTGATACTATAGTAATGTGTACCTTTCGTTTCCCTGTTCCAAATTTCCTGCCATTTCTTTTTCATTTCTACCTTAATTATGCTTTTAACTTCAGCTTTACTATAACGTACTGTCATATTTACTTCTACTTTCTTAGTTGCATCTTTTGCATACTTGTCTGCCAGTTCATTTCCTTCTACCCCTATATGTGCTGGAATCCAGATGAATTTCACTATTATTCCTGATTTAGTAATTCTGAAGATAGTTTGAGCTATGTCCAGCATAATGTCCTGTCTTGCTTCTGACTGTATACTCTTGAAACTAGTTAACGCACTATTAGAATCTGAACTTATTAAAACTTTGTCAGGTTTGCTGCTTTCTGTCCACTCAAGGGCTAAAAGAATAGCCAACATTTCCCCTGTGAATACTGAAAGGTTGTTACTAACTCTTTTATTTGACATTACATTTAAATCTGGGATTATGAATGCAACTCCTACTCTATTACTTTCTGCTTTTGATGCATTAGTGTATATTTTAGTATACTCAGCGTAATTTCCCTCTATATATCTGTTGACTTGGTTCCTATATATGTTTCTTTCTTTCTTCCTTTCCAGTAGGTGCAGGTCCACCACTATCTCTCCTAATATCCAAGGTGGGACAACAGAGAACGGTACAGTGGGGCTTAACATTATATTCCCTATCCCTATTCCATTAGCTGCATTTCCTATTGTCCAACCAAAGCTCTTGATCTGTCGTTTTTCCTTCTCTTGGCATGGTTTTAACACCTTCTGAGTAGGGTGACTCTCCTTGTGGCCCTTTAAGTTTGCCCAGTATGTTAGCGCTAATTGGGTTCTTCTGATTTCCAGTGGCATTTCATTCATTTCCACCTGCAAGGCTGATATTGGAGTAGTTTTTATGGCACCGCAGCAGAGTCTCAAGGCCTGATATTGTATTGTATCCAACTTCTTTAATAATGTTTTTGACGCTGATTGGTAAACTATGCTGCCATAGTCTAGCACTGCCCTGATTAATCCAATATATACAGTTTTCAGAGAAATCCTGCTTGCTCCCCACTCTCTACCCCTCAAACACCTTAAAATATTCAGTACCTTTTTACACTTCTCAACCACTTTCCCTATATGCGTAGACCAGGTGAGATTCTTGTCAAACCAAATACCTAAATACTTGAACTGTTCTACTCTCTCTAAACTTTCTCCATAGAGTTCAAGTTTACTCTGGTCTTGAATTTTCCTTTTTGTGAAAAATACAGCCTTTGTCTTTGCCACTGAAAATCGAAAACCCTGCTCCATTGCCCAGCCCTCTACTTTCCTTATTGCTTCTTGCACTTATTCCTTCCCTTTTTCCACATAACTCCGTCATCTGCAAATAGTGCGACACCTATCGACCTATCTATACTACTAAACACTTAATTTATCATGATTGAGAACAGACCTAGACTGATTATACTCCCTTGTGGAGTTCTATTTTCCACCAAATACTTGGAACTATTTTCTTTTCCTACCCTTACTGATATCAACGTCGCTGTTAAGAAGTTTTTAACCCATCTATACATTCTCCCTTTTATTCCCATTTGATGTAACTTTATCATTAACCCTTCCTTCCACAACATGTCATACGCCTTCTCAACATAAAAAAATACAGCTACTAAACACTCTTTATTAATTTGAGCTTCCCTAATTTCGTTTTCTAAACACAGAGCCGGATCAATTGTGCTTCTTCCTTTTCTAAATCCACTTTGGTAATTCTTTAACAGATCTTTTGTCTCTATATGAAATCTTAACCTTTCGTTAATCATTTTTTCCATAATTTTCCCTACATGTGACATCAAGGCAATCGGTCTATAACTTTCCGCTAGTCCTGGGTCCTTACCTGGCTTACATATGGGAACAAAAACTGACTCTTTCCATTGACTTGGTAAACATCCCTCTTCCCATACTTTGTTATATAATCCTAATAATATTCCTTTACTCCTATCACTTAAGTTTCCTAGCATACAATAACTTATTTGGTCTGTCCCTGGCATTGCTTTTCCCGACTTTCTTTATGCATTATTTAGCTCTCTTATAGTAAACAACATGTTTATTGCACTTCTGTCTTCCTCAACATCCTGCAGTGCTTCTACATTTTTTCCTATTGTTCTATCTCTTTGTTCCCTTTCCTCATTACTCAAATTTTCAGTACTATGTACCTTAACAAATGTCCTTGCTAATAACGCTGCTTTATCCTTACCTTCTATTACTACATTCCTCCCATCTTTCATTATATTGACCTCTAGATGTTTTTCCTCGTGATATAAAAGATTTAGTTTTCTTTGTCATCTAAAACCAAACACGCTGCATGCAGCACAGTTATTTAAAATGTCCCACACACCCCTAAAATGGTTTTTCCCCAGTCCTTATTTAATTTTAAATATTTTGGTAGGTGAGTTGGCAGTAGGCACGTTGAGACAATTGAAGACGTTGAAGTTTTGAAACTCTGCTGTGAAATGTATTATGATTTAGAACTCAATGAACTGAACCGGGAGGACATTTTGGGATTCATTCAGTGGAGCAGACAGACAAACACATTATCACATTTATTTCCAAATTAATTTAATTTGAAGTGTCATAAACACTTTTATTACCCAACCATATTGTATAAAATACATTTACAGAGTCAAACTGAGATCTACTAGTATATATTTCAGAAACAACATAAGCAAGTGCTCAGGTTTTGGAGTGATTCTGCATAATAAATCTCAAAAGTTTTGTCAGCTAAAATATGCACAAGGTAGTTAAAGAACAATTTACATGAATCAACTAATGAGAACAGTTAAAATGAAAGTATTTTAGCCTTTACAGATTAAGCATCACACACACAAAAGAATGCAAACATTTACATTTCCAATAATCAGTGTAAATGGTTATCTTAAAGCTCCATGAAGCAATATTTTTCAGATGAATATTGAACCAAATGATGACTCCCCATTATGGTTAAGTTAGCTAATTTGTTTTTTGTGGGCAGCTACTCCCACCTCAAAAACTCACAGCTGACTGGACTCTTCCTGTCCAGGATGAAACGGTGAGCCGTGAGCCACCATGTCTGACAGCAGTAGCCAAAATCCATCATTTGTGCTAAAAACTGATTTAATATTTTGTTCATTATTTTTGAGAATTAAATGGAGCAGGCACTCATACATTTATGTAATTTTGTATTGAAATTATTTAATAATTTCACTTACCCTATATCTTATTTATTGATAGGATCTGTTCCTTGCTGGTTGCACACTATCAGACTAACACATAGAGTGTTCTCCTGGAGTGTAACATAATTTTTACCTCCATATCACCAGTTCTGCCTAGCATACAGATGTAGCTCAGTCTTACATAACTATTCATCCAGTGTTAAATTACACTTGTTTTTAGTGACACAAGCACGTTGAGTAGTCTGATAATATGAACACTTACTGTAAATGTCGTAATCATGAATGTCCATTTAATTATGTTTTTGCTGGATGTGCAAGGGTTTGCTGACATGTCAGCCATTAGGACTTCTACTGAGAAATCTACTGCGACCCAGAAACCAGTTTCCTCATAGACTGCAATTATTAAACATACATCTGTTAAACTTTTGCCAGGACACCACAAATGGCACACAAGGTCAATTTATAATTTTTAAACCAAGATGATCTCATATTTGTAAATTTCTCTGAGATTGTGTTCAGGGACAGAGACAGTAAAATACATGTAGCACAGGTCACACAATACAGAGGCAAAACAGGGAGAATAAAGTAGGTGTATGAGCTGGGTGAACAGCATTCATTTTTAAACACGATATCTAGTTTTCCTAATGAACCCATGTAATCTAGATGTTTAAGGCTCTGTTTCTGTGAGTTTTGGAGTCTTTCTGCCCTCTTGTGGTCAACAATCACTTCATGAACCTTTATTGCAATTTGGAATTTCTGATACAAAAAAACCCACACTTAATCTAAGTGCAGTATTTTCTCTCATTTGCTGATGCTCAAACTTTCACAATGAAACCCAAGATTATAGACAAAACATTCCAATCTTCTTGAGACGATGCAGACCTGTGGTTATCAAACAAAGGATAACAACAGTGTGTAGTCACTCAGACAGTTACTGCACAAATGCTTGATTACTGAATTGAAAACAACATTGAGAATGAATATGGTACATACCTGAAGCAAGGCGGAGCATAGAACTTACATATCTGGTTCTGTAAAGGGAAATAATAACATGTCGTGAACCTGCTCTTTCTATCACCTTGCATTTGGACAGTTCAGATGCTGTAAATGTGGAGTGGTCCATGTTAAGCTTTTCAAATTTGAAAACAGTTACAAAATGCAAACACAACAACTGAAACAATAGTCTGGGACCCAAATGCTGTACTTGTGACACATCAGTGTAACTCAAGTTTACATTTTTAAATTGTTTTTATTTTTATTGAATTGGGGCTCTTAGAACTTGGTTGGTACAGTTTAGCAAGACAGAATGTAAACCCAATTAATATTGTTCTTTTTTCGGCATTACTGCTGTTATTTGACAGTTGACAGTCATGACAGGAAATGTGGGGGAGAGAGGGGCGGAGGATGACTGCCCGAATGGAACATTGTGGTTATACAGTATGTTACGTGTCACTAAGTCATGACAACACCGACTTGTGGATTTTTTCAGTTATTTCTGTAGCTCACTTTCTAATTTTCAAGTTCATTTAAATTTTTCTTTTTGTTCCAGTTAACATATATATTTTGAACTAATGGTTTTTGTTACTAGAGATAATTTGAAAAAGATAATATTATACCAACTTTACTCAGGTAAAAATTTCTTACAGATAGGAGCTTTTAATGCAATGTTATTTGTTTTGTACACTGCCTTATTAAATGAAAAACTCAAAGGCAATGTGTTCCGTTCATCAGTAGTGTCCCATTTTATGTCCATGTATCAGATTTTTGTTATTATTATTATTATTAGTTTAAATCTAGAAAACTGAAAACGAATCAGTTTTTTTTTTCATTTTAAAATCACGAAAAAGTTTTTACATTTGGCTGAGGTGAAAAAGTTGTGTATTGTTGATGTAAAGCAAAATGCGACAAAGTGCAAAAGAAACAGAATTAGCTAATAAATCACATAATGGTAGTGGATGGAAACACGCATTAATTCGCATTTTCTTTTGCCGATTCTGTGGTTAAAATTTTCACTACATTTGGATGGACACCTAGCTAGTTAGAGACAAACTGAGAGACAGACACATACCCCAAATGTACGTCCTGCTTTTTCCCATGTGAGTCACCCTGCAGGCAAACTCCTCTCCTTCGACTGGAATGAAGGGCACGTGTTTGGTCAGGTGGTAGTGCCAGCTCTCCTCGAAGGCCAGGTCAGTCTGCTTGGCTCCTTGCATCTCCTTTCCACTCTTGAGCAGCTCAATGGTGATTTCTGGTGGGTGGAAGTCGCTGACGTGACAGATGAAGGTGTTGGCTTTCCCCAACTCTCCCGGTGCATGGCTGTACACCTGAACCTTGGGTGCAGCTACCGAGAAACAGAACTTTCACACATGTATCACAGAAAAGGTTTCAGTCGTGAAGTCATCTGGACACTGTTTTCAGAATCAAGAGCGTTTCCGCTCCCATCCGGAAGTCACAATTGAGAATGACTTCCGGATGGGAGCGAAACGTCTTGATTCTGAAAACAGTGTTCAGATGACTACGACTGAAACCTTTTCTATGATAGAACACTCCTGGACGAATGAGGGACTACACCGTCTTATTTCACACATGTAGGCCTGCAGAAACAATTTGATGAAAATACGATAGAGCTGGCAGACTAATATACATTTCACTCACTTACGTACTCTATTCTTTAAATTCTAGTTTCTGCCCCTTATACTATTAAACTACAATGCTGTGATGTAGTATTATCAACCACACTGATCGTACTATGTTTATAAAATTTATGAAACAACCTGGTGTGGTAGGCTTTTTATTTGGGCTGTGGTCTCAGACCATCACCGCTTCACTGTTTTTATGACACAGTGCTGTCAAAGACATCAACTTAACCTCAAGTGTTTACTATTCTGAACACTGCCTCTCTCAAAGTTATTACTCAGTATATTCCTTTACTTTTAGGGGAACTATTCCCTGGGCTATTTCTGCATATTTGGTGTGGAAGTAGACGGTAAACTAAACGGTAAATCTACTGTGAGATCCGAGGCCCCGAGTCCTACCTGACATTTCGCGACCTAATAACACAGCGCCATTTGTAAATATACTGACACACAGGCCTATAAGCTACCAGTACAGACTACTTACATTCTTTGGCCATTGAAAGGGCCGCGAGGCAGAGCAGACCGACGAGAACAGCGCAGACAAATTCCTTCATGATTTCACCTTCACTCGGTCTCTGTACACTGGAAAAGTTATTGTATATCTGTCCAAATAAGAGAGACGATAAAACTGCCCCGCGATCCAAAACGAAAGTAAAGATACAGACGCTCTACAACACAAGATGACGCATTACAAGCCACACATGCGCAGCATTTTGAAAACAAGCTGCAAATACAGAAACGCGCCGCAAACAGTAGTGTTTCCAGAGGACTCATTAAAAATGTCATAACCAATTAATATTTACTTGGATTGTTGTACTGTTCAGCTTGTGTGATTTCGTTATTACATACATTATTACAGACATTATCTCTAAACGCATAGGAAAAGTGCTGTTTTGCAAGATATCATAAACTGTAATTCTGATGATTTGTGAAAAGCAGTATAGCGCTGAGCCTACAACTTGGTAGTATACAAGGGCAGGTGCGCTCCATTTATATCCCTCGCTCCTCCCCCGCACGCTTTCCCTCTGCTCTCCAAGTGGCCTCCGTGCGACGTATGCTGTTGATACCAAGGCTAACCCCGCCCTCCCGATCGAGTTTCGGCGTACCTTGGACGGTATACAAAAGTGCATCCCCGGGAGGTTATATCTCTCCTAATTCCACCAGTAGAAAAATCAGGAGAAACTGTTGCTAGGTAGAATTTACTCCAACACGTTGCTCTGTGTTGCGCAGTGTCATTAAATAATCACAATCATGTTGTGAGCTGCCTGTGAGTTGTTAGAGCTAGTTGATCATTTTTGTGGTTATTAATACTAGGCTATTTGTTATTTATTACACACATAAATACTAATGACTTATATGTTAATATTATTGTCATTTAAAAGGCAAAGTTACTTTAGATAGGCTACATATAGATAGACACGATCTACAGAAATATTCATGGGTGGCAAGAGGGTGGCATGGAGGCTTTAAGGGGTGGCAGAAATATATGCTGATTAAATCGCAAACAATCACATATACCAATATTTGCTAGGAAAAGCCTCCAAATGAAAATATTTTCACAAAAACACAACAAAACATTGTTGTGGCACATGAGTAAAGCACTGAATAGAAATATCTAAAGGTGGCAATTAAAAATCAATAAATTGTTTTATTTCCAAATCAGACATTTTTCCAAATACAGTCTTTTTTTCACTGAACTGCAAATATAATTTATTGCCCATCACTTAGCCTTAAATGTGGCCGGAACACAAAATCATTTAGTTTGTCTTAATGGTTTCGGATGTTCCACAACTAAAACCAATAAAAGGACAAGGACAAAGACAAAACCAATAAAAATGAGACACTAAAAGTTAGGGCCACCTTTAATCCCTCTCTGCTGCGGCAAAGGTCCTTTTCTGTTACCTTCAATTTGAAAATGTGGTGAAAATGCAAACGCTCAGGTACCAAGCTTTGCATGAACAGCCACTACATAATGTGCCTTTTTGTTTAGGGCTTGCAGGGAGTGATTCTAGTGCTTTTTAAACTGGGTGCTTTTGTATGTTGCACTTGCATGACTGATCTGAAATTTGGACATGTTGCAGAATGAGCGGTTTCAGAGATGTTGGTAGCTGAAGAAGCTGGGGAACATTCGTCCATCAAAGAGGGGGGAGAAAGGGGGAAGAGGAGTGCAGAACTGGCCACACTTTTTACAAGTATTGGCTGCTACAGTTCGCCTATATGGCCTCTTTGGAGTGGCTCCAGCTTCTACTGTGCTGGTAGGCGCACTGGTTTGTGGGTTGGTGCCCTGAACTACTGAGAAAGGAAGGACTATGGGTACGAGACGAACAGTTTGTACTGCTGGTGTGAGGATCTGAGGTGTCAGAAAGGGTCCTGGTGCTGGGGGTGTGACAAACACATGCCTCTTCACTGGCCCCTTTGGCAAGATGGGACGTGGGAGCTGACTAGAGGCTGTCTGCCTCTGCTGTGCCTGACCTGCTATACTCTCCGGCAGCCAGTACTGATGCTCCTGTCATGCTACTCTTGCCTCCTGAAGAGGCTCTTCAGACTCAGGAAGGGCCGGAGGCAATGCAGTGCCCTAGAGCAGCACAGAGAGCTCCTGCCTCTTCTGCCTGTTGTTGTGCCATTGGATGAGAGTGTTCTGGTTCACTTCCACCATCTGTATCTCTGTTCCCTGCATCACCAGGGAGTTACCAACTACAAACTGCCTAATCTTATGATAGTCCCTCAGAATTAAGGACCACCTTTCCTTACTGGGCTTGGGTGAAGATTGCACAGTCTTGTGCAAATGTTTTCCACCAACCGACAGCAGTCAGGCCACTGAGCAGGTGCACCACTCGCACCTAACATGCAACGGGTGGTACTCTCCACACCAGGCGTTTTTGAGGGCTTCTTTGGTGTTCTGAACCGTCCACTTAAAAGTCTGTCCTGATGTCGTGCTGCATAAACCCCCCGCTGCTTGTCACCTTCATCCAGGCTCTCCCACAGTGCTATTACTGTGCTCGCCTGCTGGTTGCTGAGACAGAGAGAGGTCTGATCCCGAAGCTCCACCAAGTACTCAGCAAGTCTGTCCACGTGCTGATATCCAGGAACATTTTGGTCATCAACAGCCTATGCAAATGATGAAACAGTTTAGAAAATAGCAATGTAAAACCTTCACTTACACTGACCTTTAATGACACTTTACTGATGCTGTGAATTATTAAAATATGTGTGCATATGTACTCAAAAATTAGTAAAGAGCTAGGCTCATATCTATATACCTACATATTCTAAATTGATCACACTGACACCATATCTTCATTTTCAGCTTGTATCAACTCCAGCCTCAGAGGATGAACTAGAGGGCAGAATTGATGCACCAGAGCTCATTGCAGATGTGCCGGGAGCCAGGGCTGCACAATAAAAAAAAAAAAAATTCAGATTGTGATTATTCTGACAAATATTACGATTGCGATATGATTCATGATTAGTGGGAAAGATAATTTTTGCATCACAATTTTCATTTTCACTAAAAAAAAATATTAAAATCATGATGATGTGACGTTTGTTGGGGACTGTAGTGTTTTCTTACATCTGGAGAACAAGATGTGTAGGCCGCTCTGCAACACTACAGTACTTCATTATAAATCTGTTTTGTCACACATTTTATCTCTAAATTGCAGCTTCTGCGATTTGGATATTGCACTTGGCTTGATTTCATTAATATTCCAATAATTGTTCAGCTCTACCGGGAGCCATTGTGGATGTGCTGGCAGTCATTGCAGATGCCAGGAACCAGGGTGGATCTGCTGGGAGCTGTGGTGATCGCCAGGGTGGAGACGCTGGGGGCCAGACTGGATGTAGTGTGGGCCAGGGAACCGAGACCAGATGTAATGGTGGAGGGACCAGGAATCGGAGAGGCTGGAACCTGAAGAACCTCCAGGTCCAGTACTGTGGGGTCATCTGTGAGGTCAGAGAAGCCCTCATCTTCCTCCACGTCGTCCTCCACGTCATGCTCTTCAATTAACTCTCAGTTACTCAACTAACACTCAGTCTCCTCCGAATCAGGGTGCATATCCTGCAGTGCCTGACCAGTCTGAACAGATACTGTACCCCTATGAGCTCTCCTGAAACAATAGGGGTAAAGTGGATCATTTATAAAAGTTAATAAAAGATTTTAAAACCCAGTCGAATTACCAACGTGTTTACACAGACTTACCAGCGTAACGTGAGGGTGGACAGAACTCTGGTACCACCTTCCCGCCGGTTGCAGTCTTCTGTGGAGGCGTGGGTTCGAATCCCACTTCTGCCAGACAGTATTTTTCACAAACCTAACTTGTAACCCTCTCACTAAAAGAATACCCTTACCACCCCGGTTTTGGACAATCTCATTGAAAAATGTATATTTGAGAAGTAGGTCGAATTTTCAATGGCGGGTGTCCGAGTGCAAGTGAATGCAGCAGGCAGTAGCTCCGTCTTCTCCCGGTCACGGCCCCACACAGCGACTGCTGATGGCTTTTTCCTGCTAAATGTGTGTGTAGGGTTGCCAACTTCCACTAGTAGAAATACACAGCCTCTGTTTTGTTGAAGCGTGTTTGTTTAGTAATAGTGACTCGTGTTTGATTGTGTGAGGGAAGGATTAAACCTGACTAAACCCTTGTTTACGAGTGTCTCCAGATTGCCTGCAGCGCCTCAGACCGCTCGGCCATCCTGACTGTATACACTAGTTATATTGAGTAGACATTTTAACAGACAATGATATAGCACATTATATTGCTTTATTGCCCACCTTGACTGCATTATAGCCTATTAGCCAATCACCGTGAGCTCATAACTTCTAATCCAAAGCAAGGAAATAAAGTCTAAATAAAGAGCTACAGCATGTGTTATGTTTAGTGTAGTTATTCAAAAATAAATAATTATATTCCTTGAACAGTATTCAGTAGTCACCAACATGCTTGCTCAGATGGACAGAGCAGCATCTGAAGCCAAAATATGAGAATTTATAGAGATCTGTTGGAAAGTCGATTACATTGCATTGGTGCTGCTTTTGGTGACCTCTTGCACTAGCAGCAGTTAACCACCAGATGGCAGCAATGATTAATACCATACTATAAGTTTAGCTTTGTTTTGCATTTCCTGAAATATGAATGTCGTTCTGTTGATTCTATTGAGTCTTGTTTTGTGTATTTTTGGACTTAGTTGTTGTTGTTGTTATATATTTCCAGAATAGCATTTTATCAACTTATTCAAGTTACATGTTGCAACACAATTTAGCTTGTAACATGAAGCCTCTAATTGATTATTTCAGTAAATTATAGGAAAATGCCAACAAATAATTGGTCTATATTTTCATATCAACAATTAATGAAATGTGTAATGTAAAAGGGGTCACAGAGATGAATCACCCAACGGTTTAGTTTTTTTTAGCCTCTTTTAGCCTATTTTGTTTTTACAACTTAGTTAGTCTCAGCCCTGGGTGTCAGTTTGTTTTGAAATCCTTCTGCCCCCTATTGGCCAGAAATCGATTAATGCTTAAGCTTTTGTGTATGTTGTGCCCACATGTAGGCCTACATACAGTAGCTACATATATAGTGCAATTATCATAGTGTATAATATAATATGATATAATATTTTAGTTATTTCTGTTATTAACGATAGTCTATTGTATCAACTTTTTGACAATGTAGCCACAGGGGGAGGAGGGGGGGGAGAGAGAGAGAGAGAGAGAGAGAGAGAGAGAGAGAGAGAGAGAGAGAGAGCGAGCTAGGGTGTCACTGGCCGGTGCGGGGTGTGCAACAGCAGCTCGGCTCAGGCAGCAGACGGCGGCCCGCGCCTCCGGTCCCATCTACCGTTTTCCTCCGTTCATTTCCATTCCCCCTCTTCTCCTTTTTTGCTCATTCCTTTCTTTTCCATAGTCGGCTCGGAGAAATGTCCGCCAGACCAGGATTCTACCGGCAGGAGCTGAACAAGACTGTGTGGGAGGTTCCGGAGCGGTACCAGAACCTGACGCCGGTGGGCTCCGGAGCCTACGGCTCGGTGTGGTGAGTGTTGGTGTGTGTTTGTGTATGTGCAGGGCGGGTGGAGGGGCGAGGCTGCACAGCCACAACATTTACCGTATATTGGTCATGATGCATCAGCATAACGATGCGTACGTGTCGTCTGTCAGGATGAAGCCGTTAGTGGAAACGGATTGTTTGGGATTTTATTGTTGTTATTACCGGCGGAGGCTATTAGCATTCATCCCATTGCCTCTGCAGCTTCGGGATCAGTATTTTAGGAGAAAAAAAAAATCAGTATTATTTCTATGTTTCAATATGCTGATGAATAAGATTGCTTTATGTGTACTGTTGTCAGCCATAGACACAGCAGGTCTGCAAGACTTATTTTTATCCCACAGCTCACTGTCTGCTGTTCCTATATGTGTGGAAGGGAATTAAAGAATGAGACAACATCAGCACAGGAATTTCCCAAATAATCCCCCCACCCACCCCATGCGCGCGCGCACACACACACACACACACACACACACACACACACTCACACAGTCTCTATACTGCTGTAAATATGAGGATCAACTCTGTAGAAGCTAGTGTAGTGGGACCCTAAAGATGCATGCCACATCTGAAAAGGGAAAACCTGGTCCCAGCTGCTCTCAATGCAACACAATGCAAGTCTGACACCTTGAAGCCTGCAGTAGGTGCATCTATATTCATTTAGCATATTCCCAGCATACACCTGCACACCCACCCTCCCCTGTGTATGTTCCTCTGTGTGGATGCAGACATTTCCAATCTTGCAACATGCAATTGCTTTGATTTTGGACCAATCCATATCAGCCAGTGGGATCCCGTTGCCATGGCGATGTGTCATGGCGATAACCACCTCCAACAGTCAATATTAATTAAGCTGTAATAGCAGGCTGATGCTTACCTAAGGAAATGTGGAGAGAGTGGTTTGTGTGACTGATCCTAGTGGGATCATCACATTTTCAAGTCACGAATAAGATGTTAAAGCTTTTCTAGCAACCTTGCATGCTGGAAGCTCCATGATGGCAGTGAGAAGTAACTGTTAAACCTGAAGTACTCTGAAAATCTTCCACAGAGAACCGATTGATCCTGGCAGCTGGGCCAAACACTGAACTATGTAGAGACACTCCCAAACTATTTAAAAGAAGCTTTGTAGATGTAAAAGGTCGAATCTTTCTGCAATTAAATGATCTTTGAGTTGAAATGGCCCCTTTGTGAAAACAGGTTAAAAGCTTATCCTATCACCTGCACAGTAAATTCAGTCTTTGCCCAGTGACAACACCCCTGACTCAAGCATATGCCCATTGAGCCTTTCTATACTACAATGAGAAAAATCAACATTTGTGGGCCAGCTTTGCTGCACTGTATGTTCCCAAATCCTGCAAGTCTAAGTCCAAATCCTGTGATGCTTTGTACTAAAGGGATGAGAGAGGCAGAAGATTTAATGTCTGTGAGTCCAAATTTCACCAGATGGAGCACTCATTCTGTGCTGTTTAGGAGACAGTCTGGAATTGGCTGTAAAGTTTCGATGAATAATTTTTTGTTTGGTCTTTCTCTGTAGCAAAGAAGTATCCCTATCTGACACATATACTTTGGGCTCCTAGGCTGAATTTATTGCATCTTATTCTCACTTTGTCAGATCTTTTGTCCCAGAAGTGTAGGAGAGTGGCTTTTGTTGTTGGATAGGATCACTCTCCTACATCGTTCCTGGGATATCATCATGGATTCAGGACTTGTGCACTGTACTTTGTCAGATCACAAACTAACATTCTAGCAAGAAAATGATAAGGAGCTCATATGTTGGCCTGTTTAGCTACACCCCTCATTGCCATTGCCTGCATCCTCAGAAAGGAGGCTTTATCCCGACAGCTGACTTCCTGTCAAGTCAGATGTTAATTAAGAGACTGTCTGAAGTCGCAGGAGATGGGATGTGCTTCTCTGTTGGAACTCCACTTTATGATTCAGGCTCCCACAGGAGTGTCATCTAGCCAATATTGCAGCTTTAAAGCTCTGCTCATAATAGCACAAGAGTAAAAATGCAGAGAGCTGGATCATGACTTTGCTTTCAGCTGTTTCGTTCACTCAGGATTATATGCACATGGGCATTTTTTAGAGCATAAAACTCACAAGGTTAAGGTTTGATTCCCATTTAGGACACCCAAGCTACAAATGCATGTGCAGTGTTATCAAAGCATCCATTCAGTGGTACATGAAGCTTGTCTTTGTTGACAGAAAAATGTTGCCCTAAGCAATGTGGCATTCACATTTGTTACTCATGATCTCTAAAGGTTCAGTCAATTTGTATAAACATGGAAACCTCAAAGTCAGAGTTCATGTGCATCTATTGCTCTGAATAACGCTTTCTAGAATTTCTCTGATTTCATAATAAAATAATAATTATAAATAGGACCATTTTCCTGAGCGTGAAGTCAGGGTAAGATCTGTGACTGGAGTCTCTTTATTCCCTCTTGATGACAAATTAATGTTGGATTGATCTTTATCCATTACTTGTAGCTATTTCAATCATTTATCCATCATTTTTAGCTGCTTTTAACTATTTTAACCATTTATCCACTATGTTTAGCTAACTATTTCAACTACTTTTAGCTAACTATTCTGTTTATTCACAGCTTTTAGCTAACTGTTACAACTGCTCTCGTTACTTTTCACACACTCTTAAATTCAACACATGTTGTTCAGGTGTTACAGCTCACTCAATTTGTGTTTTTTTTTTTTTTTATCAAATTTTAGTTTCTAATTTTTTTTCAAATCAACTGAGCTACTCCACAATCTTTCCACGTACCCCCTTAGGTACAAGTACCCCTGTTTGGGAATAACTGCTCTGAACCCTCAGTGTTGGGAAGCCATTTCCTGCCACACAGAAAGTGATGTGTTTTATGTGTCTGGTTTGTTTGGAATTATCAGAAGAACTTGAAGTGGTAGACAAAGATTAGGGATTAGCAGGTGTTTTTCTCCTCCTGTCTTATGCACTGCACATTCTGAGCTTTTATTTCTCAAGACATCATATGGACAGTACTTAAGCGTGAATGATGGCACTAGTGAAATGCCTAGACTTTACTAAAACTCTTTCTTAAATTATACACACACAAAGGACATTCCTCCACACACCACGCAGCATTGCCCTGCATTGTTAATGTTGATCTCCAGCCATTGTCAGTGGCTTTCTCATGGCAAGACTTGATTAGCAACCAGCTGGGGGATGGGGGTTCAAAGTATGACATATGTATGTGTGTGTCGTGATGGGGGGTTAGGATTGTCTACCTCTTGAGATGCACAGTAAAACAACTCTCATCATTTATCTCAAATAGCGGCTTGTTCTCTCAGTAAACCCTCTTGAGACTGCAGGCCTGAGGTCAAGGATCCGACAAGATCATATAATCCATTATAGCTAGAGCTAAAGAACTTATGCCCCCATCACCCATGGGAGAGGGGGAACCGAATGACACAGGAATAGAGTTTAGAAAAAGAATAGTGCAGTAGGTGTAAGGGAGTATATTAGAGAGATTTTAGAGCTGCAAAGCACAGACACAAGAGAGTAAAGCATCATATATACAAAGCTGAATTTAACATGCAATGTCCCTTGAATCATGAGACAAAAAGTTTGGAGGACTGAACACTGTCATATCCCTAGCCTAATCCAGAATCATAGTCTTCTCAGTTCCCTGCCGTCAAACCATAATCCTACTGAATATTCTCTTTTCTGCTTTCATTTCTTGGGCCGATTTTGGACCGGTCGAGACTGAACATCAAGAGAGAATATGCACTATGCTGATCAAGGCTGCTTTGATCTCATGTCAGCATATGTAACATCTGTTCAGTAAATCAGAACTTTGGCATGATTGGAAAACTATGAATAAAACATGACTGCTTCATTTTCTCCTGTCAAAATTGTTATGGCTCTTCTTGTCAGACTGTTGATTGAAAATATGATAAAACAAACAGAAAACGAGATTGGGATTCAGATTTGTTGCTGATCTTGTTTGTAGATGATGGTTATCACGTGACTGCGGTGCAATTTAAAAGACACAGATGCATACGGGCTATAATGATAGTGTACGTGTATGTGTGAGTGTGGGTATTTGTTTGTATATTTGTAATTACAGCCAACAGTTAGCATAGCTTAGCTATGATAACCAGCTGCTGGTTCTATCTTAATATTCAGCATACAGACATATGAGGTATCTTCTCATCTAACTCTTGGAAAGAAATTGAATAAGCGTGATTCCCAAAATGTCAAATTATTGCAATGAAATGCATAAAATTGGATGCAGTGTTGGATGCAAGAAACAAACCCTGTGGACAATAATCTGTAGAACAAATTATAATTTCTTCTGTATTTGCAAGAGTCAGTACCCTCCCCCCATTTCAAATATATGCAAATCACGTATATTTCCTCTTGATTTAATCACAATGAATCACATTAACTGACAAGATCAGAAAATGTACATAAAAACAGTTTTCCTTGGTGGATAAACAGTGTACTTGAATCCTCTCACACTGGATATTAGCTGCCCCTTCCCCCTCTTCCTTTTTGAAACCGGAGGTGCATTAAGAGCTCGGATATAAAATAAATACAGAGACAAAAGAAGAGGAGAGAAATCGATGCCTTGGCTTGGCTGTGTGTGCTGACAGCAGTGCAGTCAGACCCATGTATGGAAGATGGCAGAGAGGAAGGTATGTATGAGGCGGTGAGGCCTGGTTCATGTCAAGAGACGGACAAGACTGGCTGCTGTCCTTGCTGAAGCCTGGCGGGGGCATCCGGTCCGACAGCAGGTGACAGAGAGCCACATGGATGCACTCAACCATGCAAGATAGGAGTTTATTCTTGCATGTAAGAATTATAGGTCACCATGAAATGATACAGTAATATTTACAGTGAGTTTCATATGGTGGAAAAAACAGGAGACATGCATCATTTGGTGGGCACTTCTACTCTGTCTGTCTCAAGGTGACCATATACAGACCATATTCTGTGCCTGCTGGGAACTGACTTTTTGCAGGTTTTGAGGAGAAAAGAAATGACAGAAACAGGTTACACAGGCAACCTCCATGGATCGTTTGAATACATTTTAGAAAGTACAGTTTGTGTCTATGAAAAAGGGCCCCAGTAAAATACAGTCAGACTAAAAACCGTTTTAGCAAAATGGTTGCATAATGCCAAGGTTGTGTTTCTGGGCCTGCACGGTGGACATGCTCATATTGTAATTAGAAAGATGTTGTAAAGGAATAGTTTGAAAATGTAGGAAAGATGCGTATTTGCAGTCTTGCTATGAGTTATATGATTGATACCATTCTCATACCTGTACGCTAAATATTAAGATGCCGTCAGGAGATGGTTAGCTTAGGTTAGCATAAAGACTGGAAACAGGGGTAAACAGCTAGCCTGACTCTGTCCAAAGGTACAAAAAACCTGCCCAAAAATTGTCTAGCACATAACCCCCTGTAAAATCACAACGTTTGTTGTGTCGTTTTTACAATATGGGTTTTTGTACGGATTACAGTATATATGATATCAGTAGTATATTATATTGACATTTAACTGACAGATATGAGAGTGGTATCTCATTTAACTCGGGGAAGAAAGCGAATAAGCGTATTTCCCAAAATGTCAAACTGTTTATTTAATCTACATGCAAAACTCTGGCTTTTGGAGGATTGGTTTGGTCACTGTATTGGATTACTATATAGTTTCGATGTAGCCATTGCATTTTTTTCTCAAAGATTTACATTCATTTTTATGTCAAGATGATTTTATTGCTTGTAGTTTGCCTTACAGTATCTTGATGGCTTCTTTCTATAGCTTTCTAATGTAGCACTGTCACTGAACATCATTCAGGGAGAAATCCATTGCAGAAGAGTAATTTATCGCACCCACAATAGAATAAAACAGATCAGAGTGCTATGCAGCAAGAGGTGGAGCTCTTTCCAAATTGCATTTAATATACTGTGTCACTGTCTCTGTCCTCAACAAAACTGACAGCTGAATACTACAAGAATTCTGCTGCAGATTTTTCTGCGTAAAACTGTCAATCAAGGTATTTTGTTAAGTACTCAAGTAAAAGATGGCAGGTTGTGGTTTCACCGCAAGTACACCTTATTACTGAGAAATTCATGAAATGAACATCGCACATTCAGAAGAACTTCAAGTGTAAGCAAGAGGGAATTTCCCTTTAAGTGATTAGAAATCAGTCAGATAAACTAATATTATATAATGGTATAATGTTGGTAATGTACAGTATAAATCTCCTTTTCAAGTTCTCTCTTTCTCTACTTAAAATATCCACTTTTTCTCCCCCATGTTTCCTTCCTGTTTGGCTGTTCCACTCTCTGATGGCTGTATTATTATTACTGTGAGTGTTGAAAAGCTGGCAGAACTGAAAAGACATCACACCACAAAGGCAGCGGCATGAGCAGCAGCAGGGCTCAGCGTTCGATATATGTAGCCATTTACATTTCAAAAGAGGCAGATGAAATAAACCACAGCACTTTTACAATATTTGACATCCTCACTTCTTTTGTTCTACCACATCCTCTTTCACCCTCTCTTTCTCACTCTACATTAGTCTCTGTCAGTCTGTCTCTCTCTTTCTCCACTCTCAATCATTTATTGCTAATTTATAGACATTCTCTCAGTATCATCAGCTGATATCAGGTTTGAAGAATAGTTTGACATTTTGGGAATAATAGTTGATAAAGACTGGACACAGGGGGAAACAACTAGCTTGGCTCTGTCCAAAAGTAACAAAATCCCCTTATCACAAATGAACACGTTATATCTCGTTTGTTTAGTTTCGTTAAAAAATTAAGTGTGAAAATGACATGGTGGTGGTAAGTGGATTTTGTTATCTTTGGACAGAGCCAGACTAGCTGTTTCTCCCTGTTTCCTGTGTCCTTATGCTAAGCTAAGATAACCGTTTTTCCAGCTGTAGCTTCATATTTAACATGCAGAGATGAGAATGGTATCAATCTTGTTATCTAACTCTCGGCAAGAAAGCGAATAAGAGTATTTCCCAAATGTAAAACTATTGCTTTAAAATGCAATTTCAGTTCAATATTATTTTTTATTTTGCTGATTTTGTTTTTTTGCTGATTGTGGAATTCACATTTTTAGGGCCACTTACAATAAAAGCAATATGGTTTTAAATACTTAAGAACTTAAGAAAAAACTTCGGGAAAACATGTCAACTTCTTAATGACACTGGGTACATTAAACGATAAATTCAGGCATGTTAAAGTACATTCAGACAAGTTTTTAATATTTTTTTCTCTCTGTTTTCTCTCTCCAGTTCAGCGTATGATGTTGTCTTACGGCAGAAGGTTGCGGTGAAGAAACTGTCCAGGCCTTTTCAGTCTCTGATCCACAGCCGCCGTTCGTACCGGGAACTCAGGCTGCTCAAGCACATGAAACATGAGAATGTTAGTGCTCCTTATGAAAATACCCAGAGACAGACAGACACAGCTCTTTGCATGTTTCCGCTCTGTTATTGATCAGCTCTGCTTGTCTCTGTCTCTGCAGGTAATAGGGCTGCTGGATGTCTTCACACCTGCTGCAACTTTAGAGGACTTCAATGAACTGTAAATCTTTTATCCCTTGATGTTTACTACAAGCTATACAGCTGTCCACTTTTCACCAAAAATTCTGTTATTAGAAGGCAGGGTGATGTTGGTGGGGGCGATCCTAGGGGATTATAGGCTTGTAGAGATGTCTGACAGTTGCCATGGCAGCATCACTATGTTCCCCTCTAACTGTAACTCCCCCAACCTCCCATTCACTCATACATTCTCGCCTTTTCCAGCTACCTGGTGACTAACCTGATGGGTGCAGACCTCAATAACATCGTTAAATTTCAGAGGTTGTCAGACGAGCACGTGCAGTTCTTAATTTACCAGCTTCTCCGCGGCCTCAAGGTAATTTACTGCATGATACACCTGTTGTATGCCATACTGAATGCAGCATACACAATATATGTTAGCATGCAGATAGTATAGCAGTAGTTCCCAACCCTTTTTGTCTGATGTACCCCCACAGCCCTGTCAGATGAACTTAAGTTCCCCCTTTATTGACTCTACCCGTCATGTTTTTAAACTGGGTGTTATTTAACACTATTGATTATATAAAAGGGATACCGTTACAATATTGTTTTCATACAATTGAACTGTGAATGTTTAGGTTGCTATGGTCAAGTTTCCCTTCAGAAGTTCAAAACTCTCAATCGCAACATGTATCCTAATGTTTAGGTGTTACAGCTGACTCAATATGTGGATATATGTTTTGATTTCATTTCAGTTTTTTTCAAAAAATCCATTGAGCTCCAATTTTCCATGTATCCCTTGGCAACTGCTGGAGTTCCCCTGGTTGGGAATCACAGTAGCATACCATGCTTAAAGTGAATGCAGCCTGTCAGCAATCTTTCTGTCAGAACCACAGTCTATGTTGCACAAACACTCCCTATATTTATATTGAGTTTGACATTCTGTTATTCTTTGTGAATTCTGTCCGAGGCTTGCATGCTTAAGCCGAATCAGTCCAGCAGCCGGCAGCGGCATTCCCGGTTACCATGGGACAGACAAAAGCAGTCTCCCTTTAGGCAGGGGCTAATATAGTGAATTGCACTGTGACCCCTATCTCCTTTTATGTCCTCTCTCTCCTCTCTCCTCCCCCATCCTCCTGCCCAACCCCACCGCCTGTCGAACAGTACATCCATTCAGCGGGATTGATCCACAGAGTGAGTGCCTTCTCTTTGCCCTTCTTGTCATTCTTCTTCACCATCAAGTTTGAGAAAACATAACAGCACTAAAAATAAACCTCTTTTAACCTCTTAACATACACCACTTCCCCCTGTATTTCCTCCAGCATAGCTTTAAGGTTGAAAAAATTCCACACTGTATCTGTATAAGCTTGTTCTGACTTTTCATTGAAGATATGTGATGTTTGCACTGGTGAAATACTCAAGCCCAGCACTGCATGTTTTATATGGTTGCAAAATGAATTCAAATATTCTAGATGTCTTGTGGATAATGTTATTCACACAGTTCAGCCTGGTATTGTTTAGGGAAACTTTTTTTGGGATCTTCACTAGATAAAGTTCTGTAGGTTTGAACAATAAACAAATGTGTTTGAATTTTAAACGCAAAAGTGAGTTTGTAGAAGAGCATCTAGTCCTAACTACATTACACTGTGTATATTGAAACTTTAAATAGTGTGTTTTTATGGTTCCCCAAGGTTGTTAAAGTTGGGTGAAATCTAGTTGCCTGGACAGAAGGAGGGAATATTTAATATTTGGCTACAAATAGAAAAATCAGTCAGATATCAGACTCAAAATAGGTTGTGCAGCGACATTGAAAAGTACAGGAATGGCTATTTTGAAATCACCAATTAATAGCTGTATTTTTGATTGGTGCTCTTGAGATTAATATCTGAGTATGCTCTATATAAATTCTGTGAAAATGGATAACAAACAGAAGCTGAGAGGTGTATGCTGTTTTATATTCATTTCCATCCCTCTCTCTGCAGTTACATCTTCATTCTAATCATGTTTCTCTCCTCCTCTGTCTGCTTTTCTATCTTTCCCAGGACCTCAAGCCAAGTAATGTGGCAGTAAATGAGGACTGCGAGCTGAGGGTAAGACTGATCTTCAGTTTAAACCCACAATTCCTTCACTCCAACCTACGAACTCCATCAAATAAAAAACTGTCTTCTACAGATCCTTGACTTTGGATTGGCCAGGCAGACAGACGACGAGATGACAGGGTACGTGGCGACTCGCTGGTATCGAGCGCCGGAGATCATGCTGAACTGGATGCACTACAATCAGAATGGTAAGATGACATCAAATAAGATACATTTAATACGCTTTTTAATATATTTTTTCAGAAGTAAACTCATTAGTTGAATGATTAAACCTCTGGTGTTTCTGTTCCAGTTGATATTTGGTCAGTGGGATGCATTATGGGAGAGCTGCTGAAGGGAAAAGTCCTTTTTCCTGGCACTGACTGTATCCTTTATCAGCATGGAGTCCACTGCAATTTGTAACTTTTTCCCCCCTCTTACCATCAACCTACCATGCCCTCTTTAAAGTGCCCTGTGGACGCAGACCTCTTGTGGATTTGCATTACAATCCCAGGCCTTTCTGAAGGGGAGGTGCAACAGAGAGAAGTGTGGAATGAATAGGAGCCATCACAAAAGGCTGAATTATCTAGGTTGTTGTATTCAGTATCTAAGAGCAGAGCTAAAACGAATTTGATTTACTGATCTTTGTGTGTTGTGGGACTTTCTGTCTAGAAAAGAACTGTTGACTTTCAGCAGTGCTCAGCAAGTAGAGTTTCCGTCTTAGTTGATTTCCTTATGATGAGATAATATGACGAGTCAAATTCTGCAGGACTTTTTACAAATCTTAACAGCCCTTAACTCCTCCTGCACTAAGATATTGACCAGCTGAAGAGAATCATGGAGGTGGTTGGGACTCCGACACCTGAGCTATTAAAGAAGATCTGCTCTGAACATGTGAGAGAGGGAAGAATGAATAGAGGGACGATTGGAAAGAGCAATTTTGGTTAAACAAGAATGCGAAAAAGAATCTGTTGTGCACACACTATAATGTTGCTTCCACTGACGCAGGCAACCTGTTCTAATTGATTACTCATTCCACTGACATGGCTGTTGATTGAATAGTCAATATGTGTGAGTTTTGAGGTGAATGATCACGAACTGTGTGACACCAAATGATCCACATTGTCACATGCCATGAGGTGAACGCTGGTGTCTATTTGCAGGCGCAGAAGTATATCCAGTCTCTGCCCTTCATGCCTCAACAGGACCTGGAAAAGATCTTTAGAGGAGCAAATCCACTAGGTGGGTGATGCACCGCAGATTGGATTATCAACTTCTTAAATTCAATTAAAAAGCTTTGAGAGGCTGCTAAAGCTCAACTTACTCTCTCATATTACAAATTAGAAATTCAGTTACACAGGTTTGGCCCTTTGGGTTTAAACTTGTTTACCCCAGCCCTCTCTCGCCCCTCTATCTGTTAGCTGTCGATCTACTGAAGCGCATGCTGGTTCTGGACTGCGATGGGAGGATCTCGGCCAGCGAGGCTCTGTCCCACCCCTACTTCTCACAGTACCATGATCCAGATGACGAGCCAGAGGCCCCGCCTTACGATCAAACACTTGAGAGTAAAGACCGAACTCTAGAAGAATGGAAAGGTAAAGCTTTAATTTGAAAGTAGCACAATATATGATTTAAAACCCAGTTAAAAAGTGGATAGCACAATAAAACACTTATTTCTGCTATTGTCCTTGATGGAAGACAACAACAAAAACACAACGTGATTGCAGATTATTTGTGACATTTTAAAATGTCCAGATATTGTCTGCTTCTCAATTTCTGCAAAAGGAATGCTCTCACTTCCTTTTATAAACAGTTTTAGAAGGGCAGATTTGATTTGCAGAGGAGGAAGTTGCACAAATTGACGCTACAGATCGAAAGTGAGCCTCAAGCTGCAGAGCTTTTAACATTGAGGATTATGCAATGATGAGTTTAAGCTTGTTGCGAGAATGACGAATACACCACCAAAGTACCATGGGTTTTGAGATATTTAGAGATGCCTTTTGTAACATCAAAAATATGATTACGTTTTATTTCAGCAGGGAGTTTTATGGTTTGTGAAATGCCCTGGAGCTGATGTGAGTCATAGTGGATTTTTTTCCATGGTTTGCATCCTAATTTTGAGTTTCTTTGATGGACCAGTATACCAAGCTGAACAAGCACAATTATAATAGCACAGAATAAAATATTTGCACCAGAGGACTCTTGGTTTTTATATTAAATTACCCTACGTGTGACAATAAAACTTCAAGGGTGTTTTTTGCTGTTTCATTATGGGGTTTTTTTCACCTTGAGCGGGTTTGAAATATTCCTCACCCCCTCTTTGTGAGGGGGTGGCTCAAATCTTAACCAGCACCCCTAACATCTTTTCCCTTATTTCCCTCTCATTTGTGTGCATAGAGTTGGTATTCGAAGAGGTGAACAGCTTCAAAGCATCCGGCAGCAAGACTGATAGTCTTCAGGCAGAGCAGTAAGTCTCTTTCTGCTCTGCCTCAGCCTTTACCTTAAGAAGGACCACGTACTCAATGAGTGGGAGAAGGACTGTGGCAAGCCAACTGAAGAAAACTCTGCATTCCCTCTGCTCAGTGTGACTGTGTTTAATTGCCTGTCATGAGTTTATTTGAGCAACAAGGCAGGACAGTCTCCACGGGATCAGATGCACACATTGCAGTTACAGGGAGCATTTTAGAGTCCGGAAAGTTGCTTCCTCTTATGTCTTAGCTCAGTGAGAGTAAAATGAGGAACCATTCAATTTGGTTATGTCAGGGATCTGCAGAGGACGTGAGGATTCATACCAGGGAGCAACTTTATGGAACTGAACTGTGTTTACAGACTGATAGAAAGGTAACAAAGGAATAAAAAACGCACACTAGGATTTCCAAAGCAACAACAGAGAGCCATCTGGTCCCTCATCATGGCAAATGCCATAAGCAGTCGCTGCTTTCATATATGGAATTCATGTTTAAAGGCTTGCAGCAATGCCTCGTCATGTCACAGAACAGCTTAGCATTAAGCCTGCAGAATACTGCATGATTTTTGTGCATTTTATTATTACAGAATATTACTGGTGCTGTATTATAACCATTAAGACTGCTTATTGCATCTGCCACACTGCTGTAAAATCAGCCTGAGGGTCAGAGAGAGGCATCACCAGGAAAGGTGACCAACTTTCAACCTTTCAATTATCTTTATAATTTCTGCACAGTAAAAAAAAAAAAAATACAAAAGCAAACAAAACCTACTGTTCTTCCTTAGATGAAAGTCATCCTCTCCTGCTTACAGAATAGTAAACACCAACTGTGCTATTAATTAGCAAGGTAATTAATATATGCCAAAGCTGGAACAGAGTGACTGTGCTGCAGGTCTGTGTTTACAGTGTGACCTCGCTTCTCACATACAGTTTCCACTGATGGCTGATTACTGATCACCTGTTGGCTTTGGCAGCGCTCCATCAGGTTTCCATGGTTTCCATGCTGTGTCTTTTACAGCCCTGGTTTGTGTTTACAATAATTAAGATTACGGGCATTTTATAAACTGTTAGAAACAGTTCCCAGAAGGTGTGTTACTATGCTGGATAATAATATATTACCCAACTTGTATCCATCCAAACAATGACTGGTCAAACACTCCGGGCTGATGATTCCCATAAAGCAGCCATATTTGGTTAATTGTGATCTTTCATGTTTCCTCAGCTCTTTTCAGTTTTCATGATGCCTGAGTGTTATAAGGAAACAATCCAGATTGTACACATTAATTATTGACCATAGTACAAAAGCACCAGGGATGTTCTTTACCTCGATTGTGGGTATTTCAGTAATGCTGCAGTTCATAGCTTATTGCAACATTATTTTATACCCATATCATCTTAAGGAACGCCCTCACAGGAAACATTCGTAGAAGCAGCATGAGCTCAGTGTATATGCAGATTATTACATAAAATGGCACACTTCCTCACTGACATTGTGTCATTGATCTTGCAGCAGACTGATCTTGCAGTTTTAGTTCTACAAACGTCTTGCTGAAGTAGAAACAATCTGGTTGTGTCAAACCACAGTGTGCAAAGCCAATGAACCACAGGTTTCCCAGATTCATACTGAAGGTCAGTGAAAATGTCAAGAGATAAAAGAGAACACTGATATTATTAAGTCTAGTACTCTGATACTAAATGAAAAAATACAGTCTTTCATTGGGTAATCAGATAACTGTATGATCAATTTAATGGAATATACCGCCATATATATGGATTTATTATCACACAAAAGATGCATTTGTCAAGGATGGTGATCCAGTTCCTCAAACCACCTCCAGTGTTGAGGTTTGCCCACATTTCTGTCAAAGTTAAATGCATCAACCTACTGTACTTAAATTATGTCAGCTCCTGTTTAGTGCAGCACAGAAATACTGGTATAATTACAGTATGAGGGACTGTATACTGTATGGTTGGTACTTAAAATAAGCTGAGGTTGAATTAGCTGCAGATATAGAATAAACAATGGAACAAGAGGTAAAGTGGAGGGTTCATAAGCCTGAAAGACTCATAAATCAGGAGCAGACATCCAGTTTATACCTGACTGCTGCACATGTATTCTTAAACTTAATCTGCATACTATCTGGGATATATTTTTTCTAGGTTAACTGACCTTCTAATGCCAAGTAGCAGCACTAGTAGCTCTTTTGGTTAGCTAAAGAGCTACAAGCTAGCTCTGATTTTAACCTAGCTATCTAGCTCTGATTTAAATCAAAGTTAGCTAGATTTTAACCTAGGTTTTAACCTAGATTAAAATCTGTTGTATTTGAATGTAGCTTATATATTGGTGTTTTCCTTCATAGTCATGCAAGTTAAACTGTGGTTCTTTGGCATAACCCACTCTAGTTTAACTCAACCAATGAGATTATTTCTGTGTCAAAGAAACATTAGTACAACTAAAACATAAATGTACCATTTTTGAGTAACACAAGAAAGGAAACCTACTTAACTATTTTTTGCCTGTAATGGTTCACACTGGAGTGCTACATGTAGCCTTTTGTGCAAATCGTCCATTAACACTGGATGCAAAATGTTGAATTTACAGTCCAAATGAATCAAAACTGTCTGTCTCAGTCAAAGCGTGTTAGAGCTCTGAATGTTAAAGTGTAATGTGCTTATGTGGATGTTGTATATGTGGTGGATTTGAATAGCAAACTGCAAATCGAATGTATACGTATATTGTATGTATGTATGTATGTTACAAGTTAAAAGTGTCTTTTGAATACATGGTGGCACGTGATTCAACAGTAGCCATGCGTTTCAAATCACTAATCACTAATGTGAATGTCAACATTCAGTTTTCAAATGATTCAGATTATTTTCTCACTCATCATCAACGGGTAACATGATTTGGCAAGTCATGGCTTCAACAGAATAAACATAATTTCTGTTTGTCAGTATGTTCCTTGTCTTATATATTCTTTGCAGCATTCAGTCATTATATATATATAAATATATATATATTTATATATATATATATATATATATATATATACACCTTGGACAAAAGTATGTGGACAACCCTATCCACATACTTTTGGTATGCAAATGTTTTTTAGCCCAGACTCCCTTGTTTCAATTCGTACAGTATAGCATAGTATAGATTGGAATAGAATAGCATACTATAGTACAGAATAGTATAGTATAACATAGAATGGTGTAGTATAGTATAACATAGTATAGTATAGTAACACTGTAATGATGCCAAAGGACAGTAAAAAACACAACATGATTATAATTAAGATCAATATAAATAGATTATTAAACACTCTAGAAATGCACCAAACTAAACTAAAACTTTTTCAATATACTCACTGTAACTAATAATAAAAGTTACTTTGAGAAAATATTCTCAAACTGATATAAGGCTTCTATTAGTAGAAAAGGTAGATGTTTTTTGTGACCTTGATGAGCATTAATGTAAAGTAATTGTTTGCCTACTCAGCAGGAACATTATAGAAACGTTATAGGAATATTAGAGGAGTATTATTGGGGTATCACCTTAGGGTGGGCAGATGTTTTGTGGCTCCCCCCCCCCCCACACACACACATTGTAGACACACCCATAGACTGCCCTAGGCGACCAGGAGCCATGACTAACAATGCGTGTGTGTGTGTGTGTGTGTGTTGGGGGTGTAACTGGCGACCCTGCAAAGCGCTCAAGTGGTCTGCTGGTTCATCTGGAGGAATTTGCGCTCCACCAAACTCTTCTCTGCGGGACGGACTGCGCGTTTTAAAGTACAAACTCAGTTTACTCACATGCGAGGACGGAGCGTACAGGACCCGAGAATCGAGCGGACCCACATCCTGACCTCAGCCTTGTCTAGTCGGTAGGGTATGGCTGTGCGGTCCAGGACAGGATTCTACCGGCAGGAGGTAAACAGAACCGTGTGGGAGGTTCCGGAGAGGTACCGGGACCTGAAGCAGGTCGGAACAGGAGCCTATGGGACTGTGTGGTAAGTATAGGAGGAAAACATCAACTTCTCAGCTCAGAGAAGTATTGATTGAATTTGTTATCAGCTGATTGGGAGTCAGGGTTTATGCCATGTCGGACTCTATAATCACACATTCAAGTTGTCCTATTCAATGTATTTACCAAATGCATTCTCATCTAAAACCACCTCTTCCTGTCCTTATAGATACATAGTTCAAAGCACAGTATGGAAGTAACAAATTAGTTCTACTCTGTTTCTTGCCATCTTCTATAAACAACTACTCAACTACAACCTGTATTTTGTATTTTCAGTATTTTAGTTTGCATCCAGTACAGAGGAAATACAGAAGTGGCTCTGTTAAGCAATATACAGATGCAAAAGAAGGAGTAACTAATACTCTGTCTAACCAGTTTTATTTTATTTCACTCAAGTAGATTTTTACCTCACTTCCTTTACGTGAGTATACTATAATATTCCTGCAGCAGCACTACTGCTTGTGTGAGGTATTTTGGTCTCCACAGATGGCTCTGCTTTGTGTTGTGTGGATGAGGGACCACAAAGAAAACCAGCCCCCAATCTCATTGTTGGAAGAAGTCAGACCCCGAGTGAAGTGCATAGAATGCACCACGACTTTGTCTTTAATCACAACAGCTTTTTTTCACAGCAGACACTGTGACTTGTTATAGCAAGAAAGGCTCTGGTGTAATTAATAACTTTATATAATAATTAATAATTAATGAGGCACTGTTCCATTTAGATGTTATTAATTACACTTGTGGATTTCCTTATAGATGTGTTCAAATGTCTGCCGTGAAAAAAGTCTTGATTGAAGTTTTGCAATAGAGCATTTTCAATTTTAGATACAACTGAGATTTTAGGGGTAAAATTTAACCTGTTCAACCTTTCTTTTGAATTATACTTACATGATATACCTATGTATCTGTCTATTTCAGTTCAGCATGGGACCGCCGGGCAGGGACTCAGGTGGCCATCAAGAAACTCCATCGGCCCTTCCAGTCCAAACTTTTTGCCAAAAGGGCTTACAGAGAGTTGCGACTCCTCAAACACATGAAGCACGAAAATGTAAGAACGCTCTCCTCAGACAAACGACGATATGTATTTTAAAGCTTGTATTTTCAGTCTTTGATTTTATCACTGAAATAAACATTTTCGGGGGCACTCTTAATGAAAAGAATCTACTCTGAAACACATTTAATGCCTTTTAAAAAGAGGGGAATGGGGCTGCAGGATGATGTAGAAGGGGAAAAGGGAAATTACAACATTTGATTGAAACATAACTGTCATGAGTAAATGTTATTTTAATCAGATTTTATTTCTCCTAATTGGCTCTGATCAGGTCATTGGGCTGCTGGATGTTTTCACTGCTGAAATCTCATTGGACCGCTTACGTGACTTGTAAGTTCCCGTGCATTCCTGAATGCTGATTATAAAATCGGTTGTTATTCCACCGGAGAGATTCCACTCCTCTTCTCTTCCACAGTTACCTGGTGATGCCCTTCATGGGCACTGACCTCGGCAAGCTGATGAAGCTGGAGAGACTGTCAGAAGACAGAGTGCAGTTCCTTGTCTATCAGATGCTGAAAGGACTCAAGGTGAACACCACCACCACACACACACACACACACACACACACACACACACACACACACACACACATATATATATATATATATATATATATATATATATATATATATATATATATATATATATGCATGTTACTCATTACCTTTACCAACATCCATACAGTATCTGTTAGAGTGGTGGAAATTAGTGGAAATTATGTCTTAGTTTGTACCATGTTTCCTCCACCATTGTTAATAAGCTGAAGTTGCTGATGTTGTCTATATCTCCTCTCTCCTCAGTACATCCACTCTGCAGGGATCATCCACAGGGTGTGTGAACTTTGACCTTTCAGTCTATGAGCTTTGGGGGTGGGGCTCTTGCTCTTTTTCACACTCAATCCCATTCATCCTGATTCCCACACAGGGGGCTTTGCTCTGAGATGCTGTCTATTAGATTTTGTTATTGAAATGTCCCACATGTCCATACATCTCTATTTGACTTCACCAACCCAGTTAACGGCTTCGCACATGCAAACATTTTAGTACCAGTAGAAATTGTATGAATTAATCTTGAAAATCTGATTTTTTCATGTTCAGACAGAATGGCTGGATTGAGCTCATTGTTACCAGCCCTGGAAGAGGCAACAGCCTTCAAGTCAATGTTCAGGGATCTAAAGTTCGCATATACCCTTAAGTGTGTCTCAGGAAGTAAAAATCTTGATTCATGTGATTAAAATTGAAGGATTTCATTATAACATGATATTTATATATCCATTTACTTACATACTTTGCTACCTGAAATTTACTAGGTATTAAAATATAACAGATTCTTTCCTCAAAACATGAAAAGAATTACAAATGAATGTCCTCTGATTACTCTAATCACTCACTGACTATATAACTATTCTCTTTTGTCTCACATTTCTGAATCCCACAGGACCTTAAACCAGGAAATTTAGCCATTAACCCGGACTGCGAGCTAAAGGTAATCCAACTTTACATAAAGCCGTTTTAATGTGAACATTCCATACAGCTACACATATTCATGTCACAGTTCTGTGTTTTTTCTGCTTCAGATTCTTGACTTTGGCCTTGCGAGGCAGGCTGACGCAGAAATGACCGGCTACGTTGTGACGCGCTGGTACCGTGCACCTGAGGTCATCCTCAACTGGATGCACTACACACAAACTGGTAAACTCTCATTCTTCACATTTTGTGTCAACAGGAGTGCAGAAAAAGGCAAAGAGACCCAGATAATAACAACACAGCAGTGTGTGTCTGGGAATCATAACCCAGATTCAATGAGAAAGCTGATGTTTGCTCTCTGTTGCAGTGGATATCTGGTCGGCAGGTTGTATTATGGCAGAAATGCTGCTGGGAAAGCCACTGTTCAAAGGAAATGATCGTATCCTTAACCCTCATCAACACCGGCATGGTTTTGTCTTGTGTCAAACCTGCAAGATGTAACTGTCTTTTAATGTGTCAGCATCATGAAAATTGAGTCTGCTTCCTTTTAGACCTGTATTTGGCTAAAAATGTTTCGGATCCTGGGCAGCTGTTCCTTGGTAAAGGCAAATATGAATAATCTAATTGCCAACTTTCCTGTTTCTACTGTCTGTACATGTTGATCACACTAGCATTATAAGCTGAAGCCAGAAAGCTCATATTGGAAAGGTAAAAATCCATGCAACAGATGATACTTGACCATAGCTACTGCCAGACCTGGACCAGCTCAGAGAAATCATGAAGATTACAGGAACCCCAACTGCTGACTTTGTTGTGAAGCTACAGAGCCAAGATGTAAGTCGTACCCTGGGGTTAGACGCACATATAAAACATGCACTCCATGCAAAATCTGTATGAAACACTCACTGGCTGTAAAGTTGAAAGGTGGAGAAGTGGGGTATGCTGCAGGAGTAGTTTCTACAGTATATCTACTTTTGTTCCTCTGTTGGAATCATTGTGACCGACTTCATGCTGAGCTTAGCTTCTGTTATCCACCTCATCAATGAGGAAACTAGTATTTCCAATTTTTTTACAGCCACCTGTCAAGCCTTTAAAGGGCGAGTGCTTGATTGTTGATTTATTTTGGGTGGAATAACAATTTAAGGCGACTCACTCTAGCACTCACTATAGCTACAGAAAAATGTAACAGTTTCTTTTTTTTTGTTTAATTATGTTTGTAGTTAATGAATTATTCATTTAAATGTATTTGGGCATTGTATCCCAATGTTTCACTACCCCTGAACCATTGCATTGTGCGTTACATTGTGTCTGAGGAAGTAACCCTTACAGAGTTTCATAATTCGTGTGTTGTGAGTTTCAGTGTCTCATGATCGTGTAAAATCCAAGACTTTTAGCTATGAAATAGTTAAAATAAATAAGTATACAATACAATAATTATCAGGAAAAAAATATTGTTCCTACCTGACTTCCCTCTGATCAAAATCCCTTACACACCAACCTTTGTCATCTCTCTCTCCACTTCCTCTCCTGACAGGCCAAAAACTACATTAGAAGTCTACCAAAAGTGCCAAAAAAAGATTTGCACTCTATTTTCTCCAAAGCCAGCTCAAATGGTACGTAAAGATCTCTGTACACAGGTTTACCCAGGTGTTGGTGCACTAAAGTCATGCTGACCTTGACATGTGTATCTGCAACACAGCAGTGTGTGTCTTGGAAAAGATGCTGCTTCTGGACCCTGAGCGGAGGGTGAGCGCCTCGGAGGCGCTTGACCTGCCTTTCTTCAGCGAGTTCAGAGATGCCGAGGAGGAGACTGAGGCGTTGCCTTATGATCAGACCATGGACAACACAGACCTGCAGCTGGACCAGTGGAAACGTAAGACAGAGGGGAGAGGCTGATTTAGATTTAAAGCTGCATTCATGAATATTTTTATATTAACAATGGGTCAAGCAACTGTGTGTAATGTGAAAGGTGTCGCTCGTAGTGACAAACCCACAGAAAATGATCACCAAATTCTGCAGTTCCCCTCAGTGCTATGGAGCGTTTTAGCCTCTTACAGTTAATTGTTTTAGTTTAAAAAAAACTTTTTACTGTTTTGGTTTAATCTCACCACTGTCATCAACCTTGTTTCAAGCCGCAGCAACTGTTTTTTGTGAAAAAGATCTGATAAACCCAGTGAACTACTAGTGGTCAGGTAGCTGACCACCACCAAACAGCAGACAGACAGAGTTAGCGGCTAGCTTGTGAACATAGTGTAGCATTTAATAGCGAAAGAGCCAGATATTTCCCTCATGAGTCAGTGGAGATGAAAACAGAACTAAAAGGAGAGTAAATATTGGACTTACGTACATTTACCAGGTCACCTGAAACACGACTTTAAATCAATGCTAATGTTGCTGGATGTGTATATTGACAATATGTCAGTGTTGCGTTTACAGCTTGTTGGACTTGTCCCCAAGCTTTATTCTGCTTTAGGGGACATTTTGTTTTGTTAATTTGCAGGACAGTCAAAGTCAGATGGACAGGAGGGGGGAGATTTATGTAGCAGGAAATGAATCCTTTCAGTGTTGTTACAGTACCTGCTGTTTGCCAGAGGAGGTCACTGAAGATCTTAGATCTTACTTGCTGCTTAACACGTAATAATAGACAAAAGGTGCCATTTATATATGTGCAACAGGAGAAGTAACAGAAAAAAAATACATTTTAGAGAAAAGGTGAAGGTGTTGAACTTTGATCTGAAAGTAGGACACAGACATGATGTAGAATGGCTTATGCATAGTAATCTCTTTCGTGTTCGTGCAGGTCACACTTTCACTGAGATACTGACCTTCAGGCCGCCCAGGGACTCCAGAGAGACGTTGCTTTAAGAGCACACATATACACACATATACCTCTGCTTAAACACATTCTTACACACAAATTTGCACATGCTCGCAAATACACATCTGCACCAAAAAATGTATTGTGTTCTTCTTCTTGTTTACTTTTTTGTGTTTGTGTAGAAGTAATGGATATTATGTTTGTTAAAGTTTTTGCTTTCAATAAATGTGATTTGTTCAGTTGTTAAGCGGCTCAGTTGTCATTTTAATGTGTTCAAATGATTTTGTCCATCATCCGTTGCCAACATGTTTAAATGCTTTTCATGCTAACTGCTACTGCTTCCTTCAGTCTATCCATTACGTAACAGCCTTTTTATCTGTTTGCATTTTGATAATTTATTTCTGGAACTAAGGGCGAGGGCACCTATTGTACAGTACCGAGATGACTGCTGGGAAGGCAGAAGTGAATAATGTTGTCACATATCATATTAACCACGGCAGGTCCCACAAGCAATTTCTCTTCATTGTAAGGATGTTTTTTTTATTGTGAATGACACACAGAGTCCTTAAACGTGAAATTCTCAAATTTTATTTTAGGTGTTTACTCTAGTTGATGTTTATATTCAGTTGTGATGATGCCATGTTACCTTTTGTTGTATATGTGTTTTCCAATATGAAATCCTAATTTGTTTGGGACAAATTCCCTTTTACAGTGATCAGACCTGTGACAGTTCCCTATTTGGGCCAGTCTCCAAACCATTACACCATCCTACAATCTCCAAAACACTCCCATAAACTCTAAACCAGAAGCCCAAAGAAGGGAGCACTGCCGCTCTGTAATCCTCCACTCTTACAACTGAGCTTGTCCATGGACTCCCATCTCATCTGGTAAACTGACCCAAGATTCACTAGTAAAAATATCTAAATTGATGATTTGTTGCAGAAGAGAATCTGCAAAAAGTCACCTTTTTATAACCATTGTGGTTCACATTCTACTGATGTTGATCTGCTATCAATTAAAAGCAATGGATTTTCCATTAGAGTGACTAAGAAGGCAGATATGCTTCTTCTCAGCTCTCTCCGATAAGAGCTGTTTGCCGGCTGATGTTGACTAACTGACTATGCAGTGCCAGTTGTCTATTTCCTGGTGGCTGTACACTTCAGAGTCTTACGGGACAATGGATAATACCGAAATATCCAAACAAAATGGAGGACACTCAAATTTTATCGGACTTTTGTTGCTGCTATTTCTTGCAGGTAATACAAGGATTTTCGTTTTGACAAAAATACCAGTGGTGGAGTACATTTTTGTTGTGATAATATGGTCCTTTGGCACAATGTGTCAGTGCTGCCATACTGATTTTAATGGCTGTTGGGAAAACTTTTTTACTGTGTTTTTACTAGAATACTCCTTTCTTTGTGTATATTACCTGTTATAAATGTGATAGACCATGAACTACAGTACAGTTTTGTGGTACCTGTACTTTATTTGAGTTTTTCCATTTAAAGTTACTTCATGCTTCTAGTCCTCTACATTTCAGAAGTAGCCTAAATATTGTACTTTTGACTCCACTACATATGAAAGCTATAGTTACTGGTTACTTTGCAGATGAATATTTTACATACAAAAACATCAGCTTTTAACATATGAAGTAGTGATGTTATAGATAAACTACACAACACTATATAAAGACGTTACAATTAGCTCCACCTCAACCTGCTACAACAGTAAAATGCTACTTACACATTAATCTGTCAGTAAAAAAGAATCCAATAATATAATACTTCAAGTATATTTTGCTGATAATACTTTGCTGCATTTTTACATGTAATGTGGTATTTTTACATCGTTGTATTGCTACTAACACGCATTGCAAGGCTATGTAACGTTTGCTAAACAGCGGCCGAATAGCCACAACTGACAATTATGGGATAATGGTAAATGCTAAAAAAAGTTATAAAGATAGCAAACTGACTCATTAATGTCAGCTACACGGCATATACATTTTGCTAACATTAGCCAAAATAAGGTACTGGTCATGCCAGACCAAATCAGGCAGTAGCTGCAAAATTAGTGTATAAAACTGAGCAAGGGTGTGTTTTATTGCTTATGAATTTAACTTTTGATTTAGCTTAATTTTAACTTTTATTTGTTATTTCTTCTTTTAAAACTTACATAGCCTAGCTTTAAGTAAAAGATGTGACACTTCTTCCACCACTGCTATTCAGTTCCCCAAGATATTTGACAAAAGAATTCCAAATCAAGGTCCACTTATTAGCTTTGCCTTCATCAGCAGATGGAAGTCGCTCAGTTGTTATGGAGATGGACCTGTTGACTTGCAAGCTTACAAAATGACTTTGCGTCTGTGTTAGCGTAAACATTTAAGCATCAAAGTTCATTCTTGACCTTGGAAATAGTAATTTGATAAAAAAAATCCCAACTCAAGGTCCATTTAGTAGCTTTCAACAATCGGTATGACAACTGAGCAAACTCCACTGATGAAGACTATGTGATAAAATTGAAAGGTCTGGAAAAAGCTGTAAGTGGACTTGAGTTGGGATGGTTTAGTCAAAATAGTATTTCCACAACACACCTCATACCTAAACGACAGGTCGATTGTCAGTGACTCCCAAAACGACATATACAACTGTTCCCCAAAATGACATATATGACCGTTGGAAATACCAGCGACAGGCGTATCACCTAAGTACGTTACACAAGTCACATGATGTAAGTAACATGACGTTAAACACGTGATTAATGTTGTGAAACGGTCGCAGTTTGGTTAGGTTTAGGCAACAAAACTACTTGGTTAGGTTTAGGAAAAGTTTGTGGTTTGGGTTAAAATAAGTCACGTAAGTTATATAAGTCACGTTACATAAGTCAACTACGTAACATTATATAACTTAAAACTTTAAATAAGTCAATGTTGACTTGGTTTCACACGGGACACAAACCTCGGTCACCTGGATGAAAGTTCTGTGTTTGCTTGACCCAACCACCACCCAACTCGTATTTTGTCACTCTCTATACAATCTCACCTGACTTCTTTCTTTGCTCCCGTCATAATTACCACGGCCACTAGAGGTCTGGTGAGGAAGGGCAAGAATGAACTTTGATGCTTAATACCACATGCTGTTATAGATAACAATGATATGTTTTCATTGACTGTATAGGCCTTCAGCCAGTACTGTCTACAGATGGAGAGAACCCTGAACTAGATGATGATGGTAAGGGTAAATGATTTCTCATTCAAATAAACAATAAAACCTATATTAAAGATGCTATCTGTATCATCTTAAACATCCAGATACTATAAAATTCACTGTAAAATCTTGGTATGATGACTGTAAAGAAATGCGAACCCTGTTTCTAAATTATAGTGGTAATTGTGACTGTTGACATTTTCAGAAGGACAGAAAATCACCTGTATAATTGTCGGTCCAGACTACGTGACTGTGGGTGTGCCGAGCAGCGTTGAGTGTGATTCCAACTGCCCTGAATGTACCTATTCTATGTCTTTGGATGGGCAGAGTGCCCAGGGTCAAGGCAATGTGCTTGCCTTCACTGTTAACAGTTGGGTAGAGGCCTTAACAGTGACATGTACAGCCACAGATGACGGTGCACAGCTGACTGCCACGACAACAAAGCAACTGCAAGTGTTAGGTAAGTGGTAGCCGATTTGAGATATTAGCGTTAAATAATGTAAATTCTGCTCTATGGCTTTCAGAATAATTGGCCTATATTCACAACTTCTGTGCTTTGTGAATGTCTTCCCTTTTAATGACTCCTTTATTTATCTTTCTCACCTTAGCTGGACCTGCCAACGTTTCCATCACAGGCCCTGATTTGATGAATCCAACAGTGAGCCACACCTACAGTTGCCACGCCTACTGTCGGCCATCTTGTAACTATGCCTGGAAGACAGATAAAGGCCCATGGATAAGTGGTCAAGGAAATGTTATTTCTATCACTCCTCAGGAGATGGCCAAGTCCAGACTTCTTATCTGCAAAGCCACCAATAGTGTGTCTGAGATGTTTGTCGCTGCTACTCGAAACATAGATGTGATATGTAAGTCAAGAGTTTCACTAGATTTACTTGTGTGGTGAAAGGTCCTAAACCTGGAGAGAACACATCTCTTGTAAAATTATTTTATTAATAAAAAAGGGGCCCCGATTCATAGCTACGCCCCTGCATGTTAATGTTATCTTCCAGTTTTAAGCATTAAAGAAATGACATTCTCCCCGAGAATTAGATGAGAAGATTGATACAACTCCTGTGTCTGTATGATGAATTTGAAGCTACAGTCAGGAGATGGTTAGCTTAGGACTGGAAACAGGGAGAAACAGCTAGCCTGCTTCTGTCCAAAGGTAACAAAATCTGCTACAAGAACCTCTAAAGCTCATTAATTGACATGTTATATCTTGTTTGTTTAATCTGTACAAAATAACTAGTTGTGGTTTTACGGGGGGTTATGTCCCGTACTATTTCTTGTCCGGGAGCAGTGTCTTCCTGGAATCTCTGCTGGTTGCCTGGCAACCTCACAGTGATGACAAGACTATTTACACTTTGGGGTTTGTACATATTAAACAAACAAGATGCAACTTGTTAATTAGTGGATTAGCGGATTTTGTTACCTTTGGACAGAACCAGGCTAGCTGTTTCCCTATTTCCAGTTTTTAAGTTTTTAAGCTAACCGGCTGCTGGCTGTAGCTTCATATTTACCAAATAAACGTGACAGGGGTATCGATCCTTTCATCAGACGGACTGTCCCCAACAGCACTGAACCTCCAATATGGCTTCCTGAATGAGCATTAGCTCACCTAAAAGCCTTTACACAAAACTGATTATGTCATTTGTAAATATATGGCGTTTTCCTAAAAAACAAAAACCTCTGGATTTCCATGGTTTGCACTTTGGAAACAACTAATGTAACAACATCATATTTAAAGACAACACACCATATAAAGTTATTAAGTCTATTACATTTGCATCAAGTACAGGTCACAAACTTTTTGTCATTAACGATCTATCCTCACTATCTTTCTTTCAGTTGGTCCATCAGAGGTTCAGATCAAAGGCCCCAATGTAGTAGAAATTGCAGGAAAGTATAAGTTTATGTGTACTGCTGAATGTCTGCCTTCTTGTCGCTACGTGTTTTCTGTGGACAGTCAGACTGTGAGGGGCAATGTGATTGAGATAACAGTGGATCATCCTCTTAAATCTGTCACTCTCAAGTGTGAGGCACAAAACACTGCTTCAAGGAAGACAGCTACAATCATAAAAACTGTACAAATAACAGGTGAATGCGCCATACAATGGTTTAATGTGCATAATCTTACAGCACGGCCGTTATTTGACCTGCGTTTTCTTTTTTCTTGTTTTCAGGGTCAGATCCCAACCTGTCCACTCGTCCTGAAGAGACCTCAGGTGTGCTGCTGCTGGCCTTCATAATTTCTGCTGCCTTCACACTGTGATCCCACTGCACACAGGTGAGCATTATGAGGCTCATGAGAAAACATGTTGTTTTTTGGTTGCGTTATAAATTTTGTTCTTAATTTTATGAGTCTTAACATATTACTTCATTATTATTAATATTATTAATTTACATTTTTATTTCATATCATTTGGGACAATTATTTTAGCTGTAATAGTAGTTACAGACTTACTGTTCTTAAAAATCATAAAAATACTTTCTCTCTTTGTCCCTCTGTGATTGTCTCTGTCTGTCAGGTCTGTCTACGTCCTGTGAATGCATTCGCGATGAAGAAAGGTAGTTGAATTGTTGACTCATGTACCTGTACCTGCATATTATTCTTTTCCATTTGTTGACAGTGGGCTGAACCCTGTTTGCACTTTAAGAGTGCAGAAGCACTTAAACATCAAAGTGTGCAGGAGGGCGTGTGCATATCTAATGTCAGAATATGTTGACTCGTGAAAATATTTGTAAGATTCTTTGAGACATTAGAAATGTTGAAAACTGTATAATGTCTATACATGAATAAAATGCACTGATAACTTTTACCACAAGACTCAGACTCTTTTTTTCAGTTAGCAAACATGTACAAAACACAGCATCTCATACTTGCAAGAAAATCTTAAATAAATCCAATTTGTCAGTGTAGTGGTTTCCATACTTGAGGACCAGACACAGGTGTGTTCAGTCAGACTTCTGCTCTGTTTTGGAGGGGCTATGCTGGAAATGACCAAAGGTCACTAAACCTAATGAACTAATAAAAATCATAAAGCTTTAATTAGTTCCACTCTAACAAGTGCAATAAAATTGACAGGAGAGTGAGGGAGATGTCAGTCAAGCATAAGTGAAGACATTTGTGCGTAGGGGCTTTGAACTCCTCTGGATCTCTTGTGTGGATATCAGATTGATCTTGAGGTCTTTATTTAGCCTTGGCTCCACCTGCAGGTGGGCTGGTGATAGCACACCACTGAGATCTGTTTTTAATGGCTTAAACAAATGAAAGGTGGTGTGATCCCAGTGATTGTCTGTAAATGTTTCTACCACTAGTATGGAAAAGAACTCACTGTGTGCTGCTATCTGTTTCTTTGGTGGTTTGGTGCATGCCAGCCATAAGACAGACTCTCCATAAATCAGAGCAACTCAAACGTCAAAACTACATACCAAATCAAAATAGGGGGGGCAGCTGTAGGTAATCTCACCCAACGAGTAGCTCATTTCCAACCAGATGAAATGTATTTAAAAAGATCTTACATTTACATCCTCAAGGGAATTTCTTGTGTTATCATGTGTTATGTGTTAAAATTTAAATGGAAGGTCAGTTTAATATTCCACACACTTCAGGTACATGTTTGCTGAAATCTTACATTGACAAATAGCAGCGACAGTTAAAGGACACACCCATGGGTTCACATCAGTCCACTTTCTGAGAAGTACTTCACTGTGGCTTGTACTCCTTTTTGCTTCCATACAGCATACAGCAGCACAATGCAAATTCCTCATGGAGATTTAGAATAATAGCAATGGTAATGGAAACTGTTTGCCACAGGACTATATTCAAACAATAATGTAAACTTGGAAATGAAAATGTAGTTCCACAATAGCTTTACAATATTCCACATGAAAATGAAACTATCTAATTTGCATTTTCATTTTCACATACCCCTATGGGTGTTCTATGACTATATTAAAATGAAAATGGAAAAGCTGTTTGACATTTAATTTTCAAAGTTGTCACCCGCTGTACAGTGGACAATATTCAAATGTTAATTCAAATTTGAAAATGAAAATGCAATATAAACAGTGTAACCTGATTTTCCATTTAAGCAAGCAATATTTAAGTCAAAATGAAAATGAAATTCTCTCACAATTTGAAAATGAAAATTTCAGACTGTTGTACAGTGGACAATATTCAAATGAATATCAATAAATGAAACAGCACCCCCAGTCTATAGCATTTACATTTACATGTCACCATGAGGGTCAAAATGAAAATGAAAATGTAATCTCTCAGCCCTCTCATCAAGCAGTCTTCAGACGTCACTTGCTTGAACATCTGCTGCTTTGCTCATGTGCTAGTCCACTTGTGGAAGAAAGGCGAGAAGGCCGCCGAGCCTCTTGATTACTGGATTACTGTACAAAAACACAACTTAAACTAAATTCAGTGCCCCATATCATTTCACCAAAATCAGTGAATACAGTAGTGTTTTTGTACAGTAGTCAGTGAGGCTGGTGGACTACGCACATGAGCAAAGCAGCAGATGTTCAAGCAAGTGACGTCCTAACTGAAGAGCCGCCTTGATGAGAGCACTGACAGATTACATTTTCATTTTCATGTTGACCCTAAAACAGCGTGGTGACATGTAAATGCAGTAAACTGGGGGCGCTGTTTTGCTTATTGCATTTGAATATTGTCCACTGTACAGCAGGTTAAGTCTTTATTTTAAGTGTTTATTACACTTTTTGATTTAGGCGTGAATTTTTACATCAAAATCATGAGTAGCGCAGCTTTGACTTGCCACGGCGACAACATACAGTAGAGCTATTAATAAAAGGTAAATCCATTAACAGAACCACAAAGAAAACAATATCAGATCTTGCAGACAGCTCTATCAACATCTGCAACCACAGGCAGATACGAAAAAAAGAGAGAGCCACATTATCTTACCCGGGTTAACTCTGCAGGTACAAAAGAAACAACCACAACCCACAGTAGACAAAACCACACAACACGTCGCCTGCTTGTATGCACACCCTCTGCAGAGAATGAACCCAGCTGATAACCAGCATGTTGCACTCCTTTGCCAGGAACATTGGGTCTTTTGTTGTCCTTGTTTTGTGTGAAGGAGTGATAACAGTGGGCACGGCCTTTCCCACCATGCGTTATAAGAGTGTGGGTAGTTGTTCAGACTGTCTGCAGCACCATGGTTCATCCTTCAGCCTGTCTGCTGCTGCTGCTGCTCACCTGCCTGGCAGGTAAGAGGCTTCCCTTCTGGGTCATCATCTGCTCGCATCAATCAGCATTTTAGCAGAATTATCAGTTAAATTAATGATTTTAGACATTCTTTATTAAACTGATACAAAAATGTAATGACATGATTTTTATGATCAGATTTGTTTTGGTTTGCAGTTCATGAGCTACCAGAAAATGGATGTTCACTTATTCTCTTTTCTCATATCAAAGGTTTTTCTGCCGGTGAAACTGAACAGGGTGAAACCATGGGGGAATCCTCATGTAAGATCCTTTTTATTCAGATTCTTCCCATAATTACTATTTTCAAATGTTTAAAAACTGCGTTAAAGCAAACTTTCTTTGCTCTTTTCTGATTCTCGTATTGTGCTGTATGTTATCGTCTTCATTTAATCATAGCCTTCGATTTCCTCATGAGTTGAATATTTTTTAATTGGAAAAAATTGTAAGTCTTGTCTGTTCTACCTCCCCCTGCAGACGGGCCAGCCTCAGTGGTGATCAATGGGGCCGACATAGTGACAGTGGGAATCCCATATGGTTTCCAGTGCTCGGCCAACTGCTACCCGGGCTGCCAGTACAGCTGGACCAGGGATAATGTGACCACTCAGGGGCCTGAGCTGAGCCTGCAGCTCCTGCACAAAGTGCCAACACAGACCCTGACCTGCACAGTGCTCAACCCTGCAACAGGGAAGTCAGTCACAATCCAAAAGACGCTGCAAGTGATGGGTATGAATGACCAATGTGAATTCAAATTCATGAGTTCCCTCAGCAGCACTTCCTTCAACCAAATCTATTCCCAAACTTTTCAGCTGGACCATCAAACATACAGATCAGCGGTCCACCCAGTCTGACTATTGGTGTTGCATCCAACTTTACCTGCTCAGCTGACTGCTACCCCTCCTGCAGCTACTCATGGACTGTTGTCGTGGAAGAAGAGGCGTTCAGTACTGCACAAGGCAACACAATTTCGGTCACTCCACCTGCCAGTACTGTCGCCTCTGAAACGCTGGTCTGTATAGCTGAGGACACCGTCTCACATCTCTACATATCTACAACTCTGTTGGTGTGGGTGGCAAGTACGTGAAAGAACTTAACCTCTAATGAGAATTAACAATAAATACGTTTAACAAAAATCAACCCCACTGGGTACATTGCATGAGAGAAATGTGTGTGCTCACTGTTACAGCAGTTTGGTTATAAATGATGGAAGTCAGTGAAATGCACAGTTTGATTCAAATTCCATTTCTGTAACTGGTTTACTTGCATATTACATTGTGATTTAGATTTGTGATTAGATTTGACAGTCACCTCTAATTACATTTGGATTGCATTCCTGAGATTAAAGCCCCGATCTATACAATATTGAAAGACGAAATAACACTTCTTCCTCTTATAAATAATAAGGTTACAAAGTGCTTTACATGGTTAAACCATGATTAAAACATTTCAGGACTGCGATGAGGCAAATAAAATCAGAAGGCATGTTGGAAGTAAAACAGTGTGCTAGCATTAATAAAAAGCGTTTTTTTAAAGATAAGTTTTAATTAATAATTTAAAAGATGTCACTGATTCTAAAATGCCTCAGAAAAGTTGCATTAATTAGCAATAGAATGCAGCCTTCCTCAATTTAATACACTGCCACTATAGCCTTACTTGGTCTGGTATGACCAGTAGCTTACAGTGGCTAGTGTTAGCTAACGTTACATAGATATTGCTGGTTAACTAACATCACTGAGTCACTTCACTAACTTAATGACTCTTTTCTACTTGTGCTACTGTTACACAACATTTTAGCATGTGGCAAATTAACACGGCAACGGTTTTATCAGAAAAATAAAACAAAAAGTAAACACTGAGTCAGTTCAAGTTGCTGATGAAGACTGTGAGATGCACTCGAAAGATCTGTATAAACTAGCACATGGACCTTGAGTTGACATTATTTTTGTCAAAAGTACTGATCCCAGTGTCAAAAATAAGCTTCAATGCTCAAGAACAAATTGCACCTTACCAGGAGACAAATTTGTCGATTCCTTATTTTCCCATTCATGGATGGATAATAATCCATGATCTCATTCCACTTGCTCCAGGTCAGTTATTTTGAGGATGTCATTAAAGCAGCTGACTCAAGAGATTTCTTGGGAAACGAGGGGAAATTCAATGTGCCATTGTCCTGTAATTGCCACTGTCAGCAAAAGTTACATAGTCTCTTTTCACTTCATTTCTAAATGACCTAAACTCACCTACTAGATGTAGATGCCACTTTGATTGCATTCATGTGCTGATGTAACTTTGTGAACTGAGCACAACACATTCAAACTGCTTTTTCTCAAACTCCTTCTTTAGGCTTATCTGACATTAGCATTGCTGGTGACAGTACAGTGACGATGGGAAAACAGTACACGTTCACATGCTTGGTTGCATGCATCCCATCCTGCACCATTACATGGAAGTACATGGGGAAGACTTTCCAGGGTGACCAAATCGACATATCCGTCTTGAATCAGGAGAACAAGTCAAACTTTGGAAGTCACCTGAAGATCACTTTTAGTGACTACTCTAAAATTGAGCCTCTGACCTGTGAGGCAACAAACACTGCATCTCACGCCACTATTACCACCACTAAGAACCTCAGTGTAATTGGTGAGTCAGTGATATTGCTCCCCCCTGATTTTTGAATTAAAAAAAATGGTATAAGGTATAACAAAATAATCACATCATGTCTTCCATGTTCATGCTTGGTGTTTTGAATGTCCCCTCTGCACAGACCCCATCTCCGTGCATTCCACCTCCCAGGCCCTGCCAGTGGCAGGCAAGTCTTTCTCTCTGCAGTGTGCTGGCACTCAGAACCCAGCCTCCATTACATGGCTGAAGAACAAACGCCCAATGCCAGCAAATGAAAGAGTGAATTTCTCCCCTGACGACATCACGATGACCTTCAGTCCTCTCCTGCAGGAAGATGGAGGTTTATACCAGTGTGTGGCGGCAGAGAGGGGGACCTCCATCCAGTCTGTTGGCTACAACATGCAAGTAAACTGTAGGTATACTAGGGCCATCACAGTCACCTCATTATGCAGTGAGGCAGTGGTCCAACATGTTTGAGAAGTGATCCGGGGAAAAGGAAAGTTGTGAATCACTGGACAGGTTAAGTGGGTTTTCTGAAGCTAATATCAAGTATTTTCCTTCCATATTAGCTGATATTCATATGATCTAAGGTGTTCTGGTGCCAGGTACACTTATGCACTACCATATGCTTAAACATGGTCTTTGTTATGGACAGCCCATGACTGGCACTAAAATCCAATGACAAAGCACCACTTGGATTCAGATAAGGTAGGTTGTTTCATATCAATCAACCTGCTCCAGATTTCTGTCGTTGGCCCAGTGAGCATTGTAGTTCCTTGGTAGAACAATGGAATCCCCAGGTGGCACTTTTTCCAGGACCTCATCCAGAGATCTGAGCTGTTTTTTGGCACATAGGCACAAACAGTCACAACCACCTGGTGACTAGCATTCTCCAGGGGAACACTCTAGCACAGCGGCAATGTTGAATTAAAGAAAAATCACATTGTAAATGAATTACTTTTTTAAAGAGGCCTATCTGCCTATCCACCTGTTCTACCTCCAACCGCAGATGGGCCGTCTTCAGTGGTGATCAATGGGGTTGACATAGTGACTGTGGGAAAACTGTATGGTTTCCAGTGCTCAGCCAGCTGCTACCCGACATGCCAGTTCACCTGGACCAGGGGTAATGTGACCTCTCAGGGCCCGGAGCTGAGCTTGCAGCTTGGGGAACTCCAGCCACCACAAAACCTGACCTGCACGGCAGTCAATCCTGCTACAGGAATATCAGTCACTGCCCAAAAGACGCTGCAAATGACAGGTAATAATTCAAATTTGAATTCGAGCTCATACGTTATTTAGGAGCAATACCTTCAACCAAATGTATTTCTCAGAACAACGTCTCATATTTCTACATCTCCACGTCTCGTACGTATGTGAAAGAACTTACCTCTAAGTGAGAGTTAACAGTCAATAGAGTTGTGAAGTGAGAGGAGTCTTTCAGACTGACTCTGAAGGTAAAACTCCCATTCATTTCCCCCCACACATTAAACATGATGATGAAACTCTTGCAATTAAATCTTCAGTACATAAGTTTAAGAACTCTGTTAAAAAATACAGTGAAGGTGCTTGGTAAGCTAATATCAGGGGTTGAAGTAAGAAATTATTCCTTTTAAAATGACTTGTATTTGTGGCTCTTCTCTTGCAGATGGACCAAAGAATGTGATCATTGCAGGACCAGAATCTCTTGAAATCGGGGTCACGGCGAGCTTTACATGCTCAGCTGAGTGCACTCCTTCCTGCAGCTTCACGTGGACCTTGTATGGGAAGACAATAACAGGTAGTGCGATTGACATCACAGTGAACCGCTACGTTTTCAAAGAGTCCATCAGCTGCCAGGCTGAGAACACATTCACCGGGAAGACGGCGATGGTCAATGAGACGCTCAGTGTCTCAGGTAGGCTGTTGTTGGAGGTTTGAGTGTATTTAGACATAGTTTTTAGCCGTTATCTGTTCTAACTCTAATTTATGTGCTTTTCACGGCAGATCCTCACTGGTGTGGATGTTGAGACACTGGATGAACTGTACTCCGTGAAAACATACATTCTCCTGATCTGCAAATGGTCTGTGCAGTGTAGCACAAAGATATAGTTTGGTAATCTTTTAATTTAATGACACTTACTGTATGTGTATGGCTATATTTGCTCAAGCATTGTGTACTCTCACTGTGAAGGACTGGTGGCCTGAATAGGGTGTTTCCCTGCCTTTAGCACAATGCATGCTGGGACAGGTTCCAACCTCTTTGTGACCGTGAACAAGATTAGACAGGTATAGAGAAAGGACGTATGGATTGTGTACTTGAGTAATACGTTTTGGGGTTGTAATTACACAAGGCTAATCTCATTTGCTTTCATGATTTATTCCCATTCGTCTTGCCAAACAATATGCACTATTATACTTAATAAACAATAAACTACTGAACTTTTACTGATTACACTGTGCTAATTAATCACCCATGTGACACCTCTGACATTAAGTAATGCTGAGTTACAAACTATTTTACTTCTGTAGTTACTGACTCAGAAACAGCCCACACACAAATTGCAAAATACACCTTTATTTGTAGTTCAGATTTCTGAAAACAGACCAGAATCTGTAGTTGCAGAACACTTGAACTCAGATTGAATCCCTTCTCTCTCACACAGTTATCTACAGTCAAACTGAGCCGGTTTAACCAATAAAATGTCAGGGTTTTTTGGTAGGTTTAAGAATGGGAGGAACATTCAAACAGCAGAGTACTCACAGAGACCAATCCATACTTTTACGCTGCGTTCAAAAGGTATTGGAAAATTGGAAATTCACACTTCCTGTTAATAGAACAATTTATAAAATAACCTTTAATATAACCTTATTTCACATGAAAAAGATTCTTTTTTTGAAAAATAACTGCTTGAAAATCCTTTTTAGCAGCTATACAACAAATACAAATAACCAACACAAAATGTAGCCAGCGCAAAATTGATGTGACACAACAGATAAATATCGGCCACTGCCATTGGTGAATGTCATCCTGTTTGCAGATAAGCCAATAGCAACAACAGTCAACAAGGCGAATATCGGTTGATACAGATGTCCGGCCGATATATCAATGCATCCCATAAACATAGACATTTACACAGTAAAGTTGTTTTTTGTTTTTTTAAGTATCATCAATAATAACATTAGCTGTTGCACAAGGAACTGGATTCTACACCAGAAGTCTCTGTTTTTATCAGCTTTAACACTAAAATGCACCAGGGTCAGAATTACAATCTACAGTTTGTGAATTTCCAACTTCCAATTTTAAATAAATGCAGTGTTATGAATAGAGAGAGATTATGACATCATATTTCCACAGGTGAAGGGCCGTTACGCAGCAGTCCAATTTAATGAAAGTGAATTGAATGAACGTTTATTCAGCATTAGAATATAACTACATTATTTAGTTGGCTTTGATGTAAAACATGTAGCACTGTGTGTTGAACTTTAAAGTCTATAGAACAGATTTGTCTTAAATTCCAGTGTCACACACCATACTTCTTCTGTAAGGCTGCGACAGATGATCCTTCCAGCTCAGCTTGGTGAAGGAAGTCAAAAACTTCTTTAAGCACTGGGGGAAAGAAAAGCAGTACAGCCGTTATCAATATGATGGAATGTGCCATCTGCCATCATGTGCAGTCATCTGCAACAGCACAACAAAGAGACTCAACCTTTCTTCTCCGGGGACGACAGGAACATGACAGCCATGTCGAAGCGCCTCACGCTTGCTAGACTCCTGAGGATCTCCAGTGTGATGGCCGGTGCTTCATTCCTGCACAAGACTGATGTTAATGTACAGTACAATACTACACGTGAAACATGGCTATGCTGAACAAAAAACAAGTTTGTGTCCAGATTTTTTAAAACTCACTTGATATAGAAACCATGCAGCGTCCTCAGGATCTGATTGAGAATGTCAGGTTCAAGGGAGTTGAGGAAAATATTTACGTACGCTTCGGGCTTGATTTGCTGCAAGATGAGAACAAAAACAAGGCTGAGAACTTCAGTTAAAACAAAACAATTCAGGGTAATCTTCACATTTCGGTTGTGTTCAGCACCAAGTCTGATTTGTTTGTCCAATCCATCGTATATATTGTATTTTAAAAAACTCTAAGTCTCTGACCAAATTAAGCAATTAAATCTAGCTTTTTCTATCAAATTTAAGATTTCAGATTCAAGCCATATTTGTTGGTATTTTAAAATGAGATTTAAATTACATCTGTGGAAATCAGACCAGGTTGACATGGCAGCGAGAAAATGCATTATGAAAAATAAAAGTAAACAGTCAGATTTGTTATGTTCAAACACACAGCTCACCCTCAGATATCTGTAAATCACTTCAGGCTGGTTTCCGATCTTGCGGAGGTCGGCCTCTAGCTGGAAGCTGTTGGCGGGTGGAGGAGGCACGTCTGCTACTGTCGGGGAGGGGTTGGTTGACGGTTCGGAAGGATCAGAAATTTCCTCCTGCGCTGGTTGTTTGGTCTGTCTGCTAGCAGGGACTCTAGGAAACACAAGCAGAACATCTGTTTACTGAGTGGGAATAATAGATACCACATTCCACAACATAATGCAACATTTAGTGCTTTACAGACGTGGTTAAAATCACCCAAAAACAAATAAAATAACCAATATCATGTAGTGCAACTAACCGGTCAGATGAGTGTGAAGGGACTTCTGCTAGCTCCTCGATCTTGATCATCTTGGCGCTGGGTGATGTCGACAGTGGAGAGGTTTTGTCCTCATCCTCCCTCATCACTTCCTGGACGAAGGACTTGGACTCACCTGACTCCACCTCAAGCACTGTCACCTTTCCACTCACTTCCTCAATATCAATCCTCCTCAGAGGTTTCTGAAGAGCATTAATGTTCAGTATCAGTCAACATGATGACCCAGTCTTTAAAAACTCTTTTAAAACAAAATAAGACTTTGTTTGTCAATCTTTCTACAAAAAGCATCAGATCATTGATTGAATTGAATTCTAGTAAAGATACTACAAAGGAAAGTTACAGAATCCAGATGTTCAATCTACAGTGAAGTCTATCCTGCCACCTGCTGGACAAACAATGTTAAAGCATGTTGTAAACATGGGGAGTGACCGACTAGACAGAAGAACTTTATCTGCTTTTCACAAGTACAGAGAAAGATGAAATGAAAGATGAAAGATGAAATTCACTGTCACATTATTTTCAGTATCAATTCATCATTAATTATTTAATTAATCTTTTAGCTTATAAAATGCTATATCAGAACTTTGTAGAGCCCAAAGTAATCTCTTGAAATTGCTAATTTTCTCAAAAAGTCCAAAAAACCCAAAGAATTCAATTCAATAAATTGATTGTTATAGATTAAATTTCTGACAAATTGATTAATCGTTTCAGGATTCAATTAAATTATTTCAACCACAATTTCTCAATTCTCTGCAAACAGTCTCGATTCGTTAATTATAAAACCCTTTCAAAAACTGAAATACAGCACATTATCCTGCTTCAACATTAAACTTTTCACCTGGAATGCAGTCAGATCACATCAGTGTTTTTAGTATCAGACGTCTACTAATGTCTGCCTTAACTGCCTTCGCTGTAGCAAAATGCAGAGACGGTATTTTCATCAAAAAAAGCCTTCTGCACTGAGGAAAAAAGGAGCAACTCACTGTTGACTGCAGATGTGTTGGTTTGTCAAATGGCTGGACTGTTCTCCTCTGTGTGCTGTCTGGTGTTTGAAGAAGGCCACTGGAACCCACGTCCTAACACAACACAAAGACATTAAGAAAAAAGAAGTGGAGTCCGTAGAAGATCAAACCTAATAAAGTCTGACGTGTCCATTAGTCATCTGTACATTAGACTGGAATTCAAGCATTTATGCTTATGCCGATTCAAACACAGTAGTGGAATAAACTTCATTCTGTAAGTCGCTATTACGACATTACAAACAACCAACAGCAAAGAATGCAAAGTTCAGAGTAAAAAGAGATTTAAAATGTATTTTTGTAACGCAGATGTGTAGTCACCTGATTAGCACTGCTCTTTATATTTTATACCATTGTTCCTTTATCATTTACTGAACTAAGTTCACTTGAACTTATAACATACAATCTGGAGTTTCTGGAGCTCATTCAGGGCCTGCTTGTTCCCTGGTTCCAGTTTCAACACCTCCTGAAAATCTGTAACACACACACACACACACACACACACACACACACACACTATGTTTTTCTGCAATAATTGATAACAATAATCCTTCCTCATATTATTTCAGTGCAATTTTCTGGCAATTTCATTTTAAGACAACTATTGTTGAAGCTGATTTAGAAATAAACAGGACTTCTAGACATAACTTGATCCTAAACTGAACTGGCTTAAAAAAAAGATAAGACCAATTTTGCAATATAAGTAAAGATGAAAATGAAATCAACTATACTGTAGCAATGCAGATTATCTAGAAGAACACAGCTAGATATGTGACAGCTTTTTCGTCTTCCAGGTGTTTAAAAAAACAGACAAAATGTAGTTGCTGTTGTTTGCCTTTGGAGGACAGTGTTGTTCTATACAGCACCTTGTCTGGCCTCCTCCAGTTTTCCTAAAGCCACTCTGGCTGTGGCTCGACGGGCGAAAGCCTTGGAGTAAGTCCTGTCCAGAAAAATGGCTTTGGTGCAGTCCTCCTCTGCCTCCTTATACCTGCAGCAGACAGAAAAATAAGTTTTATCTTCTTTATCGTCTCTTTTCACTCTAACGAGAAAAATGTGCTGAAGAAAGAAACGTTTGTGCTTACTTCTCCAGCTTGAGGAAGGCCATGGCTCTGTTAGCGGGCAGTAGGACGTTCATGCTGTCTGCCTCCACGCCTCTGCTGTAGCACTCAACTGCCGCTTCATACTTCCCCTCTTTGAAATAAGCATTCCCCTGAAAGGCACATTCAGAAATCACCACCACTTTTCCCAGCTATTTCCAAATAAACACGGCTGGATTTGTTCACAAAATTGTTTCAAGAATATCAACATCTGAACACGTCCCTGTGTGCCAAAGAGTACTGAGACTTATCTTTTGTAGCTATATGTTGTCTGGTTCTCACTTTTTGCTGCCCTTGTAGGCCACCATACATTCTCCCTAACCAAAACAAATGAAGCTAAAAAGTGGCTCTGCGTAAACTGGCCTAATGTCAGTTGAAATTGCACTTTAATGACATGCAGTGAGCCGCTACATGATGAATTACAAACTCGATGAGCAGCATGAGAGAGTAAGTTTGCTTGATTACCACTCACTATGTGATTCTGCACACAAAATGGGACTTAATACAGAATCATTCATTCTTACAAAATGTCTAGAACGTTAAAATTACTCTTCACATGGACATTTGGGCCCCTTTTTTAAATTTACCATCCTCTGACATGTGAGCTGATGAGTCCCACTTGCACACTGCAGTGTGAGTGGCAAACCACAGCAAAGCTTACTCTGTCCTTTTGTATAACCGCCTCCTGTCGCCTCTGCTGCTCCTCCATCAGTCTCTGCTGCTCAGGGTCCACTGTGGGAGCCTCCTGTGGCTGTGCGGCTTCGCTCAGGACGGCCGGTGCCTGATGTCCGAGGGTCTGAAACCAACCAGGGAAACAGGACTAAATAAAAGAGAAGAAGACTTGAGAAATGAGGCTAACCCCAAAATGATCCATTCACACTCACCTCTTTGATTTTTTTCACTTCATTCTGTGCTTCCACGTTCCCGGGGTCAAGCCTGAGAACCATCTCATAATCTATTCAGAAATAGATTCGTGTTGTTATCTCGGTGCACTCAAGTTCAAACAGATGATCTAATCCTTTTAACAGTTTGTCACCTTCTAATGCAGATTCATATTTCTTCAGTGCAAACCGTGCTGCTCCTCTTCGTGCATACGCTTTGAAGTAGTTGCTGTCCAAAGCTATCGCCAAGTTGCAGTCCGACTCTGCCACAGCATACCTGCAAAGAACAAAGTCTCAATGATTTGCAACAAAACCTTTTTACCAACACAGTAAGATTACATACACATCCATCTTTATGTTTGTACATACTTTTACTGAAAAATGTTCTATAGCGCAATACAGCAACCATATAATCTATGCTGTTTACTTTTTGAGTCTGCAGAAGCAGGTGGCGCGGTTTGTGGGAAGCACAGGGTTGTAAGGATCCGCACCCATCCCTCTGGTGTAACACTCAATGGCTTCGTCAAACTTCCCATCTTTGAAAAACGTGTTACCCTAAAAATAAAAGTATAATATGCTTTATAAAAGGGTAATGTCTTCTTTTTAGTTTTTTTTTTTGTTGTTGCAGTACTTCTCATACAGTATTCACCTTTTCTTTCTCAGCCAGTGCTTTCTCCTTATCAACTGCAGCTTCCTCAGAGTCTGACTCATTTGACTCTGCAGGACTTTCCGCCTTATCCATCTCTGCCAGAGCCTTGTCCTGTGACCACAGAAGTATAAATCTTTAGTCAACTACTCCATGACTTCACCAATCATGTTTGTATATTTTATAAGAATGCATACCACGTCAAACTTGTCCCATGATTGATAGTCGTATGCCTTAATCTTTGAGGCTTGCTTGGGCACATCTCCCTTTGTGTCACCGTTGCCTGTTGGCTCCTTCTTCATCTTCTTCTTTTCCCTCATCTTTGTTTTGTAGTCTTTGTTGCGCACAGGTGGGAGACTCTTCTACAACACAGAGACAACAAGCTGCTGACACCTGAAGATCATCCAGAACATTACCTGCTCCTGAGATGGATGGATGTCTACAGCAGGGACAAACCTGGACCTCCTGAAGTCCTCCCGTCCTCAGCTCCTCGTCCTTCTTCTTTATGTCAGTCTCCCAGCTCTCCAGTTCCTTCATGAAGCTATGCATATCCTCCGCATTTTGCCGCATCTGAAGCTGTAACTCAATGGCTTTGTTTCCCCCGGACATGTTATTCCCTGTGAAACAGACATTTGTTTTGGACAAATTCTTAACACTTGTTGCTGTAGTTGTGGTCTTGAAGTCCGTGTTGCAGCCAAGAGGAAAACACGAGAATCACGCTGTCATGCTTTTGAGGCTAGCAGCTAGCTAGCAGAACTACTAAACAATTAGAGAATATAAAGTAAATGTATGTGACTGTGTAGCTACTTGAACCTTGTAAGTACCTGGCACTTCTTTCTCCGGCTGATAAGTATACGGTTAAAATGTAGCTGCAGTTAATTTGGCTAAATACTACAACAAAATGTGTCGTTATTCATTGATATCTGTTTATGTCCGAAGCCATGACAGCCGAGTACCAGCAGCCTTTGCGCCGCTGATCCTGCGCTGGGAGTAACCAAAGATCGTCTATGTTATACCCGATAACTTACTACAAACACATTTCACTAACTTCTCAGTTTATCCACAAACAACCGACCAAAAAGGAAGCTACACATAGCACATGTGTCGATTGTATTCTTGGACAATGGATATTAGTATTTTTGTGGTTCTGTAATGTCATTACCTGGTACAGCCTACAGGTATGGAATGCAGTAAAGCTAGCCCTCCCCCAAAAAACTAACAAACAAAACAAAATATACATAATATAAACAAAATGTCCACATGAAAGGTTGCCACTGGGCGCATTTGTCTTGTCGTGTTACACATTGTTATACAGACAGTTAGTGTATTGCACTGGGAACTGTCATCTCTAGGTTTGATGGGTCGGTTTTGGTCTCGGTCCATACATGGAGCGTCAAGTTGACGACCTGCCTGCACGGTCTGAATAGACAATCTATACCGTATACTAGTCTCCGCAAAACCGCATTGAAAAGTTCGCATTTTGTATTGCTTTTTTACATTATGTTAAAGAGAATTATATTTCTTGACTTTTTTGTATAAGAGCGATGTCAATCAAATTACAAATAAATATTCCCATTCATTACCTTTGACCTGTAGTTACCATGTGATCTACAAAACAGTGATGACCTCTCTTGCTAGCTAGCGGTAGCTAACCAGCGGAACTTATGCTAAATTTTCCCAATTGTAGACAACATTTCATACAATGGATCAGACTAAACAAGAGGAGGAATATGGATACGACTTATTCCCGGAGAGGAATACGGGAAAGTACAAGAAGGGATCAATCGGGGAGAGTCTGTTTACTTTCAACCACAAGTGTCAGGTCATGTTACAGTTCGCAATGGAAACTAGTGAGTATTCTAGCTAACGTTAGCTAGTTAACATTACCTTTTTAAAGGGAATGTCATCTCAGCAGTTAACAAAGGACACCTTGTCTGAATAAGATGTTTCTGTTAAATGTGTTTGTGTATTAAATACCCGTGCAATGTGAACGTTTTAGCCTCACTGTTAGAGTAGCAGCATTTAGCGTTAGCTAATTTAACTAGCAGTGGTTTCTGTCAGTGAACGCTAACTATACTCAGCTTTAACTGGTTTCTGTGCTTCTCTCAGGTCCATATGCCAAACTCCTCCTCAGTGCCATGAAAAGTTCAGGATGGTACGTATGTTAAAAAGTGTGTTTATCATTGCTGACCTTCCACTTGTAACGTTAACTCTCACATTCCTGAAAACAACCTGGGACTGTTTGCTTGTTTACACAGAAATTCTTAAAAGATAATAATTGTGCAAATGCTACTACTGCTATTGCTACGCATTATTAATAATAATAATAATGATAATAATAATGATGAAGATGAAGAAATAGTTCCGGTATACCCAAATAAACATTTTTTTTTAAGTAACAGAAGTAATGCATCCAATGAATGAATCATTAATTAATCGAAAAGCATTTTTAGAAGCACAGCCTTGATATCACTTTTTGGATAGTGCAAATGAATCTCAAATGAAACTTAATGTGTCCTTTTATCATTTGTGCTTAGAGCATATACTACATACATGCAACAGAATTCAAATAGCTAGTTAATATTCCAGTTGCCCAAATATTTATGGGCCATTTCTCTAATGCTGTCTCTTATGTGATTTCCTCCCTCCATTGCATTGGCACTTTTTTCCACCTTTACAACAATTTAACAGTAATTTAAACTTGAACAGACAAATGAAAAAGCAACAAGATCACTACTTTACTTTCTCCTCTCAACACAGCAAAGTGTTGAAAGAGCGACATTTCTCCTGTGAAGATTGTGACGGGACGGTAAGCGGTGGCTTTGACGCAGCTTCTTCTCAAGTAAGAAAGAGATCTTGGCAGTAATAAAGATAAAGCACGTTCTGAGGGCTTAAAGAATTTGACTGCCCGGCACGAATGAGATTTGCGTTTGTTTTCAGATCGTTTTGTGTCAGAACAACATCCACCAGCAGTCCCATATGACACGAGTGGTCACACATGAGCTAATTCATTCCTTTGACCACTGTCGGGCCCACGTGGACTGGTTCAACAACTTCAGACATCTGGCTTGTTCTGAGGTGAGCCCCAATGTGTTCAGCACTGGCTGCCTTTATGTGCAATGCTAACTTTGGTTATTGTGTGATTTTTAGCTTAATCTTTGGCATTGTGTTCCTGTTCTCATGAGTGAACCAGGTACAGATTTTTCTCTTAGACTGAATAGTAGGTTAGCGCTAACACATGAGAAGCAAATGAAGGTCTCTCTCATATGGTCAAAAAGCATATTGTTACGCTCTTTGACATGAAAATGTTCCCTAAGTGCAGGGAAAAACTCATAGTAGTCACATTTCCATGCTACAGTAAGCAACTGACTTAATATGGCAGTAAGACAGGAATTCTACCCAGATTCCCACAATCTGACAGCATTGACTGTTGCGATTTCCAAATAATTTTTCTTTAAAGGCTGGCGACCCCTGCCCTGTTTGTGGCTCTCTGCTCCAAGCTCATTGGTTCTTACTGAAAATGTAAATCTTTAAAAGCAGGTCACAAATATATACTTAAAAAAAAAAAAATTAAAAAAAAGTTAAGTAGTTTCCCAAAACAGCTGGGCACTGTAGTTTTTAACCAAATGTTACTTAAACAGGAGTAAATACTGCTTTTTTGTGGACTAATTTCAGCAGCGGATTGATACACATTTGGTGCTCTAGTGAGTATTTACAGCATCAGCAGACTAATCCTTTAAACTTATTGATCCTTTGAAGTCACCTGGAGGTTGCACTTTTCCACTATTTGATATGTTTCCTCATCAACGCGATGCATTTGACTGAGACCTGAGAAAGGGGAGGTTGGCTTGGTTGTGATAAATCCCAGTCATCCACATCGCATTTTCTCCTCCAACTGCATTGTTTGAATGTTTTGTTGGCGCTAAATCCAAAGACTTTGATTGTGTCATACTTTCAGATTCGGGCAGCTAACCTCAGTGGAGACTGCACCTTTAGCAATGAAGTCGCCAGATTTAACTTCGGCTTGAAGCAGCATCATCAGGTACCTGCACTGGGATAAATGTAACTTTTTACTAGCAGGTTTCATGTTTGTGTCTCTAATCTAACACTTAGGTCATGGTTTTTCCTTGGACAGGAATGTGTCAGAGGCCGTGCCCTTCGCTCCATCCTGGCTGTAAGGAACATCAGCCGAAAGGAGGCAGAGAAAATAGTGGATGAAGTCTTCGACACGTGTTTCAACGACCACGCACCATTTGGACGAATCCCACACAGCAAGAAGGATGCTGGGTTTGCCAACAGAGATTATGAGAACAGAGATCGATATTATGCAAACCTTTAGTGTTGTCACCTTCTCATTTAACTAAGTGTGACTGGCAGTGGCGCTGACAAGAGCTTGGCAGCGTCAGGGCTGTGGTCAGCATAAAACCCTCAACAGAATGACAGTGTGTCGAAAAGGATCATATCCCTTCAGAAGGGATTTTCAGAGAATGATTTGTCCTTGGAACAGGAAAGCAAAGGAAGGACCTACAGTACATTTCATTTTCTACCTTTTGGACACTAATTCGGTATAAAGGGATTGTAAGGAGTGATTTTGCTCTTGAAGTAAAGTATTAGTTGAGGCCCCAGTGATTTATTTGTAATTTGTTTTTAGGTGATCTATGGGTGCTTTTAAGGAAATACAGGATTTCCTTTGACTGTCCTTTTGTTGCCATATTGACCTTCACTAATTTCTTGTAAATAGAGCTGATTGTGCTTAAATTAAACAGAATCAACTTGTGTATGAATTAAAGTTTGATTCCTCTGAAAGTAAGAGTTATTCATTATTTGTGAGGACAAGTGTTACGTTCGACCTTGGCACAAAATGTTTGAATTTCTGACTTGCCAAAAAAGCACAAGTGAGCGTATTGCTGATTATAACACATTGGTGTCTAATCCCGTGGGAGGATTCTTCAAATTAACATGTGAGACAAGTAATATGAGTAAAGTGAGAAAACTTCTTCCACAACAACACGGTCAACTTTGTTCACATCTGCGCCGCCACTGTAAAATGTCACTGCTGACATCTTTATTGGACATTAGCATTTAAAGAATCTCGTATCCCTCCACAGAGATTAATGAGGGGGAAAGTTATAAGGGAATTAGCCTCATAATCCCCCCTTCCTCCTCCTCCATTTCTGCCTATCTCAAAGACAACACCCTCTGCATCGTAATCACGCAGTCACTTGGTGTATCTGCTGTTGGAGTGTAATATGCCACTTATCTCAACATTCTCCTCTTAGAAAACACTACAAAAACACGAGATGAGCGAGTGGGCTTGAACTACAAGGCGAGTGGGTGGGATGGGATGAGCAAAGAAGATTAGGTTAATTTTAGAAGCTTAACAGGGAAAATTATGAAAACAAGCTTAAAGGCAGTGGGATTAATGTGAGACAAACACAAGAAAACAAAAGAAGGGAATGATATTTGGATTTGTGCAATGTCATAACACCCAAGTAGGCTAAATAAAGAAATCATACAAAACAATAGAATTACTGCTGGAGTTGTGCACATATCAAATGCCAGCTACTAAACACATTTGATACAATTAGACATGCAAAACAAGGTTGTGTATTTGTCAGTTGAGTTATTGACTGTTGATTTAAGTCTCATAGAAATATATTCAGTCTACAAATACTGGAATCAGAGCTGATAAAGTAACCACCATGTTAATGATTTAAATTAAAGAATGATAACTCGCCTCAGGTTGCTAATTAGCTAAAGATGCTGAAAAAATACAGAGGAACCTCAGTGTCCTCAATGGTAGGCATGGCCCTGGCAGTTTAATGAGCTATTCTCTTAACAATATAAAGAGGTATTTTTGAAATTTAAGTTCAACAAACTTTAAACACATTCACAAAGTTGCTATGGTAAACTTGTTAGCAAACTGTTGCTTATTTAAATATCCAGCAGACACGGACCAACATTAGCATTCAGTTCTGTTTCAGGCCATGTAATGAATGTCAGATATTTACTCTCCTTTTAGCTCTGTTTTGGTCTCCACCAACTTCTGAGAAAAACTCTTTAGCAGCTAAATGCTCCACTATGTTCACCAGCTAGTTGCTAACTTTGTCTGTCTGCCAATTTGGTGCTGAGCAGGTAGCGTACAGTTGGTTTATTAGCTGTGGCTAGTGTAAAGTTGCCAGCCGTAAAACCAAAACAATGAGCTGAAAGATGCTAAAATGCTCCGTAGAGCTGGGGGGAACTGCAGAGTCAGGTGATAATTCTCTGTGGGTTTCACATTATACATCGTCATTTGATCCATTTTTAATACAAATATATTGATTTGTGCAGATTTAAAGTAAAATAAAAATGTTTGTATGCAGCAGTATACAGAGATTTCTGTCAAAGAAACAGCATGTGCTTTTTATTTAAAGGAGAAAGTACAAAAGAAACAATTCATGTTCAAGCAAAGATAGGAGTTATATCAATATTTCTCTGCAACTTCCATTTCACATTACCATTGCCCCAGCTGCTATATTGTGGTCATTTTGTGCTGTGGAGCAGTAATAATTAGGTCTCAAACCTTCATTCATGACTGCAGTACCATCTCAGTCCTTTGGATGGCAGTTTTGGCCTCATCATCAGTCCTATCCAAGCTCGAAAAGAAAGTGCTGTTACTGTTTTACACATACATATAATTGAATCCATTTCATTGAGTCCTGTTCCAGGTGAATGTTGGCCCTTTTATGAGCAGAGATAGGGCGCAGTAATCAAGTTGCTGCTGCGAAGAGTGACGACTTTCATTATTCCATCTATTTAAGCAGGCAGCACCCACTGCGATCTAATTAGGATGCTCCAGCAACACTGAAATCCCTCTGCTGTAGGACAACACATTAACCCAGAGAGCACTAATGAACTCATCTCATTAATTAGAATAATGCCAGATTTAGTTGTAGCGTGGAGAGGCAATGAAGTGAGAGGACACCCACTTGCCTTTCTGAAGTTTTAAGGTGTCTGCTCTTCGTGGGGGTGGACATAATAATGAGAGACTGCTAAATTATGTATTTTAAAAGTACTGAGATATTGGTATTTCTTACTTTATCAAGCAGACCACGCATGTTTCTGCACAATACATCTTATTGGAAAATTTATGTGATGAGCTTTGGGGAAAAAACACACACATTTGCCTCTCAAGGTCTTGGATGACTTTGAAATTAACATTACTGAAAGAAAGAAGCAGAGGAGAGAAAAGCTGGATCAAGATGGCATCTTTTGGCCAAGATGGTCATTTTTCTGTCCCATCTCCAGCACGCTGGGGAAACACTTGAACAAAGAAAATATATTGAGTCCAGTCGCCTGTTCTTTAGCCTGAGGAGAACAATCATATTCAGCTGATTGAGGACAAGAGTGCATATATAAAGATGGCCACCTTGAACCTTGTTTTATCTGCTGACATCATATCTGAGCACAGATATATGAGGATAAATATCCAGAATAAGGAGAAGAAAATGAAAAATAACAACATGAAAAAGAAGAAAATTAAGAAATAATTTGTTGTAATAACAGTAGATGTACAGTAAGTTATTAGCAGAAGTGCTAGCAGAATTAGCAGTTTAGCCTTGTAAACGCAGCAGTAGTAGTTGAAGTTGCTATATTAGCACTATCATTAATTGTAGTACTACTAGAAGGAGTATTATTATTACTATTTTAATTAAAGGAATAGTTCGACATTTTAGGAAATACCACCAATGCCTGTATGGTAAATATGAAGCTACAGCCAGCAGCCGGTTAGCTTAGCTTAACACAAAGACTGGACACAGCTAGCCTGGCTCTGTCCAAAGGCAACAAAATCCGTCTGTCCGCACCTCTAAAGTTCACTAATTAGAAATACTCCGGCACATAACCCCTTGTAAAACCACAACTTGTCGTTTTTACACTTCAGTTTTTGTATGTACTAAGCAAACAAGATATAACACCAGAGTGAGCCTTAGAGGTGCTGGTATGTGGACTTTGTTACCTTTGAACACTTTGAACTAGGTTAGCTGTTGCTCCCTTTTCAGTCTTCATGCATAGCTAAGATAACTAGCTGCTGTCGGTAGTTTCATATTTACCGTACAGACATGAGAGTGGTATCGATTTTCTCGTCTATCACTGGGTCAGAAAGCAAATAAGTATATATATTACATATCCATATTCCAAAATGTCAAACTATACTTTAATTTATTGTCATTACTATTATTATAAATGGTAGAAGTTGTAGTTGTATCCTTATTCATAATAGTAATAATACAAACAATGGCAGAAGTGATAGTAGTAGTAGGTGGAGGTAGTATTTAATTATTAATTCGGAGTTGTAGTAATGAGGTATTAGTAAAACCTTACTTACATCAAAATATCAAATTAGCAACGGTGAGTGTAGAAATATGAAACAATACCCCAATTTATGTGATAAAAGCCTATTCCCTATTTATACTTTATTATTTAAATCCATAGATGACCAGTGAGTATCCATTACTGCCGACAGATAGCATATTGTACTCAATACGGTGCATGTGGTGCTTTAGGATGTAATATAATTCATTAGGTAGTTAACAGGCAACACTGACGGTGGAGGAAAAAGTGGAAATCATTATAATTCACAGCACAAATCCTCTGGAGGCGAACTGTCTAACCTGACAATTAACTTCCCCAGCGGGAAAGCACTGTTTGAGACAGCAGTGGGGGGGTGGGCATGTATATCAATTAATTATGTGTGTAAGTTGAGGATTAATTAAGGAGGTGTTTAAAATTGGCAGAGATAATCTTTGTATTACTATAATTCAGTGCAATTTGAGCACAACTTTTTGGCATGTCTCTCTCAAAGCAAGGACATCTCTCACCTGAATTAATGGTTGGTTGACCCAAATCACAAAAAAACATTTTCTCACTTCCCACTGGATAATCCACAAACCTCACTGTTAACACTTTAACTTGGAACTACTTTTTTTTAAACCAAAGTAATAGTTCCTATGAAACTTGTTAAGAGCGCGTTTTGTGGATTGTCTTGAGAAACAGGGACGCTGCTTCTCGACAGATATGCTGTTGAATGCTTTTGACAAAAGTTCATTCACCTCCATTGTGTTGAGGTGGAGGCAGAAATCTCACAGGTGGGTATTTCAAACCCTGGACAATTAAAACATTAGCTATCTGCATGGTTTGATACCTATAGAGGTAAGTGATTTTTTAAAAATGCAGTAACTCATTTTTTTCTTTGTTGTGGGAAAAAAAATCAGCAATTTTTTTCTCAAATCTTGGAAATGAAGTTCAGAGTTGCATCCTGACAAGTCCCAAGTACTACACATTGAGTAACAAGTCCCAAACAAGTCAATATGCACCCATCCCCAGATATAATTCCACTTAAATGTAATCTTTAACAGAAAAACAGTCATCATAATAATGTATTAATATAAGTATTTACATCTGCTTTGACAGCCTGTATGACAGGATCTATAATATTGTCAGTGCCACTTGGATGGCTTCATTTTGTGTATTTCATTCATTTAATGGTGTAATGGTGAGGAAGTTGCCTTGCCTTGCATAAAAGTATAGGCAACATCTACTATGTAGTGCTATTTAGCAATAGAAACAGCATAAAGATGTATGTGACCAACACTCTACCTCATTCCCCTTCACAAACAGGTGGAGGGCAGGTTCAATAGGTCATGGAGGAGATTCCACCTTTGCTTATATGGAGGCAGGAGAAACCCTGCAGCACAAATGTGATGTGATGATTAGCGGGATCATAACATTTTACCATGGCAGAGTATAGAGAGGAAATCTAAATTCACTGTAAGTGTACAGGTTTGTGTTTTATGATCCTCCGCGCAGAAATGCTTAACTAGTTAAAAACATTATGGATAATCTTTAAAGGGAGGAACTATCTGCAATATGATTGCAGGCAGGACAGCAAAAATCTACTGTAAATGACTTACTGATAAAGTCTGGCCTATATTAAAATTATTGTTTACAAAATCGTCATACCCTTTAGAAAAGATAGAAATCATGAGATTTCAAGTCTTTTGTTGCTCTGACAGTCTTGTGTGGCAGTCATGTTTTCAGTCATTTAAAGCTAAAAAGGAAAGGAAGGAGGTGGTGAGTTAGTTAAATGGCCTTTTCCCACGCTGTCTCAACAACAACAATAAGTCAAGGGATTTGTTGCGCACTGAATGGCGTTTATTAGGGATGAAAGGACTGGAGATTATATCAGGAAATCCACCTGAAACACACACACGCACACAGTAGATCGTCTTGATACTGCTAAACATCCTGTATAGGAGCTAAGTACAGGTTTTGCTGGACAATCAAACAGCAAAAACACAGAAATGTACACAAAATCTCTGAAACACATGTAGACCAATCAAGTAACATGAATGTGAATACTGTGTAATAAAATGATGCCATCAGATAACACTACAAAGCTACTATATTTGTTGTAATATGTATGTTTTCTCCTGCTCCTCCATTATTTCTAAAAACTTATCACAGCATGTCATTTTACAGCACAGATGAGAGGGGTTCAAGTAAATTAGCACTGGCAGACGGTTAACATTCACTGCAGAAATGTAGATGACTTCTACAACAGTAATTAACACATGCTGGCATTTGAATCTTCATTTTTCTAATGATATGCATGGCATTAATTAGGCCTAAGTGATTAACATAACAACCGATGGACAATGTCCTGGGGTAATAGCAGGGCTGTTTTTCTTTTTATTAGCTCTCCCCATTAATAAATCCTCACAGCCACCTCTGCTAACCTTGACAAGTATTGTGAGTCATGTTGAAAGTAATTTATTCAACTCTGTAGACTGAATTGAAAGCTGAGGAATATGTCAAGAAAGTAAGGACACAACTGAAAAAGAAAAGAGAATTATAACAAACAAAGGGAAACTGTGAAACAAATAAAGGCAAACAGAAGAGACACATTGGACAAGATAAAAACGAGATAACGGAATAGAAAATAGGTGCAGCAAACATTAGGAAATTACAAAACTCAACATTATACAAGACCAACCTGAATAGAATGAAACTGGATAGAAAAAAGAAGAGCACAACACAGAATTAATGGGTTTGGGTAATTATTAATCCAGTATCAACCTATGTTTAGGGGTGAATTTGCGGCTGACGAACCTTGACTTTGGTTTCTCTCAGTCTAGGAGAATACTACCGCTGGTAATTAGCAGTTAGCTAGGCACACACAGTACAAGATGAAAACTTTGTCCTCCTAGTATCCTAAAGATAAAGAAACATACAAATTGCCCCATTTTGACAGATTTGAATTGCTTAAACCTGCGTTAACTGATTCCTTGACCACTTGGGGGCAGCACAACAAATGTAAACACAACATTATAAAGTTCCCAGAAATCACCTGTCAATCAAACAGTGGGGGCAGTACTGTGATGTCTTTTTGGATCCTTAATAGGTGATGCTCTTTTCTTTGTTTGTTCGGCCATAGTGGCTATCACTGCTAATGCTAACTACTCCCTGCACATCCATCCATCCATTTTCTACGGCTTGGTCCCCGTTAGGGGGTCGCGGGTGACTGGAGCCTATCCCAGTGACTTCGGGCCTTAGGCAGGGCACACCCTGGACAGTGGCCAACTCAACAGGGCGAACACAGACACAGACAAGGACAGACAACCATTCACTCACACATTCATTCAATACGGGCAATTTAGAGTTATCAATTAACCTACACATGCATGTCTTTGGACGGTGGGAGGAAGCCGGAGAACCCGGAGAGAACCCACGGTAACACGGGGAGGACATGCAGACTCCACCCAGAGAGATTGTGTGATGTTGGTCCGGTCCGGGAATCGAACCCACGAACCCACGATCTCCTTATTGGGAGGCAGGAGCTGTAGCCGCTCTGCCACCGTGCACCCCTCCCTGCACACATGAATGACATAAAAATTATTTACTGATACAGCTCTTCAAAACTTTGCAGTTAGTTATTTTGTGGCCACTTGGCAAATGTAAGTCCAATATTGTCTCTCTCTTTAGCTTTGTTTTGGTCTCCACCAACTGCTGAACAAAACATTTGTCTCTAGCTGCTAAATGCTCGACTTCTGTTAACCAGTTAGTCGCTAACTTTCTCTGTCTGCTGTTTGGTGCTGGGCAGGCAGTGTGTGAATTTATCAGAGATTTTTTTCTGAAAACAGCCGCCTGGTGCGGCTGGAAATAAGGTTGATGAGAACAGTGAGACTGAACCAAAACAGTAAAGTTGTGAGCTGGCTGTAAAACCAAAACAATGAGCTGAAAGATGCTAAAACACTCCGTAGCGCTGAGGGGAAACTGCAGAACGACACCTTTCACATTACACATAGTCATTTTTCCCATTGTTAATACAAAAATATTGATTAGTGCAGCTTTAAGAAAAAGGTTTTAACATGGATCAGCATGGATCTAATCCAAAACCGTAGCCTTTGTCATAAGAATCCGCTAGGTCACACACTGAGTTCGATGAAGTTGTAGAGTGAGTCAAAACAACAACAGAAGCTAATTAAGTTCCATTCAAGATAAAAGTCTTGAGGTTCAATGGACATGTTGTTTTGTCTGCCAGTCAATTCTGTACTAAACCCATCAACATACACCAAATTAGAATTTGACTCAATAATGACTGCAGTTAATCGGCATTTTCTGCAGGTGAAATCCTTGATTCCGGTGCTGGGACAAAATGAAGAATTAACCTGTTATTGATAGTCCAGGAGGCCAGAGACGTGGTCTGGAGACTGGGCTAGAGTCCTGCAGCCCTGTGAAGACAGCTAAGACCAAAATCTCATCTGCCTTTGGATTCTTTGTCATTCGAAACTCCAAGGACATCGGAGGATCACCTCGTTCTCGTATTCGCCCCATTTGTGTGATGTGGCCGGCCTTCTCAGAGCCGAGCGGGTGGCCGGTGGGACTTCCAATTCATTGAAGGGAGGAGCAGGAGATTGCCTGAAGGGTCGACTCCCCTCTCTGGTGAGCCAATTTAGTTTGACCTCTCGTATCGTCTCCTGCGTCGCGAGTCCAGATAACTGTCCTCGAATCTGGCGGCTTTGTCACGGTTGAGCTCTGGCAGCGGCGGAGCAGCTGAACTTGAACATCCACAACCGGAGGGATTACTGTGTCTTCACTGAGGACCTGAGTGAGGGGAGGATTGATGCCTTTTTTGCTGACATTTGCCTGTCTCTGAAACATTAGATAAGAATTGGGACAGCAGAGTTGGCTAAAGTAGAGATAGCTCTACTGTCCTGTAACTGGAAGGTCAAGGGTTTGATCCCTTGAACTGCCACGGTGTCCTTTAGTAACATGGATGTGAAGAGTTGGCTACATTTGATTTTCTTTGGTCAAAATCAATCTGGTAACATTTCATTTGGTGTATTTTTGGTTCTTTCAGGTTGTCCAGTTACAAGTGGACCAGGGGTTATAAACAAAGGTCACATTACTCATAAGCACTTGGTTAATTGGACAGGTTAGAGATTTTGATCAAGCTAGGCTATATTTGATTCCTGGGATTAAGCAAGTGTTTGCGTCCTGAGAAGAGCAAGAACATTAACAAACTAATGTCACAGTGTTGCCATTGATCATCAAAGCAGAACTATAAATCTAAACGAGAGCACATCTTGAACCCTTGCAGCATTCTGTCTAATTATCGTTTCCCTGAGTTAACCTGCACCTCAGCATGGGGTTCATTATTCAGAAGGGTGAGGATGGTTCTGACCCCATATCTTCACCGCACATCACACTCATTAGTCACAGCCGGGTAAGGCCGGATCAGTCCACTATCTAGCTTTCAACTCTGCACACGATACTAATGATCAATACTTTTCACTGCCTGAGCCAGCGGGCAATTAAAAAGTAAACACACATAGAATATAACCTGAACACACTTTAGTTAGCTCACATAGTCAAGTAGGACAAACACATTGATCTTCAACCTGTAAATCCACTTTTGTACTTTACACTTATTTTAGCTTTTATACTTTATATTCACTTTTGTACTTAATTTATCTTAGCTGTATTATAGTGTATTATATTTTGATTTGCACATCTCTTATTTCTTACTAGAAATAATTGTTCCGTTGCGAACTTATTTTATTATTACTATTATTATTTCTATTCTATTAGTACTTCTATTCCTGTGTGCATTGACGAGATAGCGTGATAGAGTGAGCAGATGTAATGAAAGAGTTTCCTCTCGGGGATCAATAAAGTATTTCTGATTCTGATTCTGAAGTGAACTTCGGTGACTTGAATAAAGAGAGGAATCAAAGTCAAGTGAGTTGTTTGCATAGGTGACAAAAGCAGTCGGCTTGCAAAGATGGCCCAGTCAGACTCCTTTCAAATCATCAAATTCACCACTATTAATATGCACATGCATGTATAACAATCAGTCTGGTGCAGACCAACAAAACATGTTTCTTTGTATTTTATCTCTGCAGGTCATTGCAGCCACTCAGAAAGCTTAATAAATATTTTGTGACTAGAATTAAACACCTGATACATCAGATAAAAATGCTGGTCTTTTATTAAATATTCAACATCAGCCACTCATGTCTTCCACTGCCAGTACGAAGATGTTTTCCTCACTGCAACAGCACAAACACAATCTGTAAAACCTGCAATGATTTTCTATCTATAATTCCTTAATTTAGTAGTTTAATGAAGGATTTTGTGCAAATTCAACAGAATTATTGTAATGTGTACACTTGAAAATGGTCAACTATGCAAATGCTAAAATCAATAGATACTGATACCAGGCAAAAATATAAGCATGTAGGACTCTGTAGACAACTGAAACTGTACTTTGGTTAAAAAAGGCCAACCACTAGGCTTATGATTATACAATTTCATAATTTCCAGACACATTTCTTAAAAAGAGATTATTTTTCATACATATGTGTTACAAAAATGCATAAAGCAGAAGCCTTTAAACAAAGTTGATGGTGAAATATATAAAGCAGTGTTAATTTTAGTCAGTTTCCACATCCAACTTTCACTAAAACTGAAGGTTACAAATAGTGACAGGTTGCAAAATCCTCTACATTCCAAAATGGTAGGCTGTCCATGAGAGCTACAGGGTTTAAGGGCCTTGCTCAAGGGCAGCTCAACCCCTATAAGGGGAGGACATTTTGATTTCCCCATGGACAATACAGTCCCAAATTAAATTTGACGAGCTTAGAACATTTATTGCATTTTTCTCTGAACAGCATTCTTCGTGACATGCCAAAAAAACTGACTGTGGTAAAAATGCACTTTGGCATGTTAGCGCAGTATCTGTCACAGCAGACTGTTTATATGTGAATTGGGCTGGTTTAAAATTCCCTGCTTGGGTGCTTTACATGAGAGAAACGTCTCTTCTCTGAATCAAACTGGATGTGTACGTGGAACCACTAGAGGTCGCTCTGATGCTGCTCCCTGTTTCACACAAGAAGCCTTCTGGGTAAAACTTCACTTTACACTGGCCTTAATCCAATTTATTAACCTGTAAATTAACCTCGGGGACAAACAGTGTCACAATGTAAATACAAAATCTGTATTTACATACTTGTGCATGTGTCATAGAGTGAATATACACACAGTATGGTGGCGGTGTGGCAGCACAGTAAAATGAATGATGTGTTTTCTTTTTAAATCCCCCATTAAGTTAACAAACTGCACACATTTAAGACTGAACCTGAAGTCAGAACAAAACACAATGTTTCTTACTAAAAAAGTAATTCCTTTAATGTGAGTTTAAGTGACTCATCTCAGAATTCATTAGTTGAGAAAACACTCTGATTGGTTTTGCCCCACAGGCCATGGTGACCTTCTTCAAGTTGTCTCCACCAGCAGTAAATCTTAGCCTGCGTGATTCAAGACTTTGTTGCTAATAAACGTGTGCACAGACCGTACCGCTGAGTGCGAGGCACATCTCACTTTTATCTGCAGCCCCGGCCTCCCAACCCCCCCCCAGGGAAAAGAACACATCTCCACATCTCCAGAAACCACTTCTGATGGAAAACGCAGCTGTTTGCAAGTTTGCTCGCTGAGAGAGCATGGAAACGGCTTGTAAGGCACGCTCCGACAGTACTGTAGGCCTCCTGGCAGACTAACACAAGGGCACAGAGCTGTGGTTTCACATGGTTCAACATGCTGCATGAGTCACTGACCAGAAACATACAGCATGGTGAGGCTCAGTGACTTACACTGTGGTGGGCAAGGGCCAAAGACAATAAGCCAGGGGCTACATATTAACATATGTGAATGATGCCAAACAAAAAAATGCATGTCAAATCCATGTGAATACCAAGACAAGCCCTGTTAAATGTTATGTTATAAGGGACAAAAACCCAGATAGTGAAAGTTAAAGTGACAGTTCATGAAAGTTTTTCCATTTGGTGCTCTAAATATTTGCTGGTAGCTCTTTCCTGTCACACAGGAAGTGATGCATTTTACATTTTCTTTTCTGCTTGCAAAAAAGCAAGAAGCCGATTTGGGTCGTTGGGTGGTGTAATGGCCACAGTCGAAGTTGAAGGTCCCGTGACGCCCACTGGATCAAAAATCATTGCAATAGTAATACATTTTTCCTAGTCTCACAAACACAAAATGACTCTCATTAGTTAAAAAAATAAATAAAATAAAGCTGCTGTACTCTTCTTATTCTAACAATGGATAAAATTATTGTATAATGTAAAAGTTCCTCTCAGCTCTATGGAGTTTTTTGCGTTTTTTTAGCTTATTGTTTTGGTTTTATGACTCACAACTCAGTGTTATTTCTAGACACAGCAGGCAGTAGTTTACAGTGACAAGGCTCTAAAAACCCACTGTACACCACCTGCTCAGCACCAAACGGCAGACAAAGTTAGCGACTAGCTGGTGGTGGAGCATTTAGTAGCTAAAGAGCCAAACATCTCCCTCAGGAGTTGGTGGAGACAAAAACAGAGCTAAAATGATATTGAATAGTAGACTTACATTCATTAGTTGGCCAGACACATGACTCCAAATGAATGCTAATGTTGCTCCATGTCTGCTGGATGTGTAATTAAACTTTTTGCTAACACCTTTGCCATACCAACTTTATAAGGTGATAATATTTCATTGTTGTGTTTACAGGTTGTGGCCAAAATAATCAAATCAATGCAAAGTTTTGAAGAGCTGTATCAGTAAAAATGTTTTATGTCATTCATGTGTGCAGGGAAACTGCAGGAAGTCAGTAGGCTCAGTCAGAAAAGGACTCTAATGCGCATGCTTTATAACGCAGAAGCCTGAAAAACTTTTTTTTGGTTTGTGTGTCTGGTGAGCAACTTTCATGGATGGGGTGCCATCGTAGAAAACAGCCACATAGTTAGCAGTAGCAGTGATAGCCACTATGGCCGAACAAACAAAGAAAAGAGCATCACCTATTAAGGATCCAAAAAGACATCACAGTACTGCCCCCACTGTTTGATTGACAGGTGATTTCTGGGAAATGTAGTGCAGAAAAACCACAACTTACAGTGGTTGAAAGCCATTTCATTGTGGTCAAGTCTGAGAATGCAGAACTTCTCCCCTAAAGCTTCTCCCCTTTGTCATCAAAACTGAGAAAATTACATTTTTGTGTTTTTATTTGTGGACTGTGGTGTTGAGACGTGTTTTATATGATGATTTTTCAAATTCACTGCAGGGAAGAGAATTATGACAATGTACTCATGTGAGGGTGTTTTTTCATTTTATAAAAACAATGAGAGCTGGTGGCTGTCCTTGGGCTTTTTCTCTGAAAATTATAGTTTTTAATATCCCACTTTTCGTCTTTCAGGCATTTAGCTCTAAGCTATTTTGTGGGTGTCAGAACGATCACTGTAGCCATGGCAAGGTGATTAAAATCAGGTGTTACTGTATGATTGATGCCGTGTGCGCCACACATGTTCTGCTTTCACACTGGTAATTACAACACTTTCAAAAGATGTGGAATTCGCCTTTTGATGTATGTACGCCTGCAAGGACTTTAAAGAACTCAACAAAGGACCATCTGGGACTGAAAAGAAAGTCGCTGGTGGGGAAAAAAAGAGGAAAAAGCCTTTCTGTCACACTAATGTCTGAAAATGGAATGCAGCATGCAGCAAGTTCTTTGGAGAGCCCAAATGTTTCTGAATCAAGACCTTGGATGAGGCTGTGTTATATGTCCACTGTATGTAGTCCTATGTGACTGCTAGGAAATACCCCCACTGCCATGTACCTTGAATATTTCTATGGCCATTTTATGAATGGATTCTCACAGCAGTTTGTATGATAACCTTTAAAAGACAAACATTTTCATAACTTATCCTATAAAGAGAGCATTTTTCTCAGTACTATGAATGTGTCAGCTGATGACAAAATTGCCATCACAACCACTGGGTTAACTTTTTGATTACTGCAGCTTTAACCAAGTAAAAACTTGGTGCGTGCACACACATCGGAATAGCATTAATTTATCATTTCTGTCTCCACTATTTATATCTACTTTAATTACTAACATTACAGTTTCTTACCTCCCTGTGTTTTAATTGTAATTTAAAAGATAAATAGACCTACCAGTCACAACACAACAGAGGGGCACCATACTAATGTAATATAAAGCTTCCATACTTTATTCTTTAAGTCCTCAAAAAGAAATTGTCAAAAATAAAATCTCCACTAGTAGGCTACATATAAAAGAAAACAATGCACATTCAAAAATACAGCTCCAAATCAAACCAAAATCTAATTCTAATTCTTATTCTGGGTTTTTGGCAGGCTAGGCGCTACTCCAGCACATTGCTGCCTCTCAGATTTAAGACTGAATTGCACCTATAAACGAAAGTCTGGTTTACATGTCAAACAGTTTGTTTGAACTAAGCTCAAGCCTCTAACCGGGTAGATAGCTAATCAAAGTTTAGGATGATGGGATGGCACCTGGGGTGGCCAATCAGATTTCACCCCAGGCCACTCCCTGGACACACCCCTGCAGCTTCGGCGACAGAACGCACAGCAAACGGCAATGAATAATTGTGCTACATTGCAAGTGAGCAATACAAACACTAGTAAGCAACGAGTGGATAGCTAGTTTGCCGACTTCCTTCCTCACTATCTGATGTATCATCTGGTGTTTCCCGAGTTTCCCCGGAAGTTATAGCAACTAGAGCTATGACGCCATTGACAGATGACCAAATGCACCTTTACCTAAAATTACAGATTTGTCTGGGTTTGAACATTGTTGGAAACATTTGGGATAATGTCAGTGCACAACTCAACAAAATATATAACAAATGTTACATATTATACCTTTAAAGCAGAAGTGCATCAGAGTTTGTTTTTTGTTATTGTTTTCTGCATGTACTGTAGGCTGGCTGAATCTTCACTGTCTGCAATTTTCATACATATCACACAAATAACAGAAATTCCAAACCCACCAATTTGTACAGATATTAAGCAGTCATACGGTGCAAATCCATTGCAGAAGAGGCACAGAGACCAATTTGTACAACAACAGTAGCATAAAAGAGACCAAAATGCTATGCAAGACAAGACGGGTGGAATTCTGAGTGAGGAGGCGTGACAATAACTTTTTTTAACTTCAAAATCCTGCTTTACTGATGTGTGTAGTGCGGCTGTCATCGTTTTCTCCTCCTACTCCTAAAACTGCTGAAAGCAACAAGTCCAGACATGTTCTCTGGGGGGTGGTTGAAAGGCATCCTGGGAAATGTAGGAACCCTCTAACCAAAGTGGAAGTAGACAAGACACGTTGAGGGCAATAAAATGACAACACTTTATTAGAAACATGATCGATGTCTTCTTTAAAACTGTTCCAATGTAGGCTCCTATACTGTTCCCAGCAAAACAATAAACTGTATTTTCTTTCCATTATTTCACGAATTAGGTTAATGAGATTTCATTTGCACATAGTCTATATAAAGAAATGCAGTCCTACTTCTTACCTAACAATAAAAATCCTCTCACATCAGCAAACTAATTTGTATCAATCCTGAGTCCTTGTCATGAAACTGCTTAGAAATCCCAGACTTAAAGCAACATCTGGCTGGTTTTAAGAGTCATGGACAGTTTGCCGCAGGTGGTGGTGGGCGGGGGCTCATATGAGTTATATGGGCCGTGGAAGTTTAAAAGGGTCAATACGTGTGGATACAACACAACTGGCTCATGTGGAGAGCCGGCGAAAGGGGAAAATGGCAGATTTTCAGGAAAAGTCTACATTTCCTTCCATATTCCCTTAAATAAAAGATCTTTTGACAAATGCTATGTGGGTATATTATCAGACTTTTACTGTAGAAGATTTACAGTGTGGTAAGGTACCCACAACCAGTTTCAAGGGACAGTAACATTTATTTTTTTGTGCTGAAAAATGTGGCTTTGTTGATCATAGTTTGGTGAGTAAAATAGCCACAAATGCCAACAGCTGGACTGAGAGAGGGAAAGGTCCTGTTTGAGCCCTGGATGGTGGAAATGATTATGTTTCCCTCGCTATCGTGGAAAGTAATGCTCGGCAGCAATTTGTCCACCTGCACCTCTGAACAGCAGGCTTGGTAACAATTACTGGTCCAGGAAAGAAAACATTACAGAGTCATTACAATAATGATAGTAATTCAGGCCAGGATAGACGTAGCCTCTGCAGGCCTTCTCTCCTCCTTCTCTTTGTCCCTCTTTCCCTTTTCCACCTATACCTTGACTTTCTTTATTTTTGCACAGATTTCTCATTTGGCTCTCCTTTAGCTCCTTTAAAATCATTATTCATTTCACTTTGAGTGTATTATACTCTGCAATCATACACACATATCGAAGGACACTTTTCATTTAAGCTTTGCTATGATTGGAGTTTAAAGCCCAATAAATCACATATATTGCCCTGGAGACACACTCTAAGTCTGGACAGGAATATCATAGGAATATTATAGGGCTATAAGGCTGGACAGCTTAAAAACATTAAATGAAGCCATACTGTCAAAACATCTGCCTATTTTCAGCAAATAAGAGCATGTGAATGTCCCCTGTCCTGACCAAGGGAGGGGGCACCATAGACGGGTAGCTGGAGCCCCTGCCTGCCAGGCAGCACTTGTAACAGCCTTATTTAGGTTTCAGAAACTGAACTGACAGTGCCAAGACGTTATCCAAGACGCTGATGGAGTCGCCACACAGCGGCTGCTGCCATCCAGTCTGGAAAACATTTGAAAATCTTTGTTATGAAAAGAGTGCAAAGATGCCCGTCCTCGCGCTGGGGGAAAGATGGCTCCGTTTTCCATCTGGAGCTCGCTGAGTCAGTGTGGGAGGACGTGTGTACGTTTTCAGCACAACAGTGCAGATGATAAAATAGCTTATGAAAAAAGACAAATGGCTGCAGTCACTCTACTGGGTGGGCCCGCAAGCACATGACATATTAAGCCTGTGAGGGATTATTTTTGTATTTCTCAGCACTTTTTTAGTAGAGTTAGACTGATATATGGGGCCATTAAATATCAGTCATGATGTTCTGCTTTGATATGAGGTTTCTTGCTGTCTGATTTTTTAAAATTATTTTGTGCAGTTATTTCAACCGTTTTCAATCCAGTGTTTCAAAAAAGTGTAATGAATCCCAGTGTTCAACAACTGAAAATGTGTGTGTGTAGGCTACATCATACTGTATTATTCTATTTTTGTATTTTGTTTTTAGGACGCTTAGTTTTAGGCTTAGCATAATAGTCTTTATGGTGATTTGTAGATAAATGTGATTTCATAAAACAACATTGAATTACATTTAATGAAAGTGAAGACCAAGGTGTGTTCAGACAGAAAGCGAATTTTCCCCTTGCGTTATTCATGCACGCAAGGCCGAAACCGCTAGCTGAAACATTTTCATCTCGCGCCGATGGGTCTGCTTGGGCAATTTTTTCAGTCTAAATGCATCTTTCTCGTGTTCTGTCTGAACACACAGTAAGGAAACCAGACTCAGTGCTTGTCAGTCACGATAGTTCTCCGAGCTAGCTGGCTAGTTAAGTCGCTAATGTTACAGTACATGCACACAGTTTATTCAAAAGTGTTATTTGTACTATTGACTCCTGTTTAATTATAACCCAAGTTGAAATCGATGTGAAAGATTTACTTTGCCCCTGTAAGTAGATCCACTGATCATAGCGTTTTCATTGAAATTAATTTATTTCTCAGTTTGAAATGCTGGTGTGGCAGGGCCTTTGAGGAAAACCTGCTGATGTGTTTCCTGTTGAAATGGCTGGAAAATGATTCAAAGTCAGATTTAACCATATTTAACATAGCTGAGTGTTCTATCATGCATAGATGAGCCCTTTAGTGAGTGGATATTTCATCAGTCTGATCCCAGTCGAGAGATTTAGTGTCCAGTGTCTAAATGGAGTTTCAGAGGCTTTAGCACTCAGAAACAGAATAAAACTCTGACAATAAAACTCTTGTAATGCACAAAATATCAGCTTCAAACCAAACATATCAGTATAGCTTTCAAAAGCCCTTTTCAGTCAAACTTTTTTTTTTTTATGGCTGTGGAGTTTCAAAGAGAATCAGCCAAAGACAAACTATCCATCAACACTCCATGCAGGCTTTCTGAACAGATCTGTGCGTTGATCAGGCTCAGACAGCGCTGGTCTGAGGGGAAAGTGGGAAATCCCCCTTTTGCTGAGCTGCTTCTATGCCACCGTCTGATGTCGTAATTTCTCACTGAAACCTTAACCAAACAATAAATATTCGACAGCTCAGTTGTTCTAAAAAGCAGCGCTGTTTGCACAACACTGCCTGCCAGAACACGCTCGCAGAGTTCACTGTGTGCGAAGGTATTGGGTGTTTGGTTGGAAATGCAACTTAAGGAGGTGCAAAATTTGGCTTTCTGGTGGCTAATAAACACACAAAATGCCTTTTTAATTTTTATACATGACCATTTTCACTTCTGTCTCTATACTTTGTTGGAGTTTGAATTCCCTAAATCCTGGATCCACATGAGGAAAAAGCACAAAGCCAGCAAGCCAAGACTGAATTCATAGCATGTGAAGGGACTGGCCATATTGTACTCATTAATGACTGGCACACATGAAGAAAGTATGAGTTAATTGCTATGATATTCCAGCCAGCATATAAACTGCGGCAGAGTTTTCTTCCCAGAGAAGTTATTGAAAATCCAATTGAGATGTAGGCCAATAATCAGTACAAGATGAAACTTTTGTTTGGAAGTGTGACTTCCCTTAGTGAGACTCAATGTAGCACTGCAGGTTTCACAAACACCATTTGGCGGCTCTGGGTCTCAGTAAATAGTGGAGAGGTTAACTTATAAAAACAGTCACACCCTGTTATCAGATTAGGTCTCTACAAAGAGCTCTCAGCATCAACAAAGGGGGGGAGATATTTCTTCTTTTTAAAGAAAGAGGCTCGATTAGCGCTGTGTCATGTTAGTCTTTCTCTTCTTAGCTCCCCCCTCAGTTCTCATTCCTTCCTTTGCTTTCATTTGTTTGAGCTGTCGACAGCAGGCTTGGCCTGCAATTAAAAACCTTTAGTGTTTGTTTGCTCGTTGTCAGCGCAAGGCTTTTCCCATCATTCCCAGGGACAGCACCGCTCATGCCATTTTGAAACTGCATTTGGTGGGGTGAGTGGCAGGCAGGGGGGCGGCTGACAGGAGGGAATCTCCAGAAACAAAAAATAAAAAGATCAAAATCCTCTCTTCTTTACCCCTATGAGAGAAGCTATATTTTCACTTTCAGTGTTAAAATAATATATCAGGCCTTTTAATAAAAAGATAATGTACTTTGTCTTTAAGGACTGCTGACTCCGCTGACCCTGCATCTTGTTTCAGCTGAGTGTCCTGTGATGTTTTAAAAGGTTTTATTTCTACTTATTTTTGACATTAAAAAGGGTCAAATTTGGTGTGTGTCTCTTGGCCCATATTCAGGGGTCAAGCACGCACTCAGTGCCATTGTGTGTGACCCAGGAGTGTCTGAAGTGTTGATTCTCCAAGAGGTCAAAGGTCAGGAGGAGACTGATGATTGAGTCTAAGAGCTTTTTTTAGGTTGGTTTTAAAATTTTCCTGTACACATCTGGCAGCTGTGAAAAATACATTTTTAAATAGGCACATTCTACGTATACCACAAATGATTCCTTTTCGTACTATTCATTTATATGTGTCTACATGATAGATTCTAGTGTTGCAAATGTTATCAGTGACATTTAAATTCAGTTTCTCTATTTATTCCCCCCACAAGGATCGATACAGTTTTGTGCAATCTTTTAAATACAGCTTTCACCAGCTGCTGCCGAAAGTGTGTAATGCCTATCAGTAAAAGTTACTTTTTAGGGTCAACCTAAGAGGAAAAACACTTAAAGTGAGACCATGTAACTTTTGAAGGAAGAATGAAAAGTTGAATTCACATGCGACAAAACGCACCCTTACTCAGTTCAATGCAAAAGTAGCTATCTAAACCCACCAATCAAATGGAAGCCTGTAGCCAGTAAGAGAACAGAGAACGACCATGACAACCAGTCAGTGAACAGCACAGTGAGGGGTTTGCATTTTAGAAAAACGGATAAAGCAAGATGTAGATTTGAGTCACAATACAGGTTTTGGACATGCTGAGACAAAACACTGCATTTGTGAAAATAAATAAACGCGTGAAATGAGTTTGCTGTTCAGAAATATTTGATCACAATCGCAGGGCTTTCTAGACAGTGTCAAGGGAATCAAACAGGCTCAAACTAATTGAAAAGTTAATTGCAGGTCTGCCAGCAACAACAGCCACCAGCCACCATGTCACAGCTCTCTTTGCATATAGTAAAGGAATGCACCGAGGCTGGAGCGTCAGATAGTGTTGACAGGATGAGCGGAAGCCACCTGGAGTTTAAACTAAACTCGCAAGGTCACCTTTCCTTATTTTTCTCCTCCTGTGGCTCGTAAAAAAATCCCTGGGGGTCAACTCTCCACCAGCTTGGACTCATCCAGGCCGAGTGTTGACTTGTGCTGAACACAGACAACAATTACCTCCTTATTGGCAATTTGTTTGGGATTATTTCTGAGGTGTTTGGTGTGGTGTGGAACCACAGGCAGAATGTCACTGTTGTACTGGTCATCAAATCTTTAATTACACTTTTTAGGTAGTTCTGGACCACCTTGCCATTTTCTTTCATTTAGAATATACCCAGATCTGTACATTATTTTAGAGAGTTTGAATTCAGCAAAAACACATTACGAAAAATGTATTTCAGAATCAGAATTCTATTTGTTGGTTTGGTACTGGTAGCATATATTGTGCTGCTAGCTGTTCTGCATTAGTATGCATTCCTGAAGATAAGTATAGTAAAATAAGTATGAGGATAATAAGTAAAGCTGTAAACGTAAAATAAAGAAGGAAAAACACATTAAGAAAAAAATTATTTGATTGTTTGGTATTTAGAATATGTTGTGCTGCTACCAGTTCTCCGTTAGTATGCATTCCTGAAAATCAGGAGAATAAGTAAAGCTGTAAACATAAAACAAAGAATGGCTAAGTGTCCCAAGTGCAGGGAAACAGCTAAGCCTCTGGCGGTTGGCTGTCAGTGTCTGTGCTCATAAATCTCTACTCTCATCATTACAAGCCCTCACACCTAACTCCTACCCTTCAAAATACACACAGTGGAAATGCAGATGTATCAGTATGAACTCGACTTTGTCATAATTAGGGCATTCTGTATGTACACTCAGGGCAAAGTCCAGTTGATTAGACAACAACAACGATTATTAAAGCTGCACTAGCTATTTTTTATGCTAACAATGGGTCAAATGACTGTGTAAGATGAAGAAGTGTTGCTCATAGTGATGAACCCACAGAGAATTATCACCCGACTGCAGTTTCTCTCAGGTCTACAGAGCATTTTTAGCGTGTTTCAGCTCATTGTTTTGGTTTTACGGGCAAAACGTTACTGTTTGGGTTCACTCTCGCTGTCATAATTACTGTCGTTCCCAGCAGCTGTTTCCTGTTTTCAGTGAAAATGCTCTGATAAACCCACTGTACACTACCTGTCCAGCACCAAACGGCAGACATACAAAGTTAGCGACTAGCTTGTTGACAAAGTGGCGCATTTAGCAACTAAAGAGCCTCAATTTTCCCTCAGGAGTTGGTGGAGTCTAATGCAGAGCTACAAGGAGAGTGAATATAGTATCTGTAGGGGTTCCATGGTGTAATGGTTAGCACTCTGGACTTTGAATCCAGTGATCTGAGTTCAAATCTCGGTGGAACCTAACGTTAAGAGGAAATATAGCTATTCGGTGTCTGACCTTGCCAGTACCTGATAGATAAGCAATATTGTACTTACAATTTGCCTAGTGGCCAGAAACACAACTCAGAATCAAAAATACTTTATTGATCCCCGTAGGGAAACTCTTTGTTACAGCAGCTCGTCTTTACGTCAGTGCACACAGGAGAAAGTACTAGAAAACGATATAATACACTATAAACACTATAAACAGGTCAGAAATAAATTAAGTATCAACACAAGTTACTCAAGTTTGGAAGAAAAAAGAAAGTTAAAAGTTGGAAAAAGTAAGACGACGAGACGGAGCTACGGCAACAGGCAGCATGCGGGCTGGCGCATGCGCACTTATGTTGCTCTGTGTCTGCTGAATGTTTAAATAGGCAGCTGTTCATATTTGCTATATCTACTTAAAAATGTGATATAAGTGTTTTGTTCAGACCTTGAAAAAATCAGTTATTGCAGGTTTAAGATTAACGGTAGAGACAGGACATGATTAGCTTAGCTTTAAATACTGAAACAGGGAAACAGCCTAGAGACTAGCCTGTCTCTATGCAAAGTTAAAAAAGAACAACAAATTAATATGTTATATCTTGTTTGTTTAATTTGCACACAAACAGACATTTTAAAAGGACAACTTGTGTTAATTAGTGAGCTTTATAGGTTTTTTTTTTTTTTTTTTACTTCATGCAGAGCCAGGTATCTCTATACCTAATGATAGATATGGGAGTAGTGGTTTCATATTCTCATCTTCCTCTCGGGAAGAAAGCAAATAAATGTGTTTCACCAAATGTCAAATGCCTTTAAAGTGCTGTACTATTCAAACTCTCGACAAAAAAATTAAGCTATCAGCCTTGTGAAAGGCCAACTGCCAAACTACCAGACCCTTTTTTGTAACTTTGGGATTTCATCATTTCAGTTGTTACATCAAACTTTGTCATCCATCCCTCAAATAAACCTCTACAGGCTGATAAAACCTGCAGAAAAAGAAAAATTGGACTTCAACTGTTCAATTCCAACTATCCCTAATTGGCTTTCTCCCCTCTCAGTGTAAAACCTTTTAAAGTAGATGGAGGTGAAGATTTGAGCTTTGAAAGTACCTACAGACAACATCTTTCTCTAATGCCCCTGAGACTCTGATTCACAGCCCAGTCTCGGTCTCAGCCATTATGGTTGTGTCTTTTACAGGCGTGGGGGTGTCGGTTACTGCCGTCCACAGACACCCAGGCAGTCTGACTGATTTAGCTCTTTAGATTTGTGTGGAATTAGTCACAGTGGAGGGCTGGCTGGGACAGCGGGGAGTTTAAGACATTTTTGGGAAAGAGAAAGCCTGGAGTGGGCGGGCTTTTTTTCTTTCTGGTTTTACGACCCCTCAGGTTTCCACCTGTGCTGACATGGCTGAGACTTTACAATAGTCCTGAAAGAGTTACAAGCACCCGGGTAGAAATTCCAGGCTTTTTTTTTTCTTTCTCTTTTACCCCTTTTCTTTTTTTCTCTTTTACTGGAAGGGTGGGGTGGGGGCCGCAGTTATTGTGGAACGTTTGTCAGGCAGCCAGTTGCAGAGGCAGGGCCAACTGGTGATTTATGGCAACATCTGCAAGATGCAAAGCCCTTGTATGCTTTTAATCATACAAAGAGCCCTGGCTGGATTGGAGACTGAAGAGATGGTCTGATGGGGTCTGATGGGGTCTGATGGGGTTTTATAGAGTCCGTGCTGGGATTCACACTGATGGCAACTCGTGTGAACATATTATATGACCGTGGGATTTCTGCAGCTCAGTGTTTCCAAACTGAAGTTGGCTTCAGATGGTGTTTGCACCAAGCAAATGCTGTTTCTCTGATTCGATATGGTCAAAAGATTCTCACCAAGCTTGAAGATAATCTGCGAAGGATCGAAATGTTTTGTCACATAAGAGGAAAGCCCAAACCATCAGCCAGGAAGAGCGAAAACCATCCATGAATGCAACGCAACACAAATCTTATTGGATTTGTCTGACAGCAGTTGGGAAGTCGGACCCAAAGTGAGTGTGACCTCACACATTTGCTCATTTTTCAAATCTGTATGTTAGTACTGACAAAGCATATCTGAAGTTGAAACAAGCTCAGTGGTCGTAAAAGTCAAACACCAATCCTCCAGCAGATTTCCTGAGCTTCATAACAGAGGAATAATAATTTGTGTGAGCCGCCTTTAGCTATTTAATATAATAAACATCTGTCTGCATGTCACCACATCTGGCAATAATGAAGGCAAATGAGCTACAAAATTCAGAGTGTCTGGCAATGAGATAAGACCGTGGCATGTTAAATTCATTTTCTTGACTCAGTCTCTGGGGTGTGGCGAGCAGAGATAGCCTGAGGAGCTGACCCTGGATCAGTGTCTGACTGCTTACATGAACACTCCGGGATCAGAAAATGGAGATCAGACACTGATCTGAGACCAGGGGGTAGTGGACTCCATTAGTTGTCTGCCAGTCACTGGTGGTCTGGAGGAATCGTCAACTTCCTGTCTCATTTCTCTGGATGCAGAATCAAAGGGGGGAAATTATTCTGCAATCTGGCCGGTGTTTTCTTCCCCCCCCCCTGCTGGAAATGTGAAGGTTGTCGCTGGCTGCAGACTTCTGCAGGAGACTCCTGGATCCACAGCATCTTTTAAAAGTGGAAACCTTCTACGCCTCAGTCACATGTTAGGCCACAAATAGTTTTTTGGTTGCAGCTATTTCAGAGACTTTCCTTAAGGAGTAAATAAACCATTCTGAGGGGAATTACATCTACCCGCTTAATTGTAACATGCATAGTTTTGTGAAGTGTAAAACCTTGCCTACAAGGAGGGGCTCATGTATTGCTGAGCAGAGGGTTTGAATCCAACACACCAGCTGCCAAACTCTGAAAGGGGAAGATGGTGTAGTCCCTCATTCGTCCAGGAGTGTTCCATCGTAGAAAAAGTTTCAGTCAGAGTCATCTGGACACTGTTTTCAGAATCAAGATGTTTCAGCTCCCATCCGGAAGTCATTCTCAATTGTGAAAATTGTCTGAGTTCCCTGTCTGAAAGGGAAAGAAACTTTCTTCCCACAGCTGCCATTAAGTGACCTTGAGCAAGGCAGTTCAAGGAAAAATCCCCCTCAGATCCTGTTACATGGTTAACAATGACCAATCTGGGTTTTTCAACACAAGGGGGTCATTTTGTAATAAAATATAGCACTTTATCTGTTTTCGCTCAACCTGCCTAGCTTGCTTCTACTTCAACCAGAGATTTCCTTCATGATTGTCTATTGACAATCCCTAAAACGTAAAACGTGTGTGAACTTGTTGTATTCAGCATTTACATGGCTATAGAAAGACTAATACTGTGTGACAGTGAATTTTTAGTTGATTAAGAGAGAGAGTTGCAGCCTACACTAAGCATAACATTCTGGTCTGCATTCTTCTACTCTCTGTGGGTGTAGAAATTGGTCTCACTGCCTCTTCAAACAATATTTTTTTCCACTAAAAGAATCCTTTGGTCTTTGATTCTGACACACTAATATTCCAACCTCATGTTGTTTTTTAAAATGCTAAAAGCTTCTATAATAAATATTTTTATATTAAAAATTTATCAAATTACTAAGTGTAATTTGAAAAGTGATGCGCGTAGTGATGAACCAACACAGAATTATCACCTGACTCTGCAGTTCATCTCATCTCTGTGGAGCTTTTTAGTGTCTTTTGGCTCATTGTTTTGGTTTAACAGCCTTCAACTTTACTGTTTTGGTTCACGCTCGTGGCTCTCATCAGTGTCATTTTCAGCTGCAGTGGGCAGCTAAAATGCTCTAAAAACCCACTGTAGCCTGCTCAGGACCAAACGGTGGACAGACATAGTTAGCAACTAGCTGTTTGAAGATAGTTGCGTTTAGCAGCTAAAGAACCAGATATATCCCTCAGGAGTTGGTGGAGACCAAAACAGAGCTACAAGGAGAGTGAATGTGGAACTTATATTCATCAGGTGGTCAGAAAGACGACTTCAAATGAATGCTAATGTTGCTCCATGTCTGCTGGATGATCCATGATAACTTTCCAGAGTTGTAAAATCCTGTCCCAGAGTATTATAACACCATATATGTTAAAAGTCATGGATCTGTTACTCAAACTGGACTTCTTGGATCCTATTTTATGTTGCACTGGTACCTGAGGTAACACACCCCCACCAACACAGCCCCATGCATTGTTTTAATGCTGTTTATCATCTGTCCTCCATGTTTAGCCGATTATCAGCAGGAACAAGAACACACAAAACACACCAAACTCAATGCACTGTGGATTGCAAAGTACATGGCCAAAAGGTGTTTCAAGTTTTTCAGGTTTACTTAAACTCCCCCTCCTGCTCCAGTGGAGCTGTTGTGAAGCCCAAAAACTGCGACCACAACTATTAAAAGTTGCCCTTTCTGTTCTGGCCTGACATCTGTTTATACACATCTTAGATGCATCACCAGCTCATCATACATCATTTTGCCCACACAAAGGTTTGAAAATTTACTTCCAAACAATACAATGTGTCAGTCCTATAAATATCACCACATTGTGCTCAACAAGATGTCCAATCGGAGTCCACTGAGTTTATCATTAATCACTCACAGGCCTCACTTATCCATCCTGGAGGATCATGTTAGTTAGAAACAGTTTCTGCTCTAACCGAAACGACTTTGCACTGAGATAAGGTTATTAGCCTGAAGTGGACTGGTCCTTGAATGGTGCCTCAGCAGCAGCAACAGCTGTTTCCCAGGTGGTATGGATGTGTGTGGCTCCACCATCTTGTCTTAATCGCAGCCTCCTCAAAGAACTGGCAAGACTTCCAACAAACCCCCTCATTCCTTTACAGTGGAGTAAAGGCATAGAAACCAGCGCACTGTAGCCAACAGCCAGGTGTACTTAAACATTAGTCAGCCAGAAGGATGGGAGCGAAATAACACATCCTATGAAAGCAAATCTCATCATCAGCATTTCCATACACAGACTGACGGAGAGTGGGAATCCAAACACAGACCTTTAGGGTGCATACGATTATAACAAAAAAAAAGTCCATTTTACTACTTTTCATTCCAGTTCTTTTTATGCTGCCAGATTAAACGCAAGACTGAAATGACTGCCCTTGAAGAGGGGATCTTACTAAATTCCCTCCAAACTGCTGGCACCACCATCGTGAATCTGCCATTTCATAAACACAACTCCACGGTGGCAGGCAGGGAGCCGCAAGACGCTTTCCAAGTGCAAGTTTCAACAGCTAGCCCGCTGCACAAGCACACCTTTTTCCCTCATGTTGAAGAGGAGAGGCCTGAAACAACAAACAGCCAGGCGAGAAGGACTAGGGAGATGAGGGTGGGAGGGAAGCAGAAGGGGTGAGTCATCCAGCAAACAGAGAGAGAGTCTAGTTTGGATTAAGCTATATTGTGCCATACTGTTCTAACAGGAATTTGTGGGTTATAAATTACATCTCATTATTATAAGTAGCATTTAATTATGAGCATCATTATTAATAGAATCATTATTAATGATAGGGGCTGCAGCAGTAATATTGGTAATGGTGGTGAATCATAGTTGGCTGCAGGAGTAAAAGCAGTAGTATTGTCTGAGATAGCAGTAGCAGGAGTACTAGTTGTACTAGTAGTATTGGTGGTTGCAATGGAACGTAATAGTATGTGTAGTGGCAATAGTTAAAGGATACGTTCTGATTTTTTCAAGTCGGTCGTAATACAATACTCACATGCCCACTGAAAGTTACTGGCTGCTGTAATCATTCCTTCTGTCAATACTGGCCATAACAAGGCTCCAATGGAAGAGAAAGGAGACTAAATCTACAGTCCTTGTTCTGAGCAAAAATACATTATAAAGTTGCTGAAGCGACTATGCTTTAGATGTCTGAGTTTGCCAAATCAAGTGGGTATCTTCAAAAATTAGTCTTTTTTTTAATAGAAAATGTACTTTGTGTTGCCAGGGACTGTTTCCTTCCTGAGCTGCAGTGGAGGGATAGTAACTTGTATCTTGGTTCAAGAAGACTGTAACTTTGGAAAATGCCTACTTAATTTTGCCAACTCACATATCTGAAGCCTCATATTAGCTTTAGCTGAACTATAGAACCTATACTAATATAATACTATTTCCATTGCACCTACTATTACTACTACTACTGCTATCAATACTACTATTACTCCTTCTACTACTAATCTCTCAGCTACTACTACTTCTACTATTACTACTTCTGGTAACAGAAGCAGCAGTTGTAGTTAATTAGTAATGGTAGTAGTGTTAATAATAATAGTGGTAGAACTAGTTGATGCAGTAGTGATAATAACAGTATTGTGTGTGAGCAGTACTGATATGTTGTGTATTATTTGTGTTTTAGTGCAAAATTACTTCTTTAATAAAAATAACTCAATCAGAAGTAGTGGAGGTAATCGTTGTTGCAATAGTAGTAACATTAGAATTAGTAGTACCAGTATTAGTAACAGTGGTATCAGTATTAGTTACAGCAGCAGTAGAATTGGTAGAATTAGTAGTAATATTTTTCTGGTATTTATTTAAATCACAATATGGCAAATGTATGCAAAATAACACAAGATCAAATTCTTCAGCTTGCTTGGAATCATTCATTTGGACAAGTAAATTTGTAGAGCAATAACAAAAGATCATATCATTAACACATGATTCCACTAAAAGTTGATACACTATTATATGTAATCATCGGTCAGCCTTACATGGAACCAGATTGTGATACCAAACAGTTAAACATCCTCTCTGTCTCTCTCTTGGTGGGGGGGCTGACTGAAGACAGACCTGAAGTGTCCTTGGCGGTCTGTGGTTCTGCTCTAAAAGGCCAGCGTTCAAAACCCACCACGTCCTTTAAATCTCTAACACATATCCTGCACTATAAAGACATGAAAACATCATTGACGACTCGTAGCACTGAAGTGAATGTAGCAGCACACATTAAGGTGTTTTTTATTGTTACATATGTGTTACATATGTGCAAAACAGTGCTTCATTCAAAAGCTGGAATAACTAAATAGACAGGGCTGCAAAATACTCATACACAAAAGGTAAGCAAAAATAATGGAATCTGTTTATATACAATTTACAAAATATAATAAACTTTATATAAAAAATGCATATAATCATCTATATTATTTAATTGAAGCTGTGTCCTTAAAGAACAGCTGTTCATATGCTCCTTTTTTATTTTTCTCTAGGAACATCAAATTGTCCTTTACATTCACTCGTTGCACATTTGAGGAGTCCTTTATTGCAAAAGTGTCCATTCAATGAGGTAGAAATGTTTTTTGGTTGTCCTCTCCATGAAAAACAAGAGTCACTCAGCTAAGTGCTCGCTCTGCGCTGTGGATGGGATCAGTCCTGCTGCTGTCAAATGGCTGTTCATAAACACTGTTGCTCTGCTCCGATGCCGAGTCCTTGGTGAGACCGTCCTCCTGGTCTGAATCAGCGTCCGGAGCGGCGTATGGATTCTCGTGCAGAGTTATTCCATTAAGTGTCACTGACGGCGAGCCAAAGCCGTAACAGGTCCTTATGAGGCCTCCAGGGAGCTTTCCCAAATGTTCCTGAGCGAGAAAGGTGCGAGAAGAAGTCAGACCAACATACAGACAAAATCTGTTAAAAGTTTGGAAAACTGGTTAACTTATGACCTACCCATGAAGGTGTTGCAGGGGGAAAGACACTCGTGAGGTCTCCCGTAGTCATTGGCTTCTTCCTCCTCCATGGATGGTCGGCGGTCACTCTGCTGGTGGGAGGGGCCGTGATGGAGACTGGCATTGGGGAGCTGCATCAGGACAGTGGAGGAGCAGAGGTCAAAATGCTCAGACAGGAAGTAGTCCCTCCTTTTAGAGCTGGACAGGCTGCCGCTGTAGGAGTCAATGCAGACGGGCCTTTGGTCGATGGAACAGCCTGAAGGGGAAAAAAAGTAAATTATTAGTTCTTTTAGAAAGTGAGAAATTCCAGAGGTAACGAATGTACTTCAGGAACACCTGGACATAATGTTCTGGATCAACAACAGTCTTGTTGTAGGATAATGATCAAGAGAACATTTTCCATTTGACGGAAACTTTGTACCTGTGAAGACTTCTGATGGGTCAGTGGAATACATGTTGTCTCGCCGAAGCAGTGAGCTTACGGGACCTTGATAATGGCAGAGCAGAGGATCAATGGCTGCCTCCATGTCTGCTTCACTTCCTGTATCCAGCTGACAAAGACCTGTGTGGGTGAAGGAACAGTATCATGTAAGAAAAACGTGATGATGCAGATGGATGCAATTTTAAGACAAAGAAGAAAGGGCAGATGTTTTACCGTTCATGTCTTTAGGCTGCAGGTAGAAGCCGCTAACGGATGAAGCCATATACTGATGGCTGCTGCCGCTTTCTGATGGGATGTAGCTGTCCTGTTGGTCAGCGAGTGTGCCCTGGGAGGACAGGTAGCTGGGGATGTCAGCAGGCAGGTTTGTCTCATCTGAAGCACAAGGACATCAAGTTATATCATACACTTTCATTTTTATAGTTAACAAACTATCATGAAATGTGGAAAGAAGAAGAAAACCAGGTACTTTGAAGATCAGCTATACTTATTTGGTACAGGGAACCCTGTTGACCTCAATAATATAAAGGCAAAATTCCATCTATGAAAAGCCATCATGAACCAACCTGTGTTAGTGACGCTGCAGTCCTCATTGCGTCGCCGGGTGTGGTAGATGATGACCACCCAAACCAGTGATGTTCCCACCACGCAGCACACCACAGCTATGATGACGATTCCTACGGTGGTCCACCCATCATCGTCTGATCCTGCCCCGCCCACAAAGCCGACTACCACGCCGCCCTGCACTCCAGAGTCGCAGTTGGGATTTGGAATGACCGCCAACCGAACGTTGCCCCTCTCGGTGCCCAGCGCGTTGGACATCTCACAAGTGTACTTCCCTGCATCAGCCTCAGCAGCGTCAACAATGATGAGGAGCTGGTTGGCAGCTGCGAAGAAGTGGCGCTCAGTCACTACCAGCGGGCTGTCGTCTTTGGTCCAGTTTAGCCTTGGGGGAGGGCTGCCGCCAGCTATGCACTGGAGGACGGCGGTTTCGCCTTTGGCCACAGTGCGATCCATGAGTGGCCGCAAGAAGGAGGGCGTTTCTGTAAGAAGGACCGCAGCAGTAGAATTGGTTAGTGCAACAAGGAACCAACAATGTTAGAGTGATTCATCAATGTATGTTTATCTATCCTTTACACAAGCCTTTGAACCTAAAATGGAAGCTCTAAACATAGTTTCTTGTGACTTTCTGCTCCAACAGTGCTGTTTCTCACCTAGAACAGTTAGTGTAGCATTTGCAGAAATTGCTCCAGCTGTGTTCTGAGCTGTGCAGCTATAAACGCCGATGTCCTCGGTCTTGACGTCCACTATGAAAAACACATCATCCTCTGGCATGACGTGCATACGGCGTTCACGGGCAGCAGGAAAGTCGGTGCCTCCGTCTTTCTGCCAGGCGATCTGAGGGGAAGGGTGACCCACGGCGGCACATTCCAGCCTGGCTGTTGCTCCAGCACGGATACTAAGGTCCATTGGCATCTTGGTGAAGGACGGGAGCACTGGACATGAGAAAAATGTGGATAATTTAAGACTTTGACAGTCGACATTTTATGGATGTTGTAGATAGAGACACAAGCCAAACAATTGGTTTCTCTCATCCAAAGCTTACTGTTGACAGTGAGCCTGGCCTTGGTGGAGTAGGACGATCCGAAGTGGTTGGAGATGACGCACTGGTACTTTCCCTCGCTGGAGAACTCCACATTACGTAGCTGCAGGGTGGTCGTATACTCTGTTACCTCCGTCTCGCCTCCCGTGCCTCCCTGCACCCGCAGGTGGGCCTGGTTGTGGATCTCTGCATCGTTCAGGACCTCATTGTCTTTCTTCCAGGCAAAGGTCATGGGCGAGTCGCTGGAGCTGGCTGCCGAGCAGACAAACGTCACGTTGGTGCCCTTGAGGGCTGACTGGGTCTCTGGCTGCACAGTGATTTGAGGCTTTGGGAAGTCATCTGAGAAAAAAACAAAAGGGAGAATTTAAAATTGCTGTATACAAATTTCTCTGTTTTCAGGTCTGGAACTGGCTATTTTTTTAAAGCATTTTCTTGCCAGAAGAGGCTCTGAAAGGGGAAAAACTGAACTGAAATATTTCCTCAGTAGTTCTTTCTGACGGTAACCAGGAAGGCTGAAAACTTCACTTAAATTACGTAAATTTCCATTAACGGTCCCTTCATGAGACTCATTAGCTTGTCCAGGAGTTGGGGAGGAAAATACTGAACAATGTGGGTCAGTTCCTAAATGGAAAACCTGCCATGGATAAATGGCTGTTTTTTAGACATTACGGTGTGTGTGTGTAAAGGTGTTACACCAAGTGAATGCATCACTCACCACACACAAACTCCTCCTGGTTGACGGCAAACACGCTCCTGCCCTTCAGCATCTGCGGGTGGGCGCAGCTGGCGTTGACGCAGGGCAGGAAGGTTTGTTCTGCCACCCAGACGGGAAGCCACTTCAGCTGGCAGTCGCACAGCAGGCTGGAGGTGTTCAGACGCCTGCCAGAGGAGAAGATACCAGAAAAAGTTCAGTCACAATGCAATAATATCACTTTAAATGGTTGGCTTTCTGCAATTTTGGTCTTGCATAGTTCGTGAAACATTATTCCCATGTGAACAATACTTGAAGCATAACACAAGTAATGTGTATACGATACACATGACAGTGTAATACGACCTTTAATGTTGCTTTGCTTATTGATGGGAATACCTAAAAGACTACTTTTTAAAACTGTGGGAAATTTGTCTAACATACGATCCATTAAACGTCCTGTGTGTAGGATTTAGTGGCATCTAGTAGTGAAATTGCAGTTTGCAACCATTTTAATACCGCTCGCATCACCTTCCCCTTCCAAGTGTGTAGAAGAAACTACGGTGGCCGCGGAACTTGCGAAAAACGCCTATCTAGAGCCAGTGTTTGGTTTGTCCGTTCTGGGCTACTGATGAAACATGGCGGTGCAACATGGCGACCCTCCCTCTGTTCTCAGTTTCAGGTGATTATACACTAATGAAAACATACTTATAAATATTATATTCCATTTCTGCCAGTAGCCCCTCCTAAATGTTACACACTGGACCTTTAAGTCACATCAAAAAAATAAACATTTCGCTTGCATAGCTTTTTACTGGAAACTATCCGTTAGTGGAAGGAGACAAAGGAAACTGTGAACCCGTTATTGACATTGAAGTAAGCACTGTTTGGTGCTGACTTTCCCAGCAGGCCATAATGACTTTCACCTGGTGTTCTGTCCCACATCAACACTGAAACACTAACTAAAGCTGTCCTTAAACATGATCATACTTACAGCTCCTGCAGGTTCTTCATCTGAGAGAAGGCGTTCGCTTGGACAGACATGATAGCATTATTACTCAAATCTCTGTGGAGGAAAGAGAAAGGACTGTTAAGATCCTCACAGAAAGATGGTAGCTTTTTCTGCCAACACCATCCAAATAAAGTGAAGGCTACAAAAACTTCTATCGAGAGAAGAAAAATGTCTGGGCTCCAGAACAATAAAACTCTAGGCAGCAGTTTGTTGTGTTAATCAAGAGAGGCCCAACTCTGGGCTGCTTTGAGCTCTGGCAAAGGCTGGGAAAAAACTCTAATTAGAATCAAATGCAGCTGTTGTACACTCATACACACACATTCACACACACATAGTTCCCTCCACTTGCCTTGGTGATCGATATAGTCTGGCATACATGTAAAGATACTAATGGCAGAGTTTTTTCTTGATTCCACATCAAAGCGGAGGAATGCGAGAAGACAGTTTGGGTGTACGGCGCTAACAAACAGCCTCTGTGTCTCAGTATGATTCACCCTGCTTAGTTTACAGCTTGGACTTTTGGAAACAATCAGTGAAACACGAGGCTGACTCACAGGTGCTGCAGCGCGTCCAGGCCAGAGAAAGACTTCTTGGTCACAGAGCGGATCTGGTTCCCCTGCAGAAATCTGGGAAAATTGCAAAAGTTTGATCAATTTCAAACATGACTTTTACTCACTGGCCTTATTTTGTTCATGTTCCATAAAGTCACACAGTCCAGGGTGAAACATCATGTTATGTTTATCATGAACTCACAGCTTTTTCAGCTTGTCCAAGGCAGAGAAAGGCCCATTCATGTCTTCAATGGTCCAGGAGATTTCATTATTTTGGAGATCCCTTTCGAAGAAACAAAGACAGACCGCATTGTAAAAAATCCACACCCAGAAAACAACTGCACTTGTGATGTTAATAAAACTTTATGTGGCTTTACATTTCGTGTGAAGGGGAAAATGTTTGAGACTTTAAATTATTTCAAAGCGGCTCCATGCCTTACAGGAAGTTCCTTCCTGGCCTTTGTGGCACTTTTAAAAGTCAGCAAAGGCTTTTCTGTGTTGTATAGAAAAAGCTGTTTTACAAGAAAGAGCTGCAATATAACGTGTGCTGCATTTTAAGCTTCATTTGAGGGGATAAATATACTCTGCATGCAATTCAAATATGTATGACCATTAAATACATCATGAATCTGTGATACTTTTAGTGAACTCCAATCAAATGACCTAAAGTGGTGGCTATTTTCCTGCTCATCAATAACCCAACTTGTCTGTTAGCTGCACTGCATTCAGGAGCCGGCTGCACCAGCTGTTCATAAGTTCAACCCAGTTCTAACTACGTTTACTAAGTGGGGATTTACAGATCATTACAATAAAACTGGTTGAATGTATTACCCATTTAGAGTAAAGAGTAGACGGGTACGTTTTTAAATTGCATTTCACAAAAACAACATAATATACCTCAAATTACAAAATGTTATGCAAATAATGTTACACTAAATGACCAAACAACGCTGTACTACTAACTCTGAAACACACTATTTCATATATGCATATTTGACTTCGCTAGCCTAACTAACATTAATTGGTCATTTAGTCTTATGTTATTTTTTGAGAATTGCAATTTAAAATCTCAGTTTACATCAATATTAAACAGCATTTTGATCAAGTGTTGGGTTAGTTTACTCTTCAATCTAAATGTGTCTACTAGTAAGCGAACATACGTTTTGCTAGTTGTTTTAGTTAGTGTGTGTAAATATTTAGTTAAAACTCATCTCTATGTAATAACTAGTTTGTGTGGTGCAACTGTGTTGTATAAATCTCTTAGTAAATACTTATGTCATAACTAGGCTAAGATTAAACTTTAGAACAGCTGGTGCAACTGGCTCCCGGTCTAGTTCCCACTACTGTGGGTACAGAAATTGGTCTCTCTGCCTTTTCTTCAATAGATTTCTCTCTGTATGATCTTCGAACGTCAGGGCAAAATAGCGGCTCTACGGAGAACCCTTGCTCTTTGATTTTGAGGGAACAACACCAAAACCTGACGATCAACGTTGATGTTCCCTGAAGCATCTTTTTCAGCAATCACAAACTGTGACTGCTGAAACAAATATGGACACATTTTGCCTGCAATCCACAGACAGAAAAATACACCAAACAACTAAATACACAGCATTAGAGTACGAACATCACTAAAAGCCAAGAATTTCCCAGATAAATTGCCTCCTTTGATCCCTCAGCTGCCCTCATGCTTTCAAACAGTTATTTTCGTCCTTGGCATGCCTGGTTATGGCTGATTGAGATTGAGGAAGGGTGTGTGTATGTGTGTATGGGAGGGGGTCGTGGATTTGAAGCCCTAAAGCAATCCATGTCCACCTAGCTGCACACCTGCCCTTCGGTGACCTCAGCAGCACAGCTCACATTTGGTTCCAGTTAAAAATCCCAACCAGAGGAAATGTTACGGAGCCTATTTGTGGGAAAGGGGGGATGGGTGGATGGGTGGATGTGGGTGTGGGAGGGGGGATCTGGCGGAGGAAGGAGAGAGGTGGGGGGGTTGTTGAGGTCGGGGTTGTGCCTCTTGGAGGTTTTTTTTATGTGTGTGGAGAGACCTCAACACAGTAATCTATTTCACATCCCCAAAACAAATCAAGCAGGATATTTCCACTCAGGCAGAGGATTGATGGTGGAGGGTGGGAGGGGCAATAGAGCAGCATATGAAGTATGTCCTGTTTTTAGGGATTTGTATGGACATTTAATGTTATTGTTAGCTGAAACACTGAATCACACGAAGTACTTAAAGGAATAGTTTGACATTTTTGGAATAGAGCTTATTCCCTTTTTTTGCCAAAAGTTAGATGAGAAGATCGATACCACTCTTGTGTCTGTACATTAGCAGAAGCAGATGAACAGCTACATCTGTCAAATGTTTTAAAAAAATCTGCCTACCAGCACCTCTAAAGCTCACAAATTAACACATTATATCTCATTTGTTTAATCTGTACAAAAACTGAAGTGTTGTGGTTTTACAGGGAGTTATTTCCTGGAGTCTATGCTGGTTGCCTGGCAACCTCACAGTGATGACAATCACCACAAATTTGTTATTTGATTTTGCTTAATGTTTCGTCTAAATTTTTTCATTCATTTTCTCCGTTCTTCATTACAGTTAGATAAGGTTATTTTGGCAAAGTTAAAGTTTTAGTCATTTTTATGATTACCTAAATTACAAAGAAAAACTGAATCCAAACAGTCCAGAGTTGTACTTATCATACGAATCACAGTCTTACTAATAAAAATAAGAAAAAATGTATCAAGAGATAAGGTTTAATCATCTCCAACTTGTTTCCAGGAGTGTAATCTTTCATCTTTTAATGAATTCTCCCAAAATACATTTTTGAAGTGTGTCTGATAGATGCTATAGCTGCTTGGATAAGCGACCAACATTATGACACCTGTCCCGGAAATGATGTTATATTCGTGTCATATTAGGTTGCATGTGCTGAGATCAGATTTTTGGTTCCATAGGTTTAGCTGGGAATTTAAAAACCTGGCAACATTCAGTATATTTATACAACTCAGATCAGATTTGCACATGAAGAGGGAAAAAATTAGGAAACCTTAGAAAGGTGTTTTGTATAAAACGTTTGAATTTAACTCACAGCATCTGCAGGTTTGAGAGGCCACGAAAAGCTCCGTCTGCAATAAAGCTCACACGGTTGTTTCCGATGTGGAGCTCGTCCAACAGGCTGAGGCCTACGAAGCTGGATTCCTCCAGTCTGGACAGATGATTGGAGGGGAGGTTGCTGTAGGACAGACAACAAAAACAATAACATGAGAAAAGTACCCAAGAAGCCTGGATAGTAGAAAAAATAAAAAATCTTTTGATTTATCATTACTGTAGTTCATTACATGTTTCCTATACATCACTTCATTTGTCTTGAACCTCTTCTAGAACCACTTACACAACACAGGGTTTGCCATTTTGCAAAATAAAAAATTAAATATACCTTATAAACACTGTAATACATTTTAAATCTCACTTTCAAAATTACTTGTTTCTCTTATTTTATTTGAAGGGTCTAATGTCCAATCTTATTTACACATTTAGTCTGTCAGTTGGCCTCTATTATATAACTCAACTGAAGATTGCAGCAACAAATGTCAAATTCAAGACAAAAGTGGGCCAGAAAATCCACAACTATGTGCAAAATACAGCTTTAACAATTCCAGAATTCAAATGAGTTATCGACAATAATTTTATCATAACTTTTATTTTGGACGAGTTTGAGGAGATCATATTTTGCAACAAAGCAGAAACTCGAAACAAATCATTCTGAGAAGCCAGTTTTTAAGTAAACTCAGATGAGAAGAAATCAGATAACTGGGCGCGTTCCCAGCCGACAGGCGGCTTGTTTACTGTCAGGTTCATGTGATAAGAGCGAGAGAAACAGGGGGAAAAGAACACCAACCTATCTGTGAAAAACGCTCCAGACACTGCAAACACTGAACTGACCGCTGCTGTAAACAACAGCCACAACAAAGGAAATTCAATCTGCTTCCAGGAATGTGTGTTGATGGGTGGGAAATCGCTGAAGTTTGTGGGTAATGCGTTATTTCACAACTAATAATGGAATTTCCAATTGGAAAAATAAGCGGGACTTCCGGAGGACGATGTTTTGGCTCAAGTCACAGCAGAACAGAGGAGAAGCAAAGGGGTGTGTAATATGTTGGCAGTGCTTTAATGTTGGCACTAGCTGGCAGAGCATCAGAGACGCTGCTTTGTCTGTATGTGTGTGTGTGTGTGGTGGGGGGGTTATTGGCGGTGGGAGGAACTGGAGTGTGAGGAAAGGCAGGCAGGAGCGCCAGAGAGGGAGAGAGGGCGACACAGAGAAGTGTTGGGAGTTCAGAGTGTGAATGGAAAGTGAGGAGGGAATAACGAGAGTGAGGGGGAAAAAAGAGAAAGAGGGGGGGGACTCACAGCTCGCTGAGCTTCTGGCAGAACTCCCAGGCGTCAGGTCGGATCCTGCTGATGGCGTTGTGGCCGAGGTGGAGCTGCTGCAGAGTCAGCAGGCCGTACAGCCAGCCCTTACTCACCTCTGTCAGGTTGTTGTAGTCCAGCTGCCTGCAGGCCCACACACACACACACACACACACACACACACAAAATGAGACTTTATGTTACATTCAAGTCATGGTGGAAGACCAGAGCTTGATGCACATCACTTGTAAATTTGCTTACAGGACTTCCATGTTGCTGAGGCCCCAGAAGGCTCCATCCATCAGGCGGCTGAGGCCATTTCTCTGCATCTTCAAGGAGCGAAGAGCATGCAGGCCGTGGAACGTCAGGCCCTCCACCCTGCGAACCCGGTTCCTGCTCAGCTCCCTGGAACACACACGGAACAGTAAGCGTCAGAGCACAAGCAAGGAAAACACACATGGCAGGAAATGTAGTGAACTGTACGGTTTGACTTTTCAGTCTGATGCTACCAATAATTGCTATTTTGTGCAGATATTTTACAATGTGTTTTACAATGTGAAACGGTTCCTTAAAAAGTTTTGACCATTTTTTAACGTTTCCCCAGAACTATTGATTTCAGGTTGGAAAAGCCTCAGAAACTGCATTTAGACCATGTTGGAACTCTCAAAAGTCTTATATATGATATATGAAGCATCATGAATCCTCAGGATTTGAAGCCCTGATTGTGATATTTCTCAAACAAAGCAAACAAAATGAAGCTTACAGATGCTGGAGGTTGGGCAGCTGGAAGATCTTGGCTGGGATGGTGGAGAGGCGGTTGCGGTTGAGCCGAAGAACCTGCAGACTGCTGGACAGGTTGGTGAAGCAGCCCGTCTCCAGTGACGAGATCCGATTGTTGTTGAGGAAACTGAGAAAGAAAGATTCAACAACAAGGTTTGCTTAAAATGTAAAGATGGAGAAAATGTGTTGCAGGAGCAGAAACATGGGGTCGGTTTGTGACACTCACAGGTTCTTGAGAGGCAGCGCGGGGAAGGAGCTGGCCTTTAGATCCACGATGTTGTTGTTGCTGAGGTCGAGCGTTTCCAGAGTGAGGAAGGGCCTGAGCTGCTCCACAGAGATCCTGGTGATCCTGTTGTTTGCTCTGAAAATACAGACACCATCGCTCCAATAAATGACAAAAATACTGTATATTTGACTAGTGGTGCACACCAGCTTCATGTTTCCAGATATACAAACGGTCACATCCCTCAATTAGCCTGCGGTATCAAAAAATGACAGCCTCTCAGCAAAACTTACCACCCAACGCGAAACACTTTTTGCTGATGTTGCATGCCTATTTCAAGGATGCCATCAAATTGCTCAGTCTGATCAATATTGCTGCTCTTCACACCAGGTCCAAACAACCTTTCGGTTTATTGATGTGTTATTTTGTTTATAAGGTAATTACCAACAAGGTATTTAAAAGAGTAACCTGCCAATTACTTGGCTGATGAATACCACTCCCTCAGTGAAAGCATGCCTCGGCAGAGGCCAGCAATTTCCTGAGCTGCACGCCTCCTAAATTGCAGTGCAGGGACTGCTTAGTTATAAACAGAGCCTTTACAGTGCCCTCTTTGTGAGGGAGACTCGGCAGTAGAGAGAGAGGGGGCAGGAATTCCCTCCAATGCACCAGACTACAGGCCTCGTTTTCAGTATTCATTGCAATGGTTACAGGCCCCCCTCCAGCTACACCTTACTGACCAGAGAGCTGTTGGTTTTTCTGTTTCATTTTTCCAGCAGCCCTCGAAAAACAAACTGAGGACAGCTTCATAATGTAGGTTTAATTTGGGATGTGGTGTCATTAATATTTAATTGTTGGAATCTGTCAATCAACTGACCCGCAGCACAGACTGCTTCACGGGAGAGAGAGAAGCGGCTGGTCGATTAATCGATTAGTTGGTCAACAGAAAATCGCAAAAATACCAAACATGCCCAAGTCCCAGCCTCTCAGTTGTGTTTGCCTTACATGATATTGAATTGATCATTTTTGAGTTTTAGACAAAAGAAGTTATTTGAAGACATCAACTTGGGTTTTAGGAAATTGTAACAGGCATTTTTCACAATTTCTGACATTTACTGGACCAAAAAATGTATAGACAATTAGTAGTGGACAAATTAATTGAGAATGAAAATAATCGTAATAATACACTTACAGTATGTTGTGAAAATGCCTCCAGCACATTGTATCAAGTGAAAGAAAAAAGCTGTTTTTAACACTCAGGATGCAAATCGGGTATTAGCAGAAGCTACTAAAAGCGGCAAACCTTCCCACATTACACAAATAACACATAATATGATGCACTGAGACTGTTGAAAGAATTTAAATCAAATCAAATCATTGCTGGATTAAATTGTCATATTGTTACATGGAGTTTGGTGTATGAACACAGACCAGCTAGCATGCCTGTGCACAATGGAAACTCCAAAGCCAATGTGACTTTCTTCACATCATTCTGAAAATACACCATGGCCTACACTTGTAGGTTCTTTTGGTTTCTCTCAGTTTGTCCTCTGGAATAACCTCCCTGCTGACATCAGTCTGCCTCTGTTGAGGCCTTTAAATCCAAACTTATAACTCATCCTTTTTCTGTAGTCTGTCCTTTCCAGCTCTCTATGGTGGAGAGGAGGTTGTATGCTGTACTGATTGTAAAGCCCCTTGAGGCAAATTTGTGATTTATGATATTGGGCTATTGACTTGACAGAAACGTCACAAATACTCCAAAATCTAGAGAAAGATTTTGGTGTGCAGTAACTACAAGGCTATAGTAAAATACAGATCACTGTCTACAATAAAAACGGCACAGGCAGCTCTTTTGTTTGGAGATTTGCAGAGGGCTTTCCACGCACAACAGCCCCCAGGTCCCAAACAAAAGCGCCGCACACCACCTGTGTCTCAGTTTTCATGTTCCCCTGACTGGTCGATGAGAGAAGGAAGGCCGCCTGGTGAGAAAGAACCAGTCTTTCCAGTTTCTCTCAGGGGGAACGTAGAGCCACAGAGAGGGGCTTGTGCACACTTCCTGCCTGAGGATGAGGAGATAGACCCTGAAGTTTGACTGCTGGAGGGTTTCAGAACTCTGGCCAACTAATTATTCCATAATCCTATCAGCCCTCTCAGATTCATCATACTTATTTTGCAGTAATAATTATCTTCTGTAGTGCACCGTTAAACATTAAGTCAACCATAAACTCTGCATGGCCAGACCAAAAACTTGGGCCAACATACAGCAAACCCTACTGTTTTCCTTTTTCCCTGCACTGCCACTCAATGAGCACTCCTCCGTCTCCTCCACACACAAACAACCCGAGCATTGTACACTTTAATTACACACACTTCAAATTTGTTCATCCACTTTGCTATCAGATAAGGTGATTATAGAGCCATTATATCTGTGGTTGCAGGTCTTTGCTGCTGTTAGTGGAAGTCGATGAAAGGCCAACCATGTGTCAATAACAGTGATAAATGATGTACTCATAATTAAACTGAGGCAAGTGGCAGATAGACACTAAATCAATGCTTCTGTGCTGCTGTGATTAGGACCGAAGGAAATACTATACTATGCATATAAAGTCAGTAAACTATTTTGTTTGATTACTTAAAAATAAATGCATGTTGAGTGAATGAGTGTTATATGTGTGGGTAAAGCCTTTTTTATTACAGGCTTGTTACACCAACATGATGTGGGTTTCACACAGGCGCATAACATGCCAGCACTCTTGATGAAACTCCACGGTATTTTTGGCCTCCACCACCGTCAAACTGACCACATTTACACACAAAGTTATGGCGTTATGTAAAATTCAAAGATCCTTGCTAAAGTTGTTTTGTTGTTGTTGTTGTTTGTTTTCAGCAAAGCTTTGTCCACAGAGAAGTAACTAATTCTTTTAATGGAGGAAAGTCACTTTTTCTAAAACCATCTCCCTCGTAGTGTGTGTGTGCACTTGTGTGGTAGTGTGTGTGTGTGTGTGGTATTTCCTATTGGGAAAAAAAGAACAGAGTTTTGAGAAGCATTCTGATGACTCCCTCCCTCTGCAGTGGCGCCTGTAATGAAAACCAGGGCAGCGTTTGCTGCTGAGACGCCATATTAAACTCTGCACATATCTCACTCAAATGGCTGATCATCTTAACACGTCGGGTGGAGAGCAGCAGGGGTCGCATTAACGTGTGAACTCAAAGACCCTTACATAAAATGACAGGGGAGCTGTAAAATTCCTGATGTATCGCTGCATTTCTCTATTACCTACAATAGCAAAGAACATCAAATTATGCGTGTCCAAGTTCAAAAATGCATTCTGATTTTCAAGACTGTGGTGTTTCTGCAGACTGTGGTGTTTCTGCACTGCAGTTCCCAGAGAGCACCTGTCAGCTGCTCAAGCTAACTACTCGATCAACGGAAAATTGGGGTTAGTTTAAGAAAAAAACATTTTTTCATAGACTAAACAATAAATTGATTCATCAGAAATAACCACCTGATGATTGGTGACAATTTTCATTAGTTGCAGCCCTAGTTGAATCCCTACCACACATATATTTGTTATGAAAATGTCACAGATTATTGCTATAATCGCTACTGTTTTAGTTTGAAATTCTCATCTTCAACAAAGTTCCCGTTTCCGTAGACATACCAAGAAGTTCACCTCCTAATACCTAATCGGACCTGGAATCTCCAGGTCATTTGTTGAACCCCCCCTGAACACAGGCAGAGGGATTTAGTGGCGGTGGGGGTTTACCCCCTCCATAAATTCCTGGGAAATTGTTCAATTAATTAAGATGATCACGACTCAATTACTACCAGCTGCAGGGTTATTGCCGTTTGTTTTTACTCGGAGCTGCGAGGTCAAAGAAGTCGGGGAGAGCTGCCGCTATGTCTGACTGGCTGTTTGAATAAGTGGTATTCGATACCCCGAGGTCTTTTTTTCCTTCTTTGCTACCCTCCCAGCTCGGAGAAACTGAGGGAGGGAGAGAAATTCTGGAAAATCACACTACGCCACCTAATCTGAAGGAGGAGGGCGGCAGCCAACACAGGCTGTGTGAGTGTGAGAGCAAGTGTGAATTTCAGTTTCTTCTTCTTCTGTGTGTGCTCTTTTTCTTCACATTGCTTTTGACTAATTTGAAATTAATTATGCTCCTGACTTCCCTAGCCAACAACACCTTAATGGATTCCCAATGTGGTGTCTTTTTGGGGTTTGACAGATTAGGGAGTTTTTGAGGGCAATTTAAAAACAAAGCAGCTAATAACCATAGTTCTGTATATTTAAATGAGCTCTTTTTAATGCAAAAAAAAGGCAGTGTTGACTTTGCTCTTTTAAGGACAGAAAATACTGTCCTCATTTACTATGACATTTGCTGCTTTGAAAAATAATAATATCTGGAGTGTGTTAATGCAGCACAGCTGACACCACTTTGACCTCAAGGACTGGAGCCAAAGAGCTAAAAAAAAAGAAACTTTGAATGACAAATGCAAAACTAAAAATATAAATATGAATGCCAATCACATCTTTATTTATTAAATGGGATTAACGATTCTGGGAGGTTAGCATGGTAAACTGTGGCTTACTAGCCTGTAGCTATTAGCTAGAATAGCTCATTAAAACTCAGGAAGGTCAGGTAAGTAGCGAACGTAAATTAGCATTAGCTATGACGCAAATCTCTAGGATTCCTAATATTATCTACCTCTTGTACTTCCTGTGTTTTTCACTGAGCATTACTGTTACATGGTCAAACAAATGTGGTTCTTTAGCTCCAAAAACCTTCAGATTTGTTGGTTAGAGGTAAAGGTTAGAGAAACAAGCTTGTGACCAGAAGGTCGTCGGTTCAATCCCCCAGACTAGCAGGATAAACGTGAGGTGGGGAAAGTGAAAAGCAGCGCTTGCCCCTCCCTCATTACCACCACTGAGGTACCCGTAAGCAAGGCCTTTAACCCCAACTTGTCCACTGGAGCTACTCAGTGGTCAGCAGGTCAGACTGTGGTTGCACTGGACAGCTTCCAGGTGTGAATTTGTAACTGTGTGAATGCGATCAGTGTGTTCCTGACAAAGATAGCATTGCTCTCAGTGAAACTCCCCCTAAGGGTGGGTGGGGAAAGATTCGTCTGAAACAATGTTTGTGAAACTTGAACTCCTGAGGGAGGTTGCACACTCCTACAGAGGGATTTATGTTAATATTTTAAAATAAGATAGTGTTTGTGTTTCATGTCATTCTGTGACTCATGGAGTTCTCTATTTATTAAAACATTAAAGTAAGACATGTAACTTTTGAAGGAAAAAAGTTATTTTTCCTAAAAATGAAAAGTTGAGTTCACCAGCAACAAAAGGCACCCTTAGTTCAGTACACTCAGAGGTTTTACTGCTACTGTCTTACTTGGTCTGGTATGACCAGTAGCTAATTGTGGCTAATGTTAGCAAGTTTAGGTAGATATTTCTGTGTAACTGACATTACTGAGCTACTCTGGTGACTTTATCAGTCTTCTCTACTTGTCCCTTTTAATATTTACCACTATCCCAGAATTATCAATTGTGGTCACAGTGGCTGTGTTTCAGCAAAGGTTACATAGTCTCGCTTTAAATAATGTAATATTTTGCCCTTATTGCACATATTGTTTAATGACCCATATCATTATGATTAGAATTCTTAGGATGCCTAGCTAATTAAAACTCAGGAACATCAGGTAGCTAACGAAAATTAGCATTGGCTATGAAACAAACTCGGATTCCTAATATCACCTACCTCCTCTATACTTTTTTTCACTTAGCATTAGTGTCACTTGGCCAAATAAATGTAGTTCATCAGATACAAAAAACATGAACTTTCTCTGATCTCTGAACTCTCAAGAGAGTTTGTATACCCCTCCAGAGTTGCATTAATTAAGTTAAATAAGATGTCTTATCTTAAGATAAATAAGTTAATCTGTAACTCATAGTTCTCTACTCACAAAAAAATCAAAAGCTGTAGTATTTATCTGGAGTGCGTTAACGTGGATGACACAACTTCGGGTAAACCAAACTGAACAACATCCTCAAATCAAATAAAGAAATTATGGTTTGGAGAAGGCTGGAATTTTTAAAGTGAATCTGCACTTGAATCCAGAGTTGCTCAAGGGTACTTGGACAGCACACACAGCAGCTGTGGCAGATGAACGTGTGACCTCTTTCCAACCATTAAGAAGGAACAATGCAGCGATTCACACCAGGTGTTATTTGTATGTCGAACACATAATGAAAAAAGAATGTTTTTTTTCTTGGGTCAGGAGAAAAAATCCATTTATCTTCAAACCCAAATCAGAGTTACCATGCGCAGTAGGAAAACTTGCAAAAAATCCCCCTCAAACATGACATCTAAGGTGTAACAACCATCCCGCCCATCTTCCTCTGCTGAAACTTATAGCTGGAGGTGACACTCCTGCGCTAAACGTGCAAACAAATTGTCGATGGCTGACGGCTGCACGCTCTGCGTGTTGGGGCTTGATGAGGAATATGCCCAATCAAGCCGGGAGACGGATACATTCTTCCACAATAACTTCACGTCGGTTGGTTTTGGAGAGACATGCCACAGAAAGCAAATAAAATTGTTGAGGTTTCACACACTAATATCTGGTGTTCCTCTGAAAGCACATATTGCACAACAATATTCTAAAGGATCCTCTGGTTAAAGTCTGAACGGTAATAAAATACGACAAGTAAAACGCGTTTTATCAGCAGGAGAGTGAACTCACTCTCACAGTATCAGCCAAGCACTTTAACACACTGTTGGTTATGTTTATGCTGCATACATACACAAAAACTGGGATTAATCGGCTTCTTTAGAGCGATGGACCAAGACGTTCGTGAAGTCCCATGAAGGCCCACACAGAAACACGTAATCCATCCAGTGAAGCTTAAACATCAAAATCACCAAATTTGGATTTTTCATTTGACAGATTTTCTTTCTTTCCAGCGTCACGTCACTCCCTCCAGGTTAAAAATACACCAACAGCAGCAACAGCCACCAGACAAAACATTTCCATTTCTGTTGATGGCATTTGTCTCAGACCACGTGACCCGTCTGGGGCTGGGTGCCATGTTTCCAACTGCCCCGTCTGGGAACCGGCTCAGCCAAAAGGGTTGCTCTCAAGAGGGAAGGAAGGGGGAGGAACCACTTCCCAGCTTACTACTTTAACCAGCAATGACAACTGTGGCGGACGATAACACTTCAGACCAGGCTGAAGTGAGAGTCCACAGAGGTGTTTAACGCTTTCAGAAAAGTTTTACTTACAGAATGAGTGTTGTGATGTTTGAAGCGTAAGGGCCCAAATCAGGTATTGCCTCCAGTTCATTGTGGTTCAGCTTTCTGTGCACATTAAGAAAAAGAAACGGTTAAAAGAAGAGGTTGTCACATGCAGGACAGTGATGGAGGTTGTTTGGAAAATCCTGTGTTTACTCTAGAAAGCGCTGAGAACACAAGGCATACTTACATTTCACTTAGATGCTGTAGTTTGGAAAACAAAGTGCTGTCAAGCACCTGCAATTTGTTATGGCTCAGGTCCCTGTGAAGGGAAAAAGGAAAAAATTAAGGGAAAAGCATACACCATGGGCTGTGTTTCTCGGCTGCTGCAGTCTTCTATTTGGGTCTACATAGCAAACATAATTACATACAAATTCTCTGTGTTATTGCGCGTTAACACTGTGAACAGAGGAAATGGATCAAAGGAAAGTCACTGTAATTAAATTGTGAGATGGTGCAAAACTGATGGTCAGAATGAAATAAGCAAGAATAAGATAAGAATATTGCTGACATACTGTCAAACAGGAGATGCCGTGAAAAAAAAAACTGAATGCAGTTTCAGATATCAACATCTGAAAGCAACTGCCAAAACAAACTGTTTCCCATTCAAGCGCCACCAAAAAAATTAAAAATAAAGACCTCGTATTGGCTTTTCAACCCCTTCCTTATAACACAGAAGAGAATGCCCATGCCAAAACAGCTCACTTCATATCCAGGCCTCTGCTGAGAAGCCGGGCCAGAACAGACAAGCTGATAAAGTCATTGAGGGGCGAGATTTCTTTTTGTGCTGAAAGGAGGCCGAAACCTGGCAAGGAAAGTCGATAAAATGCTGGAGTCCAGACCTCTGTTCTGGTGTCTGGACTTGTATTAAGCACATTCCTATTGTGACTTTAATATTTACAAACCTTCAAACCAAATCTTACAGTATTAAAACAAGTATTTTCATTGATATTTGATTTATTTTCTGTCTAGCACTTCACACATTTATTTATTTCACCTGAAGAAGCCAGAGTGTGTACAGGACCTCAGGGATTAGTCGGGGTTTATATCAGAACTCCTCTAGAATTTTGCACATTTTGGGAAACTTCTTAATCCATGTTTGTACATTTAGAAGGATGTGTTCATAGGTTGCTTATTGCCTATTATAGTCTTGAGTAGTGCTCGATTAGCTCTGGTCTATGTCTTGATTTGTCTGAAACCCCTTTGGATCTGGGCCTGACTCAAGCTCGACTGAGCCTGGTCTTGGACTCAAGTGAAGCAGTCTTGGCTGCAGCTCACTGGGGATGAGACGTTTGCTTTCGCCTTTTGCCTGTTTTGAAAAGGAGCCTGAAAAGCAGCACAAGGCGTCTGGCAAGCAGAGCCTCGTGCGCCATAAAGTGGTGGAGTTATTGACGCTGCTGCGCACGATCAACGCTGTGGTGCCAGACACTTTTTTTACACCCCCCCCCCCACCCCCTACCTCCTCCTCCTCCCCCTCCTTACCTCCCTCATCTGGAATCCATCAAGGAGCTCTGGGAGGAGGGGAAGAACCTATCAACTGGTAATGTATTCACAATGCCTGGAAAAGCGAGAGGGGACGCCTTTCATACGTCTGAAACACCCCTGTCGAATTTTCTGGGGCCTGTTTTTGTTCTTTGGTGGAAAGTTTCATGAACCACTCAACCAGAGTTTTACTTGCCTCGCTAAAGCTAACCCCGGTCCTCCTCCTTCTCTTTCCAAGCATAGAGCTGTTTGTTGTTGTTGTTGTAGTTCCAGCGCTGGGGGCCATATGGGAAAGGTGTCCTATCATACTCCCTAGATAAACCCTAAGTAGCTCTGACACTTCCACTTCCCTCACAAAGCAGTCTCTGAGCGGAGCAAGATAACACACAGTGCAGGCTTCAGCCTGTATCTGCTGGTCTGGTGGAAATGCACCGCACGACTTTCTTATCAAAGACCGCAAAGTGAATAAATGAGCCACTCTTTACATCACAAGAGCTGTCAGTAACATTTTAGATTACGATAATGGGACATAGGAGCAGATTTCAAATTAAGTTCCATAAATGTTTCTAGGAGGCAGAAAAAAACTCATTGGTTGGGTTACACTTTTGTGGATGAAGCCAAAGACAAACTTTTATAGACCTCAAGTTAGCCAAATAGCACATTTGAATGCCAAAGAGCAAACTTTGGTAAAAACAGAAATATGTTTAGTTGTGTTTTTTTCGTGAATGACCGTGACATTTGTGATTTTGGAAGGTCAGTATGTACTGTAGCTTCCTAGTTTATAGCTATTAGCTAGAATAGCTATGGTCAGGCAGGTAGTTAACAAAGAGCATTGGCTGTGATGCAAACCACTGGGATTGGTAATGTTATCTACCTCCTATTGTACTTATTGTCTTTTTCACTGGCAGCATACTTTGTTTAATGACACAGAGAGCTAGTATTCCTAATTTCTTGGATTCCTAGCTAGTTTAAACTAGGGAATAGTAGATAAATAGCTAAAGTACTGGTAAATTAGCATTAGCTATGACACAAACCCCAAAGATTCCAATTATCATTTACCTCCTCCTGTACTTCCTGTCTTGTTGTACTGAGCATTAGTGGTACCTGGCCAAATAAATGTAGGCTAGCTCCTTAGCTCCTGAATATTAACTACAATAGCTACAGTAGTTAAAACAGCCAGGTAAGTAGCTAACGAAAATTAGCATTGGCTGCGATGCAAACCACTGGGCTTGGTAATGTTATCTACCACCTCTTGTACTTCTTGTCTTTCCCCCTGGCCATTGGTGTTACCTGGCCAAATAAATGTAGTTCTTTGACTCCAAAAAACCATCAAATTCCTCTGGTAAATGTTTGTAAAACTTAAGGGAGTCCAGAGAGAAATTAGTGTTTCGTGTCATTCTGTGACTTAATGTATTAAAATTTAAAACAGTAGTTTGTCCTTAATGCACATTATGTTTTCAAGTTGAAACTACAGCCATGCCTCACTCTTAAACCTTAAAAAGTGAAAAGGCATCAAGTCTGGGCAGAAATCTGTAGCCTATTTCCCCCCAACAACCTCCCAGATAGCCAACTTCGTCATGCTCTTCTCTTCCTCTCCCTCCTACTTTCTCCTTCCCCCTTTTCTTTCTGTGAGTTTGTTTCGAACTAATCCCACACGCTCCTCCTTAATCAGTACCATCGCTGGCTCTGGAGTTGCTAATTCAGCAGAAATAATGGGGTGCTGGAAAACAAAGGGTCGGGCGGTTTAAGGGGTTTAAGATGTGCTGGAGAGCCACTCGTAAATTAGCATGCCAGAGTGAAAAGAATTTTTCCCCCCATGTGGAACTTTCTTTTTTCTTTTTTTCTTTTTCTTTGGAAGTCCGGCCTTGGTTATGAGGCTCAGGCTGGGTCTGTTTTCTCTGGCAACATCAAGTTTCCAGAGCAGCACATTTTAGAAAGAGAAAAACTAAATCCAACAGCAGGGCAACAGCTTCGACCAGGCAGTGAATCAAACGCCATAGCCCAACACAGGACAATAAAAATCAAGTACTGCAGCTTAACGCAGGGCAATAAAAATCCAGTGAGAATAATTATCTGTAAAGTAAAACACACTGAGGAACATGCCATTAGGGTTGTGTTTGGTATTTCAGCTTCAACAGGCCGAGCTCAGCCTCAACTTATGGAGCCAGTAGACAAACAAGAGGGTAATGGAGATATTTCTTTAGGAAACAGTCCAAGGCTGCACACAGACTGCATCTGATTTATGCTTTCATGACTTTGAAGGCCCCAAGGTCTGCAAAGCTGAAATCTGATGACAAAATCAACACTGAAACACACCGACACCAATCACTGCATATAAATGTGGATGTAACCATGCTGTCAAACCATTATGGATGTCTTTGAGTTGCAATGGGAGACCTGTGAGGAGACTGGAGTCTACCCACTACTAATGGTGTTGTTATTACAACTAAAACTGCTAGTACTAGCACCATTACTACTGAACAACTACACCAGAAAGCCTGATTTTAAAGCACTACCTGCAGGCACTGGGAGGATTTATTGATGATTATTTACACTTTAATTATCATACTATTATCATTTCCTGAGGTGAAGCTTCTTTCCATTCTGCAACTTCAGATGAGGCAGAAACGCTTTGCAGCTCTACAGTCAAATAAGGGCCAATTTCAATCAAAGCAAAGCAAAGTCAATCAAGTGATGTTTTTCTGTAGTGCCAGATTCTTTATGTGGTTTACAACCCATTCCGTTTTCACTACGACAGGAATGTGGATCATCCCATCGGTGCTGAAGGAAAACAGCAAACCAAACCTATTTATTCCTCAAAGTGCAGAGGTGTGAAAAGAGCGAAAGAATTAACCAATGAGTGAAAAATAAAACAATTATCCATGACAGTAAGGTGCACAAAGGCTCTTTAACTGGACTCACAGTTGAACTGTCCATTCCGGAATCGTGTCTGGAATTTGGCCCCTCAGCCGACTGCAGTCCAAAAGCTCCCCAGAACACGCGCAGGGAGGGGGACACGTCCTTGTGTTAGCTCCAGATCCACGCTGCAGCCTCAAAAACAGAAGAAAAACCACTGCAAACCTTGCAAGACTGCGATGCAGCGTAGAGGAACACATTTTTTTTTCAGGCCACACGAGCGAACACCCCCCCCCCGGCCCTCCTCTTTAGTTTTAACTTCAGATGAAGCGCAACCAATCCAAAGAGTGAGAAATCACCAAAAACTTCCCAAATCTGGTGCGGTTTATCAACACAGTCGATCCTTATATCCAAGCCCGCGCTGTTCTGAGGACAGTAGATGCGAAACATAAAAGAAAAGCGTTCTTCTGAAACTTGCCCATTCCTGTGGAGGAACTTTTGTGCCGTGCGCCTCGCTGCTGGGGCAACTTGTGCTGTGCGGGATCCCCACAGCGCAGCGTGAGCACACAGCAGAGGTATGCGGGGGGAGGGACCACCGGGGGTGCCTGGGACATGTAGTTCATGCTGCTGCCTCCGAATCCTGCATGTTTGTACTAGTCAGGACAATTTTAGTAAAAAAAAAAAAAAAAAAAAGACATTCCAAAGTGAGATACAGTATCTGCCTTTTGAAATGTATTTTACATTTCTTTAGGCCCAGTGGGTGTTCTGTTTTTTCCTTTCAGTGCCAAACTCAGTAATGCAGTCCAACAGAGCAGCTCCGCAACACCTGCAGAGTACTTCAGTATTTCAGAAACCACATACACACATTCAGTTAAAGTAACAAGTGTCATTTATTTCTTCAGCTTTTGGTATTTTACAGATGTGGGAAGTTACAACTGTGAAGTGAAACTTTATTTGAGTATTAACATTTTGGGATAGTTCACATATTAGTTCATATATTTCAGAGGGAAAAATTGTACTTTTAACTTAGTGACATTTAGCTGACAACTGAAGTTTCCAGATTTAGATTTCGTGGGGGTGATCATATATCTCCAAAATGTTAAATGATGAGAAAATTGGAAAAACAGCCTTGTTTTAGTATTTTGATTTAAAAACCTCTTTCAAACTGGATGTGTAAGATTTTGCCAGGCAGAAACAGCATGACTTACTGCAAATTTCCTAATAATGTATTTAGATTCAGCTCACATTACTGCTTACATTTTATTACAGCAATAATTCAACATTTTGGAAAAAGTGATGAATTATTTGAATTATAATACCCTTCATATCGAATATACAAAAATTTTAATGTAGGACTTTTCATAATCGTTTGGTCTATGAAATGTCTATTATAAGTTCCCAGAGCTCAAATTGACATATTTCAATAGCATGTTTTATCTGTAAAACCCAAAGATATTCAGTCTATTATCAAAAAAACTGAAGAAAACTGACAAAATTCACATTTAGGAGCTGGAACCGGTGCATATTTGGCATTTTGGCAAAAAATAAATAAACCTAATTTAAACAATTAATCGATTACCTAAATAGCTGCAGATGATTTTTCTGTCGATCCACTCTATTAATCGACTAATCTTTTCAGCTCTACTTGCAGTAGAGTATTTTCCATCACTGGTCTTGTTTGTCTGTATCGGTTGAATCCACTGTGTAGTGCACTGGTTGCTTAAATCCAACAGTAACTCTGTAGCAATCTGTGTATACTGTATATCTGTTGGAAACAGACACAGTCCTGAGACGTGTTTTGTTGTACAGACTGTGGCTGAAAATAGATTCTGTTAACATCTGATAATAGAATAATAGTTGTTTTTTTTTTAAGTAGTTAAGTGATCTTTTCCTCACACCAGGAATCAGAGTGCACATAATTCATGAAAAGTGCTAATTAGACAGACGGTCAATTTTCACCTTGTTGTGGGACACAAAACAACCTCATTCACCTTAAAGGTAAAGTCACTAACAGAGGCTTTAATTGACATTCTACACTTGAAAGCCAACTGATATTTTCTCATTTGCAATTTAAAAGGTGTGTGCTCTTTTTTTAATTTCCACATTAAAGGCCCTTCATGGGATATTCACGCCCAGGCCCAGATGTGTCACGTTCCCCTCAGGCAAAGTGTTCAACAGTTTCCTGTTGACCAAGGTCATACTTTCACTGTTCGCTGGTACTTCCTCTTCTCAGTGAGAACACAAGCGCATTAATCTGTTTCCATGCAGATGAAAGTCAGACTGATCTTGATGGTAACTGAATAAAAATGTCAACGAGTTCCTTTGTATGCTATGCTTGAAAGATGCAAAACATGCTTTGATAAGACATCGAGTGTGTGCCCAAAACGAAAAAGAGTGTTGATCTTATGTTCAGTATTCACCTCTGTATTAAAAAGATAGAAATGTACATCTTTTGCAGCATTTGGACCGATATGTTGAGGTGCGCAGGTTAAAACTAAAAACTGAAAAGTCTACTGCGACCACATGAGACGACATGTTCAAACATTTAAGGACACATTATCACCGATTTGGTTACGCCAGGTATTTGTAAGTTGACTAAGTTTGTGGGTAAAATTGTTCCTAGGTTCTTAGTAACAACTAGCTAGTTTCTAACTTGTGATTTACTAAATCACATTTAAAGTGCGCATACTTACATATTGTCAGTTAGTACACTCTCAAAGCACCAACACTCCTTTACTCCACTACATCTGACACTTATATAATGTTTTCATATAATCTGTGTGACACTCTGAAAGGAATAATTCTTTGCGCTTTACTTTGTGCATTTTACCATAAACACTTGAAGTGAATGTAATATTTTATTGGTTATTTGGGTACTTTCCCCCCATCACTCTGATCACAATAAACTAACTGGTAACAATATATTAACGCACGTGGTTGGTTGTTCGATCCATCAGGCATCACTATTAGCAAATATACTTCAGTAGACTGAATTGTTTTGATATGAGGCTGTTTTTACTCTTACAATGCAGGCGATTGGTGATAAGCATTTCTATAGTTTTTTTGAAAGTTGTCTTGTGAATGGTTTATTGCCTTTGTAGCAGCTCCTCAGAGGTGTGAGACTCATCCTTTGGTCGGGTATTTGTATTCAACAAAGGGCAAATGGGGCAGCTACAAAAGTAGAACCCCCACATACTGCTTAGAAGGTTAGGGTCATTTATTCAAAGATAAGACACACAAATTATTCTTGGTAAAAAAAAAAAAAATCTAACATTTGATGTGATAATTTCATCAGATGTTTACCTCTCTTGTTTTATTTAACATTGTTTATGCTTATTCTGCCAGCAATTAAACATTTTCTAATAGCAAAACACTGCACGCAACATTTTCCTGCTGCTCCATTGTTCCTATCTTCAGTCATTTTTAATTAAAATTTGTCAATAAATTGGATTGTGCCAGAAAGAAACTGGGCTGTTGAACAGTGTATTGATTCTATACTTATAGGACAGGATGTACATCAAGGTGATTTAATGTAACTCTCCTGAAAAATAATGAAAACTTCATTTTCAGTTACTGCTGTTATAGTTTGCTACATAATCAATATAAACTCATTTGTGCAAGGAGCAGTTTAATTTAATTTGAACAAATGATTCAATTTAACATAAGAGCCATGTGGTGTGATTCCAACTGGCTCATCTACTATAAACTGGCTGAAACATAATGAAATTAAATTCTCGTCTGCAGCTGAATAACTAACCATAGAGAAAACGTCCCGCTAGACTCAGCTGATCAACACTACAGATAATAACCTACTTCTCCTTAAGGAATCTGGTGTTTTTTCAGCGCCTCAGTGTGCTGACTTCTCAGCAGGGAAAAAGCAAACAAAAACACAAACTTAGCAGGAATCTGGGCCAGGAATGGCATGTCGGAGTATTTTGCCCGCTTGTAGTGATTGATTAGATCCCTGCAGACTCCTGCAGGATTTTGGGAGAGCAGAGGGGGGATCACACCGTCCCAACAGGCCCACTCATCGATGGGCTGATTGCTTCCTCATGGTCTCCTCTGCTGAGGCCTCACGCTGGAAACCAACACCAGACAGCAACAACACCTCCCTCTAGCTTGACAAGTTGTTTAATCTAGAGCCCAGGAAGAAAATCTTACTTCTTCTTGAATAAGTGCCGAAACATGTGACAGTAGTTTGAGATAACTCTTTTTCTTTTTAACAACCTCAAATGTCTCATCAAAGGGTGTAGCTGGAAATTTCAGTCCGGACCCCCCCGAGCTGTAGGCCCCTAGAATTGTCCCCACCACCGACTGCACTGATCCCATCATGCCTTCTTTCTGCACAGCGTATGCAGTGTACAGCAGCCTTGCAGCGTGCTTCAGCTCTCACATTCCTCTCCTGGTGAAATCATATTTTCTAGCCGCCACTGATTTGTTTGGTCACAGCGGCGCCTGCATGATAGATGTTTTTCTGGCTGTGAAACACCTCCCGTACCACTCACTGGACCCCCCCCATCCACCTTCCCACCTTTAGACAGCTTGGAGGAAAGTTTAGAGGTATGTGGAGCTGTAAGTCAGTCCGTCAGTTGAGTAACGGTGCCAGAACCTCTGCAGTCTGCGTGAAGCACGTACAGATGTTGGCAGTGAGCTCGCCGAGCTGCTAATGCTGCGCGTGGCTGGCCGCCAGACATTATACTCAGAATAGTAACAGAGCTGAAAAATGCCTACCCAGCATGCCTAGCTCCAGGTAAAGCTTTCTGCCAGTAACAACATACAGTAAAGGGGCGAAGTGGGAGGGAAGGTATGTCTGTGTGTGCATATGTGTTTTCAATGGATATTGCTTATATAAAAACGCAGCATAGCGCAGGATATAAACCATTTTATGTATCAGATTAAAAATCATAGTTTTTAAATTTTTACGCTATTATTTATTCATAAATGCAGAATGTGACATAAAATTGTGTCCTGATAAAGCTTTAGTTTTTGTAGGTGGTGCTCTTTTCTTTTCTTTCTAATATATGTATATGTATAATATAAAGAGGGTTGCTTGTAGTAACGATCCCCCCAACCAATTATCACCCGACTCTTCTGTTTCCTTCAGCTTTATGAAGCATTTTAGCGTCTTTCAGATAGCTGTTTTGGTTTTACAGCCCACAACTTTACAGTTTTGGTTCAGTCTCACAGCTCTCATCAACCTCATTTTACAGCCACAGCAGGTAGCTATCATCAGGGAAAAAAGCCACTGTACGCTACCTGCCCAGCAGCTAACAACAGATAGACAAAGTTAGCAACTAGCTGGTGAACACAGTAGAACATGTAGCAGTTAAATGGCCTGATATTTCCCAAAACAGAAGCAAACACTGAGTGTATATTGGACACATTACATTAGTTGGGTGACAAGAAATGTGGCTCCAAATGAATGCTAATGTTGCTCTGCTGAATGTGTAAATAAGCAACTGCTTGCTAATACATTCAACTTATAAACTTTATAATATGATAATATGTCTGTATTGTATTTACAGGTTGTTTTGCTGCCCCCAAGTGGTAAAAAAAAATCAATGAATGCAGGTAACAACCCAGTTCTTCTTCTGTTTATTCCACATTTATCTCATTTATACTGACTGCTGCCACATTAACCTCACAGAGGAGGTCTACAGAAAATCATTTTTTGGAATTTGGTTAATGAGACCATGGGGATTTCTGAGGTGGCCATTTTTTTGTCAGCAAGTTTGAGAGCAGCTCCACTGGTTGGTTTTTTGGTCGGTTACAAAACTTCCGTTGCATAATTATATTATTTTAACAGTCTGCTTTTTTTCTAACTGACAGTTGAATATGAATTTCTCTCAAGCTCCAAGAGTTTAATGGGATGGAGGTCTGGCTATTAATTTAAAAGAAACCAGAAACATAAAGCTACCAGACACTGATCAGCTTTCATACACTGGAAAAGGCTGGATATCACTGTTACACTACAGCAGTCAGTCATTTATTTGCATGAAAACATTTCAGGTGATTACTTCAAGTACACGTGCATCATGTCTGATGAGGAGAGGGTCTTTGGGCCATGCTGCATTAAGGCTCATTCCAGGTGTCGGGACATATTCATCTTCTCAATGCCCAACACAGGAGCATTTAAACATCAGAACAGTGTACGTGTTGTCAAGGCTAAGCCTGTGTAAGGTTGATGTTGACGGGTAGCTGAGAGGCTCCAAAGTGGCCCGTGTTAAGGTCTGCGTTGTGTGGCCGCTGCCAATTACAAGTCTCAGAGCGCGAAACAAAATGTCTGCTGTGTGAACTGGTCAGCGGGGATAAATGAGGCAGTGTGTGGAGCCTGGTTAGGATGCCTGCCTCTTATAATTAATGGGACGACTGACTTTGGCATGGAGTGTGGTGGCCCAGACTGATGGCCATATGATTTGTCAACATGCGTCCATTCACCCCAAACCCAGCAGAAGAGACTCACTTTTTTCTCAACAGCTTTGCCTTGGAGCAGGTTCCTGATCCTAAACTTAACTATCTTGCTCTTGACACCAGCGTAAAGGGAAATTTCACTCCTAATATGAAAATCATTAATGATATCGATGTCAGTTATCCAAATGTGAAAAACACCAGCAAACACAGCATAGACATGCATTCACCTTGGGTTCAAGGTCAAAGTATATAGGACTTTTGCCTGAGGCTTGTATTGATTGTAATTATCTTTCACCCCGAGGTGAAATTGCAGCTCATTTGTAGCCCAATTTTCCTGTATTTGTTAGCTCTTATTAGACTGCCGGGCTTTTTATCCAATGACAACTTGCTGCACGCAGACACACTGACCGAAATGCAGACATTTCAGTTCAATATCCAATTTAACTTCCCACACAACCTTTTGCACTTTCCCTCACTGACATTTACTTCACAACATACTCTGGTGCTCGACTTAATTAGTGTGTATGCGTGTTTCACATGTTGATACACATGGACAGACATACTAAACGGGCCTGGCACGGTGCAGTACACGACCAGAAAATGGTGCAAACCTCATTTGTCTGGACATTTTATTGTCAAAAAAGATAAGGGAAGACCAGCCGTGCTGATATCAACAAGTGAAAACAGATGCTAAGCTATAAATCAATCATTGTTTTTTCCTCTTCCTCTGGCCTGAATCCTCAAATCACCCACTTGAGTCGATAGTGATTCTTTGTCTTGCTCAAGGACACTTCAGCAGATCCTCTGGTTTAAGAGGACAGGCTGCTGTGTCCCTGGAATTTCATTAGGATTTTACACATTTTTCTATTTTTACCTATTATACCTGAGGCATTTCTGCTTCATTCGCATCACGATTATCAAACTCATAATACATCTTTAATCAGACTGTTGCAGTACTGGAAGTCTGCTGGTGATGGTTTCTCTCTCTTGCTCTGCGAAACAAGGCAGTAGTCACAGCAGACCTCCTTCCTGCTGAGAGCCTCCATCCCTGGGACCCCCCACCTTCACATACTCACCTCACTTACCCCTCCCACCATGACAAATCAGCGGTGGGTCTACAGCAGTGATAAAGAAAGCCCAGCTGTTCAAACAGTTGGAAGGAACACAGTGGGGGTGGATGGAGGGATACATCAGCATATTTACTTTAATCAGACTCCATGCACATCAACAGACCACCATATAACCAGAGCAAAAACCAAATGTCAGACATGTGACTGTTGAAATTAAAACTGGGACGAAAATTTTTTTCCAGTGATACTAAACTGAGTCTATTAGTGTTAGCAGCTCCTTAGCCTTTATGTAGTACCCAAATCTCTTTTTAACAGAGGGGTGTACCAGACGCCAATGACTGCCTCTTGATTATCATTTGAACATTAACTAAAATGTAGCTAAAGTGCTGCTAACATGTTGTAAAAACACATATTAGACTTTATAAATATTGATCTTATCTTCATTTACACAACTTAATTGAAGCATAACTGCAGTGAAGAAGAAACTAAAGGAAGGTTCAATTTAGAAGAGGTTTTGTTTAATAGATATTGCACAAGAAAGAAGCTGCAGTGTCCCTAATTCTGATTTAGGCTAGGACAAACTACATCTACTACTTATGAAAGAAAAACAATCAATGAAATCCGTCATGAATGAACACAAAGTTAGATGAAACATGCATGCAGGTCTTTAAGGCTGTTGTCTGTAGCTGTGATCGGGAGGGAACCTCCACCATCTCAGATGTTCAATAACAGGCCGATGTCAGCCTGATATAAATACAGTATATCAGTCTAAGTTGACTAAAAAAAAAAACTCTCTTGGCATATTGGTTTAAGCCTACCAAACAAATATCAAAGGAGCATGTGTTTATTCACAAACAAAATCTGTATAGGGTTTCTAAAAAGTATTAAGGAATCACTAGTGACTGGAGAGACTGTCCTGCAACTATAGCTTCATTTCCACTGCATCGTAACTCTCAGCTCGACTCACTTTTGGTACCAGGTACTTTTCTCGATTTCGTTTTCCACTGCAGATAGTAGCACCTCAATGTAGGCGGGATTCTTAGGTAATCGTCATAGTGACGCCTTATGAAACTGCCGTGACATCATCTTCAACACGACACACTCTCTTGATCCTTTCATCGGCAACCAAATAGAGGAACGTCTGCACTTCAGTTGACCACAATGTGGTTTTGCGGACTGCCATAAAGAAAATTGCGGCCGCTATTGATGGCGGGTTTGTGCAAGATGTCTCGCGCAAATGACGACTCTAGTGACGATTCTCGCTTGAAACCTTGACCGAGGAGGTCATACCAAAAAAAGTACCAGGTATTATCTTTTGCCACTAGAAAACTAAGAGAACGGTTCGAAGTGAGTCGAGTGGAGTCGAGCCGAGCCGTACTATGCAGTGGAAATGAGGCTTATGACACACCTGGCAAACAAACTTGCTATCTTCAGACACCATCAGTATGCAGGCCAGAAAGTCAAAACACAAATAAAAGCCTTACTACTTACGTGGAAAATAAACGAGAAAAAGGAAAAAGAGAGGCAGACATAGGGAAAGAAAAAAGAAAGGTGGGTCACATATTTGATCTCTGTAACTTGTTCATCAACAGCCTCAGGGCAAAACAGTGAAATGAATCCTGTTAGTAAAAGTCAACAAAATACCCAGAATGCCTGATCCTCCTCACCTGTTGACCAGAGCTGAAAAGGGAACAGATGTGTGCTTTGGTACGATTGCACTGGCAGGACTGTGGTGTTTGGGCTTGTGAGGGGGTCCTTACATTTGCATTTCAAAGAACACTTGTTAGATGAAACCACATAGCTGTCAGGTATGTGATGGGTTAAAAGGGTCATTGCTGAAAACAATGAACTGTTAATAGGTGACTCATTTTGAATAGACTAGAGGAAGTGAATGTATCTGATGGGAGATAACTGGGAGAAAGCCTGCAGGGGAAATATGTTTTCAGTCAGAGTGTGACAGTTTCGACTGAGCACTGTCTGAGTGTCACCAGACTGCTTATTATTTGAATATAATAATAGATAATGGTACTTTTACTGACATTTCCATATGGAGTCTGTTGTAACACCTATATCCAGTAACTTAAAAATGCCTTGAAAGGATCTATAGTTGTAACATTGAAACTTTAAAAACACCACACAAACAACAATTGGTTGAGATTACCAGTTGTGATTGGGTAACACCCCTCCAATTGTCAGGTCAGGCCAAATCAACCTGATTATTTGTGGTGCGTGCTCAGCACTGTGGAAAGCAGGAGGGGGACAGTACCCCAGGGACTCTAATGACTCAAACCTCCCTCCCCCCGCCAACTTTTATCCTCCACAAACCTCCCGCTGCTTGTCTCCTGAATGCATGCCCTCCTCCTCTCACCTCCTCTGTTTCTTCATCCTGACTTATTGTTTGGTGACCAACAATGCCCGGCATTCAGGCCCGACTGGAGCTTTTTGTTTCTACCTGGTCGACCACCTGAAAGAAAATGTTTGTGTATGGGAGGGTAAAAAACCTTTTATGTGCGGGTATTTAGGCTTGAATTGGACACTAAGGCTATATCCAACCTATTACCTTTTCGTTTGAAAACTCTGGGGTTGCCTTCTAGTCTGGACGTGCAAAAATGGAGGCTTTTGGAACGATGACACAGACAGCCACGTTTGCTTCTTGAATGGGTCTTGTTTTAAGCCTGTTTTTCACTAGCCAAAATTAGCATCCCAATTAATATCACAGTTAGCGTGAATTACGGATGCACCTTATTAAGCAAGCTAGCAAGCTCCACCCTCTCGTCCAAATGCGGTCACTTCTTTCCAAAAAACCAAGATGGTAATGGCCAAAATACCAAACTCGAGGCTTGACCATTTGTGGCAGTGTATGGATGTAAAAAGCAGCATGAGACAGGTGGAGTGTCTATGGATACAGCTGTTGGTTGTCTCCTTACCCCTTCACGCCCACCCCAGAGGGAGGTGTTGAGGTGAGAATGCAGCCCTCCCCAGCTGCAGTCCCTCTGACCCAAACAGTCGGGGTCTTTGCTGACTTTGTGGAAACAAGCTGACAGGAAAGGTAAACATCAAGGTGTGGAAAGAGGCTCTTCCTTCGGTGGTCTCATCAGTCACACGGCCCTGTGTGGTTTAAATACAGCTTTAAATCAGGAACACAGGCTGTAAACTTAAACATCAGCCAGCAGAGACGAAAACGTATGATGTGAGAGGCGACGTGATGATGTGAGAGCACAGCGCTGCTCTTCTCCTCATGTGCGAAGGTGGTTTCTGGTGCATAGTGACCTCTGGAGGTAGAGATAGTGGGGAGCGATTAGTTTTCTCACACTGAACTGACGTTGTGTCCCTGTCTGTATGGACTCAGAGCTTCAAAATCCCTCTGTGACTTGTGTGTTTTTCTTTATCTAAATCGCCTCTTTTGATTTTACTTTCATCCATGTCATCATGGAAAGAGGGAGTGTCCCTAATAAGTAGTACATTCACTGCAGGTCTTTGTGAAAATGAAACAAGTGTCAGTGGTTTTCATCATGACTTATGAGTCTGCAGATGATTCAGGGAGGAGGACCTAAACTTTTTCTCAATGTAATCAAGGAACAAAAACCGTGTTTTTCCATACGGATTTTTCCAATCCATATTTGTCCTACATTTTTATACAATTAGAAAGGAAGGAAACAAATCTAAAAAAATAATTTGTTGTTTTAAAATATTTTCTTCAACATTTGTTCCCTTTTCTGACCTTTATTTTCATTCTTTTTTCAATTTTTTCAATTTTTTCCCCTTACTTTCTGCTGTCATACTCTATTAAATGCTTCACACCAAAGCGTGTCAGCAGTTTTGGCAATTATCCCACTACATCTTAAAAAAACAATAAATCGACTGCATCTTTCTATACACTCCTTCATGTAATTTTGTGTCACTTATCTGCCATCCTTGAAAACTTTGGGATCTTATTAACTTATGCACATTAGATATTTCACGTTATGAACTTCTTCCTGATTTTTTTAGCAGTCGCTTTGAGTTAGTTTTGCACAATCCACATCTCACTTGATTCAAAGCACAAAATTATATATTTTATAACAGAAATCCTATTATTTATACATTCTTTGGATTCACCCCGCCAATGCACATAGGAGCCTTTGATATTTTGTACATTCAGTTGATATATTGATATGTTACTGCATGTGACAAATACCATTTTGTTGTGTTTGGTGCACTCTGATTGCTGATGACTGAAAACCAGCAGAGATTTGACATTTTCTTCAATCTCTTTTTTGATTTACCGAAAAACTCTGGAACTGATATTCGTGTTCTATCTTCAGGGACAGGATTATATGCCGCTTGGTTGACTTAATCCCCTTCAGACCACAGTGGGTAAACATAAATATTTACAGTGGTAGTACAGCTGGAAAAAAACCCCCACCTTTCCTAGCTTCTGAGAAGTCAAGACATTGGACATCACGTTTTCCCACATGCTTAGAAATAGTTTTTAATCTAATATTTAAATGATACAAGCTTAACCGGGATGGGAAGCTTTATGAGACTGAGTGAAAAAGTCTTCTGCCCTCATAAAGGAATGAATCTGAACAAATTCTCCACTGTGGTTGGATTCAAGGACAATCTCAGCTCACATGTGACCTTTTGGATTCATTTACCACACCGCCCCCTTCTGGTGGGATATATCATGAGGAACCATTACTCATCCATGTGTTGTCCTTGTCTAATTTATGTTAGTGCATTTTTTGAAGTGTAGTGGAGCTGTATGATGTCTTCAATAGGTGGAAATGTGAGGTAGCTTAGCCCCTTTGGAGTAAGCGAAATGCATCTACTATCTATGAACAATATATCTGAGAGCTATTTCAGCAATATACATACATATTAATGTGCTGAGACTTGCCTCCACTCTACCTTTAAGTATAACAGGGGTTCTAATTTCTCAATCACACAAGCTTGTAAGTGAGAACACCTGTGATACAACTGTCTCTTCATTTTAGTAGACAGTATCTTGTCTATTTAATCTCCCTGAACATGCAATTAATGAAAACTTCTCACTGATGCTTAATGAGCACATTCTTCCCTTTACGGATACCATGTCATTAAATTGAATCAAAAATACATTTAAAAAACTTGCCATGTGCACCATTTACATACCTGTAGCATCTTTAGCTGTCATTTGAGCCGTACTTTTTTCACCATCATCAGCTTTTTATTCATCTTAAAGCTGTGAAAAGAATGTGTCCATCCGATATATCTTATATATCTAAGATACACTCTATATGATTCCAGTCAAAACATGATGGTATTCTATTTGACATTCACATCACATGTAAATTAGCTTAATGGGAACCTGCTTAGCCTATTTTGGCAGCAGCAACTTAAACTGTTTTTTAATATTAAAAAAAAACAACTGTCCAGGCTACACTGTACATTATAATCCTCCATGTAACCATTGCATATCATTTCCATTTATATCCCTTTCAAATATTGTTTTTGTAATACTGTATGGTTTAAGCTCTAAAAAATAAAATATACTGTATAGAGTCCAACAAAAGTTTAATTATTCTTCATTTAGGTAAAATCTATTCGAAAACCAAATATCTGACTCTTGATTGAACATACTGGTGTAGCACGCTGGTTAACATGATGAGTGTGTAGTGTAACTAGTGCTAGTAAATCTACATCTTTTAATGAATGTAAACTATTGTAAAAGTCAGAGCTCTTCATGTGCAGTAGTGGTTTTACAAAACACAGTTCCCTGCTGCAATTTAAAACAGCAGGAGTGAGTTAAGAGTAAATTTGAGGATTTGGGGGAACAACTGAAAACTAAAATCACTATAAGAAAATGAGACGTTTACTGGGTCATGTTTTGGCCAAAAGCCTCAACCTCAACCTGCTTTATAGTGGTAATTTAGTCAAGACACTTATGTCAAGGAAGTGACAATTTATAGCGAAAGGTTTTACAGTTAGATTTGGTGTTTGAGGGCGCTCTCAATGAATCTGAGCAGCGACGAGTATGCTGCTGGGAGAACTAATCTCCCCCGAATTAACACACAAGTATGAACATTTAATCTTAGCTGTATTGACAATATATAAATATCACACGATGAGGAGGTCATGGTGGTGGAGGGAGCTGTGTCCATACAAAGCATCTCAACACTTGACACAGAGAGGAGTGAGCGCTCTTCTACTTTAGCATTTCAAACTTGTGATCAAACAGGATATAGACTACCTACAGCTCAGAGGTAATCCAACATTGTTGTACATTGGATTGTGGAGCTGCATAAAGTGCAACCAACAAGCTGCTAATGTATATTTTGGATATTCAAAACTAGAGAAATACTGAGCTTTAAGTAGTAGTCAAAATGCTACACCAAAGGTGACATTTTCAAATCAAATAATCCAGTGATAAATATACAACTGATCTTTGTTTAGCAGGTTTAATATTATCCACAGTATTTTCTGATATTGTAGAACTGTGTGAAAAAAGTTGAATGTGTGAAAACACAAATATTGTTTCACACATTCACATATTTTAAGTTGAATGTGTGAAAACATTGTTCATAAAACAATAGCAATGTTTAGATTCAAATATATGTTCACCCTAAATGCTCCCTCCCACTGGTCTCAACTATACTCAAAAAACAAAAAACATATTTTTCTTGGCTTCCCCTGCGAGCCGCACCTCTACCTCAACAGTGCAAGCGTCTGAAGTTTCTGTTTGGATATGGAAGCTTATTGTTTACAGTTTCAAATAGTGAGGCTTTCATGTGAATTCTCACAGTCTATAGCACATGGTTTTGTTGAGATGAAAGTTCCAACTGGAAGGAAGGGCTATGTAGCTCCAGTGGCTTTATTTGGTACTGGAGAGATTGTATGTATTGAAAGTAGACATTAGACAGAAGCCTGATGTGAAAGTGATGAATCTGTTTTCAAAAAATATAGAAGATAGGCCTACAGTGAAGAGACATAGTGTCATGGCCACCTGCTCTCCTCCTGTGTCTGCATTTGGGTCGCATCCCTTGTTTCCCCTGCTGACAAACTGCAACACACAGATTATAGTGTAAATCTAAAGAAATAAACCACTTCAAGTATTTAATACCCTGTAACCCTCTGTCTATAAACTCCCTTATGTACTTTTATACAGTTCCTTATTAGATTATAAAAACATTACCATGAATACATAGATACGGAGCCCCAAAACTGACCAAATGCAGGAAAAAGTGATCAGACAAGTAAAAAATACATCAACATTGACAAAACATCAATATTGTTTGTTAAATAAACAAAATGGAGTGTAGAAAGAAACACCGGTGGCTAAACACACGCAGAGCTCTAGCTTTTTCAGCTAGCTACCTAGCTGAAGCCAATCTCGGAACCCATCAGCTTTCGTCTGATGGCGATTTAGCCTCTGGGGGCAACGGCCAATGTTTCGGGGCTTCTGGTGTAGCCAGCGGATATCCGGATAACGGATATCCAAGCTGAGACTTCATCTTCTGTGTGCCGGTCAATGTTTACAGTCCGATTAGCAATCTCTGCATTCGTATGCAGATAGCTGTTTATAGAGATTAAGCTGAAGCTAACTTCCTTCATAAAACTACACTAGCTAGTGCATGTAATGTTAATCAATCCAAATAGCTACTGTACTGTATACTGCCGTAGCATCACTGTGTGAACTTTTGTAACAGTAACAAAAGCATTTTAGCCAGAAAGCTAATGCAAAGTTAGCTCGCAAACTAGCTAGGTACTTGGAAGTTCAGACACCAGGCTTCTATCTTGGGCTTAATTGTATTATTTTTGACAATTTCTAGATGTGATTATTCTCTTTTCTCAGAATGTCAAACTAACTAAACAACTGAATGGTGGTAAAGGGAAAAATCTCCTTTTTTTTAACCAAATGATTGGAGGTTAAAGGAAGAGTATACAGCTTTATATTTCATTTTACACTCCATTTGCATGATTTAACTAACTTATTTATTGATAAGTTAACATTTTGGACTTGTCTGATAACTTTTACTACATTTTGTCAGTTTCAGGGATTTTAATTTTGAGGTAATTTATTCACAGTTAAATACTGAAACAAAGGTGGGGCTTACTGGGTTGAATGACAATAAGCAGCCTTTGTCAGATGTAAAAAAATCTGGCAATAAGCGCTATTGTTATTGTGATAACAAGAACTCTTGACTGAAATCAACCTGACAAAATGATTCTTGTGCTGTTTTATGGCAGAGTAGTGCACCATGTGGGACAATTCATTGCATTTACATGAAAAAAAAACAACAACATTGAACAATTAAGTGAATTAAGAAAATGTACAAAGAAATCCAAATGTCACTGCAGGTTTTCCCGCCTCCATGAGAGGTAAACACATGTGCTCTTGTTTATGTGATATCTCATAAAATCCCATTATCAGTGTTTCTCATTTTATCAGTTGATCACTGGAAGGAAAACAGACTTTAGGACTGAACAGATTACAGATAAGATGCCATTGACATTGGCAGTCCTAGCAAGTTTGGCAAGATTTTGAATAATTATTGCTCTTAATTCTCAAACTCATCACTATTTCGGCCTACTCTTTGCTGATGTATCTTCAAACTGTGAGGGGTACTTTGTAAAACGTCATGGCCACGCCACTTTTGGGGGGATATAAAACCGAAGATTATATAGATGTCATGCAATTTGACTTGTGTTTGGATTACAGTTTTGACAAGTTTGTATGTATTAATTTCGTGTTAAACAAACCTTTGAGATTTAGTTGGAGATGACCGTCTGATGCTGCTATACTGTATGACCGTACTCCAGCAGCCTCCCACTCAAGCTAGCTATCATCAGTAGTATTCAGAATTTACCATGCTACCAAAATGAAGAAATGATCGTTCTCTGGAGGATCATGCATTCGTCAGCAGTGGATGGGTACAGGTTATTCTAAATATAAAACCTGAGGGTTCAGACTGCAATGATTGGGAACCGGAGATCTGGATTTGTATGTTTATTTGTTTAAAAACCTGCTACACAACAGCTTTTCAGCATTTTCCTTTTTCTCTTTTAGATATGTAAAAGCCTGGTTCTTTCCCAAAAAGTGGGCACAGCCTTGGCGCTTGGCAATGCTAGTCTGGTCTATGTAGGCTTTATTCTGCTGCATGTCAGTTTTTGTTCTTGATCCAGGCTTACACATACAGTAGACTAAAGCATTAGTTTGAAAATGACTCACACAGGGAATTGAAGAAATGACTCAGCGACTGTTTGGGTGATTATCTTGCAAATCCTCCTGAAAATGAATTAACATTGCTGTCATTAACATGAGTGAGTCAGTCCCAGAACCAGACTGGACTTTGGAGCAAAGACTAACTGCAGTGGTGGAAGAAATACTCAGATCTTTGCTTAAGTAAAGGTAGAAATAACATGGTACAGTAGTATTATCAGCAAAATGTACCTAAAGTATCAAAAGTAGTCTGTGAAAGTACTCATTATGCAGAATGAGTACTTTCACAGTGTTATATTATTATAAAAATATTATATTATTCTGTTTTTATCACTAACGGATAGCTACATGTAAGAGCTTTTTAATGTTGTAGTTTGTCAATGTAGAGCCAATTTTAGATACTTTGTATACTACTGGGTATATCATTTTTTTAATTTGAAAAGTAACTAGTTACTGCAAGTCTCAAATTAATGTAGTGGAGTAAAAAGTACAATATTTCCCTCTGAAATGTAGTGGAGTACAAGTATAAAGTAGCATAGAATTGAAATACCCAAGTAAAGTATTTAATGCATAATCTCTTTAATTCCTCTTTATATCACTATTGTTGCTTTAAAATAACAAATAAAATGGATTCCCACTAGTTAAGGCTACAATATTGCTATATTACTAACATGTCTGTGGTGCTCAAAAGTCAGTGATACATTTTGCATCTCTCCTATTGTACTCCCATAACAAGACAACAGTTTTACTTTTAGCTCTTCCCTCCTTAATTCATTGCAGTTTATCAGATGACTGCAGTTATTTTCCATGTTGGTTTGTTTGTTTATTTAGCAGGGACAATGCACAATGCATGTATTGTACCAGCTAAAAGCTCATTTTCATCCGTAGTCCTTGGGTGGAGGCCACTAATGATGCATAGGTTACAGAGATAAAAGAACAGTTGTGGTAAATCAAAACCTCACACTTTGTAACACATACATGAAAAAGACCATATGAAAAACTAGGAAACAAAACGAAAAATAATAACCACCCCGAAACAAACCACAGACACAAACGTAAAAAGAACATATGAAAAACTAAGAAACAAAACAAAAAATAACAACCACCTCGAAACAAACAACAGAGGAACAATACTAGCACTCGCACCCCATCAGCAATCCCAACGCCATTATAAACAGACAGTTCATCAGTACAAGAAATTATCAACCACTGCACTCTCTGATACTCAGTGGTAATGAATTCCACATCCCTGCTGTTAAAATGTTACAATATAATTGCGTGCGTGTACAAAACTGTACATGCACGCAATCTGTACTTATTTGATTGCTTATAAATCTAAAATGAGCAAGGTTATGATTACTACTTAAGTAGTAAGTATGTTACTTTATAATAACTCCCATTGTATTTTTTGTTGTAGGCAGCTGTTCGTAAATATCTTCTTCACATTTGGCAAGTCACTCTCACCATATGCACAGGCTTCACTGTGACCCTTTCACATTAATCCAGCGGATTGAGCTCAAATGACCAAGATTGAGTTTGCCGCTGGTGATGCCAGCAGCTTTATACACGCAAAGAACATTTAGGAGAAAGACTACATCTGATACAATGTTGAAGAAGTAAAAGTCAAACTACTGAAAATCAATCAGTTTCAATTTATTTCAGCACTTTCACTTCAACTGATACTTCAACTTCCATCAGCGCTCACACTTAAATTGACGCTTCAGCTTCTTTCAGCTCTACCATTTTAACTACTATTTCAGCTTCTTTCAGTAATTGTATTTCAACTGCCACTTCATCTTTTCATTATTGTAGTTATTATTATTATTATTATTATTATTATTATAGCAGTAGTAATAGTAGTAGTATTCAGAACAAAACAAATGACACAAAAAAGATCATATTTAAGACCCTTGATACCTTTTATTTCTGCTTCTGAGAATCACATTTTGTATTGTAGAGCTGAAACAATGAGTCAATTAATCGATGAGTCAATTGAAAGAAATCTGAACAACAAACAAATCTGCAACAATTTTGACCTACATTTCAAATGCTTACTCTTCAAGTGACATTTCAACCCCTTTCAGTGCTTGATGTTCAACTGAATCTTCAACCCTTTTTCAGCAGTGCAATTCAAGTGGAAATTCAGTTATAATAATAATAATTCTTATTGTTATTAGTCATAGTAGTATTGAGAATAATAAAAGAATATTAAAAAATAGATTTAAGACCTTTAATACTTTTTATTTCTGCTTCTAAGAATAATATTTAGACTTTTAGAGCTGAAACAATTGTTGATTAATAACTATTTTGACTGACATTTCAGTTGCTGACATATCTTACACATAAACTGACATTTCCACTGCTTTCATCTCTCTCTTCAATTGACAATTCAACTACTTTCAGTGGTTACATGTCAACTGACATTTCAACTCCTTTCAGTGCTTAAATTTTCAACTGAATCAAATTCTTCTTATTACTATTGTTAGTAGTAGTATTCAGAAAAAAAAGGTGCAAAAATAACAAAGCATGCAGTAACTATTTTGTTGTAAGTGATACAGTTTTTCATGCAAAAATGTCAAAACATTACTTTGTTTCAGCTTCAGGATTCACTATTTTTCTTTGTCTTGTGATGGTAAATTAAATATGTTTGAATTCTGGGAAATTGTGATCGGCATTTTTCACCATTTTCTCACATTTTATAGATCAAACAGCTAAGTGAGAATGAAAATAGGCTAATCGTTAGTTGCAGCCCATTTTGTTTCTTCCTGCTCTATCAGCACTTATCAGATATCTGCCAGCGTTTTCCTTGTCAGAGCACAGAGAGATAGGCTACCACAGTACCCGAGGGTTGGGTTAAGTAGCTGTGGATGTAACGAGTAACGAATACTGAATGACTGAGTCAATCTTCTGGAGCTGCTCGGGTCTAAAATAGAAACGGAGGCAGGCAGGCAGGCAGCGCCGCCCTCTGCAGCCCGCAGCAGCTCTACGTCAGGCAGCGGCTCACTCAGGGAATTTAAACACAGAGCCGTCCACAACACAGACACACGCATCTTTCTGCTCCAAGGTCACCGAGCCGGCAGCCTGCACAGGACACACACACACCTTCATTCCCCAAAGGTAAAGTAACATTAAATGCCTGTTCATCGCTGGCGGCGCAGAGAGACGGGCCGCCGCTGCCGGTGAGCAGGAGGATTAACAGAGCTTTTTTTTCGGGACGCCGCGGTATGCAGAGATGAGCATGTGCTGCGATGAATGAGAAATACAGTACAGGAAAGGCTTAGGTTGTGTGAGTGTCCCTGTTGGACGTTTGAATACAATTTGTGACGCGTTCAGGAGCCTGTGGAGAGAGGTGGAAATCCCTGTCCAAGCCGCGTCAGTTCCTGGAGGAAAATTATTTGGATAAAATCTTAATTGTTCAAATATTTTTAAGCTACTTTGACTCTGAGCGCCCGGTTTAGTCCATGTAGGCCCTGTGCCTTCAGACTGGCTTCATCCGGTCCCTATCCTTACATCCGCAGCATCATATGATTAGGCTGCAGTGCTGAGGAATCACTCTGCTGTTGCATCACCTTGATAGCTCTAGTTTTCCTGATGGGGGTCCAACTCTAACAGGTTTTCTCAGAATGACAGACCACAGTGAGTCTATTATTATCCAAGGATGAGATGAGGCGTTTCCCCCTAAGTAGGTGTGGCACCTGATGAGTACGTTTCACTCCTGGTCAGCTGGTGAGCTGTAAAAATAACTTCACATGTCACATTGTGCTGGTTTCCCCTGGAAAGTGTCTCACTGCGCCCTATTTATTTACACTGAATAATTCAACACCAAGCAGGCCTGTAATCAGCCTGCGGGTCAGATGTTGGAACTGAACGTGAAATAAACCATCAGTTTGAATGGGAGAGCATCATAATCACTTTAAAGTGAGTTCATGTCATTTTGTAATGAGCAGTGCAGGACAAGAGTAGGCTAAATGCTAAAACAGGGTGTAGAGAACTGACTCAGTAATTCACAGTATTCTACCTACCAGACCAAGTAAAGCTGTATCAGCAAAACCCCTGAGTGTATTGAAATGAGTCAGGTTTTATTTCTTATTAATTCAACTTTTCAGTTGCAGGAGGAAGAATTACTTATTTCCTCTCTCAAAAGTTACATAATCTCACTTTAAAAGTAGCCTAAACACTTAGGCTCTTTAAAATCTTCTTAGATGTAAAGTAGACTTTATTTCTACTCATTCTAAACAGCTAGAGTTAATTTATTCTCAACAGGAGAGTGTTTGCAATGACAAGTGTTGGACAGTAAATGGACTTTACAACCAGTAAAGGCTTGCAATAACATTTAAGTCACATTGGAAGAAGAAACTAATTCATCAGCTCTAAGGAGGCTGATCGGTTGGGGAGAAACTCTTACTTACTTAAATTAGCCCTCAAATGGAAAATGAGTTTCAATTAAAGGAATTGTTTGGGGATTTTGGGAAATACTCTCTTGCTGAGAGGTAGATGAGAAGATGGATACCACTCTCATGTCTCGACGCTAAATATGAAGCTACAGCCAGCAGCCTGTTAGCATAGCTTAGCACAAAGACTGGAAACAGGGACAAACAGTTCGTTTGCTAACAAAATCCACCTCCCAGCACCTAAACACAGTAATTAACACGTTATATCTCCTTTGTTTAATCTGTACACAAACTGAAGTGTAAAAACGAGGCTTTGTGGTTTTATAGGAGGGTGTGCCGGACTATCTCTCAGCCAGGTGCAGTCACTTCCCGGAGCTAACCTGCTGCTGGTGGTAGCTTATGTTACCGAACTCACATGGGAGTGATATCAATCTTCTCATCTAACTCTAAGAAAGTGAATAAGCGTATTTTGGAAGATATGTTCTTTTACATGATTCTGTTAGGAGATGGCTCCTTTACCTAAACATTCTTAGGTTGTCCTCGTCCACACTGATTGTATCCCTCAAGAGCAATGGCCTCTGATCACGTGGGCAGGAACGTTAGTGTTGAACTGACTGTGAGACTGTCACTGTGTCATTACTCGGGTGTTAAAGGTCGACATTTTTGTCATAATTCAGTTTTGTTGGTGAGGTTGTCCTCAGATACTGTATATGCCTGACAGTTGGCTTTCCATTTCTGTGGGTGTGTTTTAGGTTTGGATCAGGTTTCAAGATCAGGACCTCTTTTCATGTTCCCGGGGGGGGGGTTTGTTGTGGAAACAACACCGCCTGATTCAGAACAAGCCATTGTACTTCACATAAAGAACATATGATACTAAACACTTAATGACCTGTAAACTATAAAAAAAACTAAACATCCAAATTAGCTGTCCAAGACATTTATACCTTATTTTAATTATCATAATAAATTAGTCCATGATTGAGTGACTGGCAACCTTTAGTACACCCATAAAGGTTGTTCTACAAACTCTGTAACTTTTAGCTCTGTTTCATCCGGAGGGACAGCACCCTCTTCCTGTTGTCTAAAGATGCATTCAACAGATTTCCCTCCAAATCTGACCCCATATCTAACAAGGATAATAGATCAAATAAAATGAATTAAATACGAGACTGACAGACTTTCATTTCCGTTTTAAAATTTTATTTTTTTATAATAATTACATTAATGTCTCAAAATGAACAAGGTGTCATAAAGGTGCAACACAGCAGTATCTGTAAATCTGTCAACATATCAAAGATTTCTGCCAAAGACAATGAGAACTTAAGCCTGAAGTTCGTCCTGTATGTGGTTTTCTATATTATGTTTTGGCATTTTTGCCTTTATTTGACCGTTCTCTTGAAGTAATGTGGCAGACAGGAAACATGGGGAGGGTCTGACATGCAACAAAGGTCCCTGGCGATCCATCGACATACATATATCGGTGGATATTAGCTTATTGGCGATATATCGGTATATGTCCGCTGACACAGAAACTAGGTTACATTACATAGTTTCTCCACCAGACAGAACTGACAAGTTGATATTCCAACTGTAAAATGCTCAGTATGTATCTATCACCCAAAATAGTAAATGAATGAATAATAAAAAAATAATAATATATAGTATATCAATATAATAAGTCTATGTTTTTATGGAAAAACTTTAAGTCAAATCCCATTTAAAAAGCAGTGAGAAGTTGCTAATTGGTAATTGACAGGGTTTTAATTAAGCACTTTATCACCCGGAGATCACCTGTCAATCAAACTCTGGATTCTCTGTTTATGAAGTTTCTGTTCAGCTGCTCAGCCATGGCCGAAGCTAAAAACACATAAATTCCTAACCTTGATTTTAAGAAGCCTCAGTGTCACTCATTTTGTACTGCATTTACTGACTGTATAACCTGGCTGCAGCTGGATGTGTTACTTTTTGTGGCGTTCAGCACTGAAGTTTAATCTCCACAATCTGAAGATGCTCCATTAAACGCTAGATCTATGATATTTCATTTCCTACGTAAGCAAATATCCAAGCTTTTGTCTCATGTCATGAAAGCTGGAGGCTCAAAATGTTGAAACAAAGATGTAACAGAGACCAGCGCCTCTGACCTTCATGATGTGTTCAGAGGAGTGGAGCGGAGCGGCTTTGGATTGGACGTTGAATGTGTGTGTTGGCAGCCCACATGGAAAAATGAAGTGGAAGGACTTCCCAGCATGTTGTTGTGTCCACAGAGGTGTAGCTGTGTGTAGGTGACGGTTGATTAATCCTTTCATGCTATAATGGTCCTTTTTAACAAATGACATGTCTTTATGTCAAACTGCCGAGGAGCGCTGCATAAATGTGCTTTTTCTGTCAGTAAATCAAACCCCAAAAAGAAACAGTGAACACATGGAGTCTGCAGAACTATTCTGTGTTGGCAGAGGTTTGCCATCCAGTTTTAGTGGTCAGAGGTGTGTTGACGGGAATTTATTAGACCACTTGAAAGTTTTTTTAATCAAGGCTCGTCCCCAGGAATTAGCTCAAGGGCTTCAAAGTGCAGAGGCCGACAACTGAGTAGAAAGGGTATTATAGTCTTAGTATATTTTATGGGAAGACCTCAGCTTCCATTGTTTCTGTGGTATTTCTCCCGTTTGTTGGTGCGCAAGACAAAGTGTGTTTACTGGATCACTGTAGTGAGATTAGATGTCATGATGATAAGAGGAAAGAAAAGTGTGGTTCAGTCAACATTTGAAGAGTTGCTGGTTAATGATGAACTAGTTCTAAAACGTGAATAGCTCAGGGGTTACCTAAGAGCTAATCTTGCGTTGCCATAACTTTAAGTCCCATGAGACTTGGGGGGGGGGGAATCATGCTGGCAGCCGCTGACTGTAGAGGTCAAGTTTGTGAAGTGTGTAAAGTTTCCTTTTTTAGAGTCTGACAGGGCTTACAGCACCTGTTTATCTGAACAACATTTAACTTCTGCTGTTCAAAGTCTCAACAAATAATATGCTTTAGAGGCAGATCTTGTACAGGTTAAATAGGAATGTCTTCTTCCCCTCTAACTCTGATTTAGCCATGTTCTCACCCCAGCACCTGTCAGTCAGCTAACCTTCTGTTGTCCTTCATTACAGTTCAGTTCCTATAGGGCTTCACAAAGGCCCACATTAAGAAACGATTATTAAGTAATCGCTGTCCAGCCAATCAGTGAAAGTAGAAAAAAGTAGCCCCACTTAGCAAATACGTCAAAAGAAAGCTTTAATTAGTGAGGAATGGAAGGGAGGAATTCTTCCTCTGAATGGTACCTTTGCAGTTATTTTCTTCCTGCTTTAATGGCCACTAAAGGCTGGCTCCAAAAAGTCTAACTGTATTGAATTCTGTGTCCCAATTTCTCTCAAAATACAAAGTTAGTTATCCTTCCACCCCAGGAATTTATAATTAACCTTCATATAAAAATAATAATTAGTTTTACAAAGTTGTAACTTGGTGGTGTTTAAAATTTATTGCCTAAGTTTAATAGATAGTAAGGCTTAAAGCAGCACTAGTCAATATTTTTTTTTTATGACTATGTGCAGGGGTGTAAGCGGTACATGTATTCATCCTGAACTGTTCGGTACACGACATTCGGTGTGTGACTTCCTCGGATCGATACGCCCTGTGACCCAAACTATTACTGTCAAGATCTATTTATGTCTACTACTCACACGCACAGAACAAAAATTCTAGAGCGTGAGTTTTACCCGGAACATTTTGGCAGTGCACCAGTTGCTGTCTATCAGCTGTAGCATGCTAGTCGGCTTAGCCCGGTTAGCCAGGTTAGTCAAGCTCATGTAGTGTCGCTGCCTCCGAATGGTAAACACAAATGAGAGACCGGAGCTGGAGGATCCTCCTATGAGATTTAGATCTACTGATGGGAGCAGTACGGTTTCCCGGTTAGTTACGATTGGCAACTACGAGTGTCAAACTGTATGCCGACATTGTTTAACTGAAGTCGGGTATATCTGTGGAAACACTTTGAACATGTCATTTACGACGCCATCACCTGAATGTGTTGATTAGCGGAATGAGACGAAAGGCGAGTCCTTCTTCCCACGGCGTTCAGGCAGCCTCTCACTGCAGATTCAGACCGGGCCACATCAGTAACTAATGATAAAGGAGTGTTTATCTCTGCAGATATGCAACCATACTCAGAATACAGAATTTAAGCCTATGCTCAAAGTGCTTGAGCCCCGCTACAATGTGTCTTCACATGTGCATTTCAGTCAGTCCGTTGTGCTGCCCTGTGTAAACCAGCACAAGCTGCATTTGTTCAAGAATTATCAACAGAGTCTACTTATTGACAATATGAGAGTATTTGAGTACATTAACTGTTACAGTAAGACTCATGGCCAATGAGCCACTGTTGATTGTACACTGTACATTTTTCAAAATAAATTACAAAAATAAATTTGTTTTGTTTTTCCTGCTGTACCGAAAACGTACCGTGACCCTAAAACTGAGGTACATACCGAACCATGAATTTTGTGTACCGTTACACCCCTAACTATGTGTAATGTGAAAAGGGTCGCTTGTAATGATGATCCCACTGACAATCTGCAGTTCCTCTCAGATCTATGGAGCGTTTTAGCATCTTTCAGTTTATTGTTTTGATTTTGCGGCCCACAACTGTACTGTTTCCAGATGTAGGCAGCTGTTTTCAGCAAAAAAGCTCTGACCAAACAACAACTAAGTTAGCGACTAGCCAGTGAACATAGTGTAGCATTTAGTAGCTGAATGGCCAGATATTTTTCTCAGGAGTTAGTGGAGACCAAAACAGAGCTGAAAGGAGAGTGAATGCTGGACAGAAACCTGTCACAGACAGCAATAAGTCCAACACACACCTGCTGCATTGCATAGTGTCGTGTCAGTTGACTCCTGTAACACACACAGGCACAGAGCACAGACAGAAGGAGTAGTCATATTAGCTGGGATGTGCCAATTCAGGGAGCAAATGTGATCAAATTGCTGCTTTTCAAGAGATTTGCTGCTGGGAAATAGGAAAGCGTATCCTGATAACTCACATCATCGGGGGAGGATGCCTTACCTGCTTACAAGGAAAACAATAGGCATGGGTGTTTGGTGTGTGTTGTCTTTTAGTGGTTGCTTGTCCCTCCTCAGCTCCACCCAGGCTTCCCCAATTGACCAAATTTGGATTTGTGGCTTCAGAAACGGTCAAGATGGTGGCAAACATTAAACCTAAATCCAAGTTTCAGAAACCTATCAGTGACTTAACATCTCTATGTGCATGAGTTGTGGTTGCCTCTAGCCTCTCACCTTGATAGCCACACCCATCTACGCTTCCTTTACTGAAACTCACCTGAAATACAACACTTGGGTCTCAGCTTGGTCCTTGTTGTGAATTAAACCTGAGATCCTGTGTCTGTCCATGCTACAAAGAATGCTGTCTTTTAGGCTTTCTGCCAAGGTACTAAGTGATGTCCTTGGAGGACATACAGACACACACACACACACACAGTTGCACTCTTGTAGTCCAGTACTGTAACCCAGTCTGATGAGGTTTTACCAGTTGGATGATTTGATTATAGAAACACTATTTTGGTTCCTGGACTCCCGCCTTCTCCTTGCTGCTCACTTACTCAGCTCTGTTGTTTGAATAGGCTCACCAAGGTGAAGGCAACCAGTCATCTCAAGTACATACAGCGGATACTGGACCAAAACAAACTGTGTGCTAGGCCCAGCAACACACAAGGACAAGCGTTAATACGTGTGTGTGTGTCTCTATGGTTCATGTGTTTTTAACTGTGTTCTTTGCGAAGATTTTCTGCTGTTCTTCGTTCAGTGAATTCTTGTTGGTCAGACAAGCAATTTAGGACATGACTTTGAATTTTTGTTGTTTGTGATGAATGTTGGTCATTGTTTTAGACAATGACTATAATCCTTTGTTTTTAGCCACGCTAGCGTCATGGCAATGTCTGTTTCTCGGTCCACCGCTATGGTCCAGTATTGAAATATTTCACCACTATTGGATGGATTGCCATGAAATTTGGTACAGACTTTCACGCCCCCCTTCAGGATCAATTGTAATAATGTAACTTAACTTATTTTAGCATGCTAACACGCTAAAATAAGATAGTGAACATGGTAAACATTATACCTGCTAAACATCAGCATAAAGTTTTAGAATTACCAGACATCTCGACTATCAAATGCTGCTGGTTGCATATTTGGAACCTAATCTGTCCAAAATTTCAAGTGTTACTGAACTCTTTCCCGTGGGTGTGGCTCTCACCAAACCAAACCGCAGATGATAGATATTTTCAGGCACCTTGGTGTCACCAGAGTTCAACTGACTTGGTCCTCACTTATGTTTTAATACACCGTTCAGAGCACGCCGGCTGTGACCGCAGCCTGTCAGTCACGCCTCTGTCAGCTGCTCTTTTAGTCAGTTGTGTCAGGTGAGCGACACAGCGGAGCTGGCACATGATGAGGGTCTGGGCTTTTTCTAAAGCAAAGGGGAAGTGTTGACATTGTAGTGACTGAGCGGTGACTTTGCTTTGTTTGACTTCTTATGTACTTGGTTGATCATAAACCAATTTCTTCAAGGTTGTCTGAAAGTTTGCCTTTTTCCCTCTCCTTAGCCGCTCTTTTATGTGCAGCCAGTTTGGAGCTTCATATTCGAACCCATCAGCTTAAGCTGCTTATGCGTTCTGAGGCTCGTACACTGTCGTCACGTTCAATCAATCAAAACCAGTATCTACTGAGTGCTGCTGCGGACATCTTGTAATCTGATTAGCGTGGATTAGACCCACTGTATGGAACTTAAAGGGTTAATACGAGGGCTATACACAGAGGATTCTATTTCTATTAACCAGGCCGGTTTTAGCACAAGTTAGAGATGTTTTGTTAGTATTCAGTCATCCACCCAGTTAAAACCAGGTATAATTACCAATACTAATATTCCAATGCTACAGAACCTATAATGTGTAGGCAACCACCAACATAAAATAAAAGCCCTGAACACATGTAGTGTTCGCAAATGAATGCATGTTCCACTTATTGTTGGTTAAATCGTGTACTGGTTTGAAGGAATTTATTCCAAAACAGTCATAACCTCAATCAGTCCAATTTGATTAATCATTACGTTCATAGTTTCAAATGCTTGTCTCATTCTGGAGCACATTTTGTCCCATTTCTGTTCCTTGTTTGTTTATTCATTCATAGATGTGCAAGTAACTCATTTTTAATTAATTTTCATGCAATAAACATGGCAAAAAAAGTGTTTTTCCTCTTTTAAATATGGTGATATGGGCAGGCAAAGTTAGCGACTAGCTGGTGAACATAGTGAAGCATTCAGCAGCTAAAGCTCAGGAGTTGGTGGAGACTAAAACGGAGCTAGAAGGAGAATGAATATTCAACTTAAATTTGTCGGGTGGCCCGAAACATGAATGACAGCTATTGATGGATTTAAATGGATCAAATTCAAAACGTGCAGTCAGCAAAATCTCCATAATACACACGTCATTTCGTGAGAAATGCCATAATTTGTAATAAATGTATAATGTACAGTATGCTGTATAGGCCTTACAATATTCTGATGGCTTTGTAAGGTGTGCACAGACTCTAAGCTAATTTATTTATATTCTTTGGAAACTAGTCAACTATGGAAAGTTTGGGTGTGGGCTAATTGAACACAAACACGTACAGTACGACTTGTCTTGCTTATGTCATGTTTCACTTGTGTCACGATTTAATGTGGGACTCAAAGGTACGGAAAATGTCAGTATATTTTATGTAAGATTTCAATTTTATATAACATTTCATAATTAGCAATTTTGAGATAATATCTGTGGAGGCCAGATGTTGCCACCAATACACATGTCAAATATGTAGAACTGTATATAAAACTATTAAAGTAATCAGAATCATCAATGAAGTGAAAACATGAAATTGAATGATTAAATATTTTTTGAGTAACTTAAACGCAAGTATATATGATAAATAATTTTAGCAATGTATGAACGAAGTTATTGATTCAAGTTTCTAATTATTTGGCGGCACAGCAGCTACTCCTTATTTTCCAGATTTCTTCAACCCATATAAAACTCTCTAGTGACGAATTTATTTATGTTTTTTAAAACTTGGCAGATGGGTTTATTGGCATAGCAGTGAGTCATCCCATTAATGGCATCCTGTTGACACTTAGAATTCAGTATGTGTGAGTCTCTGCAACATCGCAACCTGATCTGGCGAGAGAAGAAGAGGGAAGAAAGCAACATTAATTATTGATGTTGGTAGCTGATGTTCACGTCATTTACAGACACTTTGAGGACTGAATTGTCCATTTCCCTTGTAAGGCTTTGATGTTATTAAATGAAGCTTGCTGCTGTAAAATGTTGACTTCCACCACATTACCCAGTATCGGTTCCTATTGGTCAGCAATAGAAGCACCAAGCTCATTCAGATAATTTAACCTGCACATAGGGCTGCCACAGAGATACTCCTGGGTCAATTCATAATACACCTGATTTAATTCCACTGAAAATACAGTGGTTCGTTAAAGAAATTATTTGGTGTATAATGCCTTTAACTATCAATAAGGATGTTGGCATGGGAGATAATGCACAGAGGAATCACTCAATCCAATTTTAATCTGTTTAATCCAATTAAACAGCATTTTTGTTTGAGAAGTTTAATTTGATGGGAGAGGTTGGGGGAGGGTTCTGGTTTGTTTTATTGGATGGACAGAGTTGCAGTTAACTGCTCAGAGAATTGTAGGAACACATGAATGGCAGGGGTGAGGTATGTATGACTGCAGGTGATAGTGCCTAGAAAATAGTTTGGTATGCCCAGGTAACAGAGTGAAACAGTTGAATTGTACCAACAGATTGTTGTAGCTTCAGGCCATTCAGTTTTTGAATGATTTAATGACTATAAACAACAGTGACCTATTGCTTTGTTGACCATTTACCGTATGCAGCTAACTTGTTTTACCATCTGTTTCATTTTGTGTGTGTCTTTTTTAAACACTTGTCTCGTGTTTGTGTTTGAATGCAGCAGGGCTCATGATTTAGGCCATGTTCACACTAGTGCTGATTAATTTGAAAACGCAGTTTATGTGTCCACAGTTATGTAAAAGCTTGTTCACAGTGAAATGTCAAAGTGGTGAAAAGTAGTAGATTAAATGATTAGTTCATCAACAGAAAATTAATCTGCAACAAGTGTGAATCATTTTAGTTGTTTTTCATTAAAAAAACACACCAAACATTTGCTGGTTCTAACTTCTGAAATATGAGGATGTGATGCTTTTCTTATGTCTTATATGATAGTAAACTTAATATCTTTGGGTATTGAAGCGTTGGCTGAATAAAACAAGCAATTTGATTTAGGCTGTGGGAAATTATAATATTTATAATTATATACTAACATTTTATAGACCAAACGCCTATTTTGTTGTTTAGAAAACTGGGTTACTGTGAATGGGAGCCCATGATGCATATTGTTGCAAATGGAAAATAAACTACTTAAAGGGGTATCCCAGTGATTTAGTATTTTTAGCACTTCCATAAAGGTGGGGAACACATGAGCCGTATTAAAAAAGAATGGTCAAAATAGAAGCAGCAGAGGCCAAGATATCCTGACTTTCAGACCGTAATATGAGATCCTTAAATTCCCATAATGCAACCCTAATGACATCAGGCTGCAACCCTGACAACATCATCGGGGTTATTTTTTCAGACTTCAAAAAGCTCCCTCCAGAGCCACATAACACATTATACTATACTGTATATATTATACTGTTTTTACAAGTAAATTTACCTTGATGTGTAAAACTGGTGGAGTGCCTCTTTAACTTGTTTATGTTCTGCTGGCTTTTGCAATCACTGGTGGCAGTTATTTCGCAGCCATATGCAGTGATTCACGTTTAGCTTTGTTAATCTCAAATTATTGCTCGCATGTGATGCTGCAATGCAAACATGAGGAAACATGTTGATTCATTCACTGGTTGTTCATTTATGTGAAACCAAACTGGCTGCCATCATCTCAGTATGAACCATAAGCTAATTAAACGGCTGTAAATTATTCCTGGCTGATTAGAAATGTGACACTAATGAGGTTAGACACAGCTAAAATAAAACGGCTGCCTGTTGTGCACTATCGTGCGTATGTGTGTTTCTCCACGTCAGTTAGCTTGTAAAAAATCAACAGAGTGAAGTGTGGCTGCGGACAATTGCTGCGCTTGTTTTTTTTTTTTTACATGTGTTTGCTTTGTACACAGCAGCACTTGGTTTTAAACTGCTGCTACACTACTATCAGTTAACAGCCTCTGCCCTGTTTCCATTACTAGGTGAGGGCAGGGGGTGGACTCAAGGTGAATACTGGGCGGGGCAGGTCTGGTCTCTCAGGTACAGTGAGTGCATGCCCTCTGGAATAGATAATTAATACTGTGTGAGTTTGTGTTTGCACGTCTTTACCAGGATACCTCTGGTATGTCCTTCTCTTTCTCGTGTCACATTACTGCTGGGAGCTGTTCATGTAAATGACAGAAAGGACAAAGCTTTTGACCTCATTTATAATCCCACAGCCGTCTGTATACTGTCAATATGAGCTGCAGCTGGTGATCTGATTTATCTATATATTGTCAGTAATGATCTGTGACATTTTCCTATAAACAACTGCTCGGGTTCAGGTTAATTTATTTCTAATCTTAAAGTCCAGAAGGACTTTAGAGAGAAGATGAAAGAGCCTGACTGGATCTTGACTAATCAATAATCAATCACAGGACAAAATGAAGTAAAAAAAGCACAAGATACAGAATGCTGGTTTTCTTTGCTGAGTTTTAATTTCCTCTCTCCCTTCTTTTCTGTCGTTGCAGTGAGTAGTCAGCGTTGAGGTGGGCCAGTGATGCCGCCCCCAGCCACAAGTCCCCCTGCCGCGCCCCCACCAGACGGCGGTTGGGGTTGGGCTGTGGTGTTAGCATCTTTCATCTCCATAGGCTTCTCATACGCATTTCCCAAGGCCATCACGGTCTTCTTCAAAGACATCCAGGTCATCTTCGATGCCTCCTACAGTCAGATCGCATGGATCTCCTCCATCATGCTTGCAGTCATGTATGCTGCAGGTGAGTCATCACTGTTTTTACCTTTATCTCATTTTAACACTGGAATTTGAATTCTCCTTACTTTTGGTGTAAGGAAATCTAAGCTAAAATCATACTGCGGCTATTTGTAGAAACTGCGTCCAATTGCTTGATGTTTCTTATGGCAACAGTTGACTGAAGTCTGGCTGGTGATGCTAGGAAACTTCCATGGTGCGTCCTGGCCTGGGAACATCATACTGTATAGCCGTCGAACATTGATACAAGACATTTTTTCCTTTTACATCAAGCTCATTTAGCGTTAGCTTTCAACCACTAGCAATTTAAACTGTCTGTCCCTTCACAACATTTGGGAGGAGTCTATGTGCTGTTAAGTTTGTATTCCAGCCACAAAGTAGATGCTAGCAAGCTAGGCTTACTAGCTTCCACTCTAGTTAGCCGAGCTTGCTAACATTAGCACAGATGCCCACTAGACCAGTGTTTTTCAACCACTGTGCCGCGGTACACTAGTGTGCCGTGAGAGATCGTCAGGTGTGCCGTGGAAAATTATTCAATTTCACCTAATTGGTCTAAAAAACATTTTTTGAAAAGTAATTAATTATTGTCTGCAAATAATTTGCCATTGTCGACTGTCTGTGCTGTCTAGTGACCGGCAGAGTAACCATGTCATACTCTTTCATATCAGTAGGTGGCAGCAGGTAGCTAATTGCCTTGTATTTTTAACATTTTCGGTTGGTGGTGTGCCTTGTGATTTTTTTTCAATGAAAAAATGTACCTTGGCTCAAGAAAGGTTGAAAAACACTGCACTAGATGTTACTTTTTATTCGTGTTATTTCAACACCTGCAGAGTGAAGCTCCTGCTCACAAAAACTCACAGCAACGAGTAGTCCTGTAGCCTCAGCACTTACACGTACGTTACACCGTGATTCGAATACGTAGAAAGTCACAGAGTTACGTACGGAGTGCTCAAATAACATATGGGTCTACAAGCGATGGCTAACAACGTTAGCCACCGAGCTGGTTAACTGCCTGTGTGATTTTGTAATCAAATGTTAGTACCCGTCCACACAGATAATGCAGCCATCAAATGACCTGAAGAACACTAATACAGGGGCACTGCTACTGCAGAAAAATACATTTAAATTTCTCCTTCTTGGATAAGTTCAATTTTGACCAAATAAGTACACAAGTCAAAACAAACACCAAGGATATATATCTACTGATATCTTAGCAAAGATTAACTTTTATTTCAGTTCTTCTTTAATCTACTCTGCAAACAGGAACAATAACAGTTATTATGGTGTAGGTCCCCCCAGTAGGCCAGAGGGGCTTGAATCCAGGCTCTGTTTTAACTATGATCCTCCAAATTGCAATATTAACTTGCTTTTAGGGGAATCTCTTTAAGATTTCATTTTGTTACACATGTTGTCGTCGTTAGGGATTATTTGTGTTGCAAGGAGGTGGCGCGTTGTTTCCTGAGCAGATGCTAGAAGAAGGCCAGAAAGTATAATACAAAAGATGGAGGCACATTGGATTCATCTTGTGGTGATTTATTCAGCAGTGTTTGGTGTCATGGTTCTCTCAGTGTGGTTTAGGGTTTTTTCTGCCTCAAGATACAGTAGGAAATAACAGGATACAGATGGAAGTAGGCTGGATTTGAAACCACAGCATCAAGGGATGCAGGCACAGCGTCACATGCTGAGCTTCCAGACAACCACAATGTTCTGCCAAGCTAAAGCAACAAATGAGTATCAATACTGATGTTTAATCTACATGTTGATTTTTGGGAAATAATTGACTAGGAGCCTGTGGAACCAGGGTAAGAGAAAGTTGTAGATAAAATGAAAAATGTGCATTATTTTATAGACAAAATCAGCACTTTGTATACATTCAAACTAAGTAAGCTTGTATAGCCCCTTTCTAGTCTTTCCGACAACTCAAAACGCTTCACATGACATATCACATTCACACACTAATGGCAGGGGCTAACTGCTCATCACTTCAGAGAAATTAGCTAACCATTCACACACACACCAAGGGTTCAGCATCTTGCCCAAGGGCACTTCAACATGTGGAAGGGGGGAAGCCAGGATTGGTCCGCCAACCTTCCGATTAGTGGATGACCCACTCTACCACTAAGCCACAGCTGCCCTGACGATTTGCTGTAGCCACATACTCACATAAATAATATCAATCACTTATCCAATTCAAGGCAAATCTTTTATCATATGAAATAATGACACAATGCTACAGCTGGTCTTGCTTTGTTTCTTGAGTAAGGAACGTTTGAAGGGTCAGAATGTGTTTTCAGCAGGTCGTTTCCTCCACCATATTGCTCTGATCACCTGCTGTATCTCCCACTTTGGCTTCAGCCCGGCAGCCTTCTGCTTGGCAGTGCCGCGGCTGCCATCTGTCCTTCGCTGTAATCCTCCTGTCACTCGATCCACTGCTGTTGTCACCATCTGTACTGGTCATCAGCAGGCCTGGAAAGCTCATTTCCTGTGTTGTATAGTGCAGCTTCCACCAAGAACAGTAAAAGAATTTAGTAACTATCATCTTGTTACTGTTAGTAGTGAACATGTTAATACAGAGATGTTGCACAAGGTTAAGTAAAATATTGTGACTCAGATTTTAAAGATTTTTAAATATGTTTTGTATTGTGGACACTATCTGTCAAAAATAAGTCCACCACAGAGCACTAACAAGTTTATTTCTACTGTAAAATGTCCCGCTCAGTACATATCTTAGTAACAGTTCTTTAATAGCTACATTAAAAACCTACTGACAGGATTTCAATACCAATATCAGTCTTTAGCCCTGTGTCAGCCCTGTGAATATTAACTAATTTAGTATTAGTTAACACTTACTTCAACTAAAACATTTTCTTACTATAAGTAGAACGTATTTGTCGACCAACAAGAAGGTTTGCTCATTATGATGACATCATAACGTGCATCACGGGAGCATTAAAAGTCTTAATAAATTGAGTTGCTAGTATCTCGTTTATTTTTCATTCTTGTTATAACAAGATGCTTTCTTAGTGAAAAAGCTAAATTCAATGTAATCAAATGCTCAACTGCAGTTCAAAGTGTTAAAAATATTTCATTTGTCTTGTCTATTTAGTTTATGGTTCACACCATCTGCTTCTGTGCAAAAAAAACAGTACTGAAAATGAGTCGGGAAATAATTTCTCTGAATATTATTTTGAATTTTTTTTGGTTTGGAACCAAATATTCTGTTTTTGGAGATATAAGTATTTTGTCTGATCTCTGACCTCACTGAGAGAGCATTTACCACGAAGTGTGTGTCAGCCACATGACAGTTTTTTTTACTGATTGCCAACTGCTGCCTTAGCTTTACAATGACTGAATGTCATTATCATGTGGTGATGTCGTCTATGTGCAGTTACTAAGCGAGCAGCTCTTATTCATATTGATTGCACTCATCAGCTATTCATTAAACATCTGCTCTCTTGTTCTGCCTCTTACGCTGATGAAGCAATCACTGTTTGAATGTTTAACACCTTTCTAATTCCCCATGGCTGTCTGTGTGTGTGTGCGTGTGTGCATGCATTGGTGTTTACACAGCTCGGTCATTACTGTGAAACTGCCTGATAATGAGCAACAGCCAGTAGACACCCAGAAATATTAATCCAATCACTCCAAATTGCAGAAAAGACCTTCTACTTATCACTACTGTCCAGTGCAAACCTTGTGTCTACAACCTGCCAACTTTTGCCAACAAGCTTATTTTTAGCTGGACGGACAGAGTTTCATAGGCGAAAGAGGTCAGCTCCATGGAGTGTGTAATCCCTCAATTTTAAAGATGACATGAAAATGATCAAAAGCAGAGATGCAACATTTTCACTCAGCAAACAGAAAGTTTAATACAAAATATATACAAAAGTTCAAAATCTTTTTTTAGAAGACCAAGCAGTCAAATTCCAGATTGAACAATCAATAATCATTTTAGCGCTTCATCAAGAAGTAAAAGTACCAAACCTATGCTTGTTAGAGTCTCACAAATTTAAATGGCGCCGTTTTTTTTTCCATTTTCATTTATGTTTTTAGCAATGCTAGAAACATACATGACAATGTTGGTCGGTCGCTTCAAGTACAGTCTCTCAGAGCTGCTAGCATGGCCTAGCATGCTAGCATGGCCTTTTTATATCATTAGTTTGACTACTTTATGATGTAATTTTAGCTTTTGTTTGACACATCTGCCTCTACAGAACTGTAGGAAGCCATGCAATATTTTGCATCCCTGTAAGGTTTTATCAACTAACAGTGTAACTGGAAATGTGGGAATGGTTTCACAGAGATAAAACATTGTGCTCCTAACTTACCATGATCTATGAGATTGTAAACGAACTGTTCCCCCCCGATTCTAAACTGTTGCTTTAGCTTTATACTGTAAAACTTTAAAATGTGTTGATGCAAAGACGTCACTCAGCCTGAAGTAAATATAGTTTTTGTTCCTGACTTTGTAGTGGAATACAATGTTACCTGCAAACCTGAGTATGATACCAACCTGTAGTGTGAAGCGCTTTGAGTAGTCAGAAAGACTAGAAAGGCGCTGTCCATTTACCATTTACTTACCCTCTCCGAGGATTTGAATAGTAATTTGCCTGGCGGACCATGCAAATCAAATGCAAACAACATGTTTTCCAACAGACGGACATCTTTTTTTAGGGATAAAGGGAAGAAAATCCATACTAAGAATATCACACTATTATATATTATAATGTACTATTACTATTGTGAAAGAGGGGAAAGCAAGTGCCCTTTTTTCTGAATTAGGTATAAGTTTAGTGGAAGCAGGTGTGGTTCAAAGCTGTACACTCTACATAGAGAACACGCCTGAAAATGACAGCACTAATTGAGTTTCACTATCTTGCCTATGGAAAAAAAACAGGCTCTACAGTGCTATCCTTCATAGCATTACATCAGACGGCTGTGAAGCACCCGTCCCTCATCCTCTCAGCACAGCGAGCGTCGCTCTGTGATGACGTGTTTAAGCTGCAGCCTGTGTGTCCGTGTTGGATCAGTGTCGCTAATCCAGACGGAGAGACAGACTTGACCTTGGGGCGAGGCAGCATGGAAACAGTGCACACCCGTGTTACATTCACTGTCAGTCATAAAGACAGGTAGAAGACGGGATGCCAAATAAACAGTAGATCAAACGTGTTCACCTGTTAAGTGGTTTATCGGGAAGCAAAAAAGCTTTTGTTTCAGGGAAGCACTGAGGGAATTCCTTTATATTTTCACATAAGAAAAAATATATTATTTATGGCTGTCTATACAGAGTACCAGGTGTCATTAATTTGTTTTTATTTCCACCTTGATGAAGACCCTGTAAGGTCAGAACCAGACTGTGCTTTAAGTCATTATGCTTGACTAAATAAAGGCTTTTAACAGAATTTTTCTCTTTGCTCAGCATAAGCGTCCCTGAAGAACATTTTCTTGAACGTGAAAAGTCTTTTCCACTTCAAGAGCACCTTGAGGTTTCCCTGGATTTAATGCATGTGAAACTGATTGAGCACTTAGCCTCTGCAGTCTGCATGTTAGATTGGATAATCCATAGAGCATGCGGTGAACAGTTTGCATAGGGAGTATTTCTTAAGTAGAAAGTCCTTCAAATGGAAAACGTTGTCAATGAGTTCTGTGAATTGTGTCTGTGAGAGTAATGGAGAGGTTGTTCCCAGAAAAAACAATTAAAGCTGCCTCTAATAAATATTTCTATATTAACACATGATCAAATGACTACATGTAATGTGAAAGCTGTCGTTTATAGTGACAAACCCACAGAGAATTTTCACATGACTCACGTTTACACGGGCCACATTTATAGTACCAAAACAAAGATGTTTTGATACTATACTGTTTTGATTCACTCTCGCCGCTCTCATTAACATCATTTTTGGAAACTGCCCAGAACAACAACAGTCTGATCCGTTCAGCCAACTTCTCTAACCTTTAGGCCACCATGTTAACATCATCCAGTTTGATGCTGCTTACTGTTACACAGCTCTAAACTTTACCTCAAAGCCTCATGTCAACCTGAAAATACGGATAGAGTTTTATCACATAAATAAACCGGGTTTAGGCTGGTTTACCCTCCATTATGTCCCTGTAAATATCTGTGCATTGGGTCGGCAGCCAGATACACAATCACTTCATGTCTGTGTCCTCTTGCAGCAGAGCAGCTTTTAAAAGTTGTTTGCTTCCATTTCCATTTCTGTCGACCTTATCCTATTTGAAGTGTGATGGATAGCCGGCATCCTCACATCATGAGCTGTACCATCCTCCCCGCTTCAGCTCACATTAAAGGGTCGTGGAAAAAACTGTTAGACACATTTCTATATGTGTCATTCCCTTTTGGGATCTAGGTGGTTATATTTAGTGTGGGGTTTTGTCCACTGTGTAATGAAGTCCATGCTGCGTCTGGCCAGGAGATGATAAGCCTTTTTCAAGGGAGGTAATGTGCAGGCTCAGGGGCTTCCTCCTCTCGGCCGATTCGGGTCCCGCCGAGCCCCCGAGAATACTGATCACTGCTGTGGATGCAAATGAGGGGAACTTTCCTCAAGGTCGAAAAAAGATTCATGCAGTGGAAATTAAGTCAGATGACTCCTCGCCCGTTGTGGCTTTTTAAATTGCACTGGGCTTGGCAGAAATATGATACATCTTCTGGCTGGTAATGAGAGCATTATTTAAAAAAATAATACATCTTTCATTACTTTTCTCTCTCCCTATTTGATTTATACCTCCTGTACTTAAAATTCAGCAAAGGGTTGGGAGACGGTGTCAATTATAAGATGCACAGATTCCTAAAAAGTGCTTTAAGCAGCCACATTATTCAGAGGATGTTATGTACCAAGATACATAAAACAGATCAAATGTTTTCATATGCCTGAAGTGGAAAAATGTAAATGATATAAAGTAACACAGCAGCAATGTAATATACAGTGTTGAATCTACCTGTTTACTTAAAAATTCAGTGAATCGAGTCATAATTAAAACAATTCTAAACATATTGAGCATCCCAGGAATAAAAACAACCTTACTCCCCAGTAAGGTATAACTCTAACTTTTGGCATCTCCCCTCAAATCGCCTACTGCCTACCATTAACAATGGATCAAATGACTGTGTCATGTCAAAGATTGTAGTGATGAACCCACAGAGAATTATCACCTGACTCTGCAGTTCCTGTTAACCTAATGGGTATTTACTATGGACAGTAATAATATTACGGTTGACCTTTGTTTTCACTTCTAATTAAGTCATTTAGATAATATGGTTAAACTGGGGATTTGGTTACAACCTAATTAACCTAATTTAAGACTTTTTCTGTCGGCTCAGAGTGACAAGAGATGGTTGCCTGAAAATAAACGTTACATACTCAGCAAATTACAGAAATAGCAAAGTGCTTTGTCATTTGCTTCTTTTTTTTTGGCTTGAGTGAAATGTGAAATTATGATGCAGGTTGCTCCTCTACACATTATACAGCTGGAAACACAGGCTGGAGAATAAAATATTACTTGATGCACCTTTTCCACCATAGATATTGTATGTTAAAAAATATTATATAGAATAGAAAATGAAACTCTATAAGAAAGTCAGTTTCTTGTCTTAAATTGATTTGACAGGAGACAATGGGAGTGTGGTGTTTAAAAATGTAAACAGCCCAGTTGCTGTTATTAATAGAAGCTGGGCTCCCACTGGCGTTTAGGACTAACCAGATTAAATCATTACGCACTTACTTTCAGTGATCCTGACTACTGTAAACATCTGACATGTGTGGGTTGATTTAATGCTTTCCATTTGTTCCAGGTCCCATCAGCAGTATACTGGTCAACACATACGGCTGCAGGCCCATCGTCATGATGGGGGGCTGCCTCTGTGCCACTGGCATGATCTTAGCTTCCTTCTGCACCAGCGTGGTGCAGCTTTACATCTGCATAGGAGTTATTGGTGGTAAGTCCATCTAAATCCACTTAAGTCCATGTTGAGGTAAATTGATTAGCCTCTGCTTCTAAGTAGCAGGTTAAAAATAAAACAGTTGTAACAGGAAGAACATTTGCTTTGTTTATTCAATCTATTTTGGTTCTTGCCTTAATTTTATTATGCTGTGTTTTAACATAATTTCATATGCTAATTTACAACTTACTCATTGTAGGGGTTGACAGATAGCAGGCTGCCTCCCTCATTAGGTATCATTAAATGTTTTAGGTATATTTCAGAGATCTACTGTAGATACAGTATAACTATCAATCCATTGGCATTTAGATCCCAATGAAATGACATGAATCTACCATCTTGGTTTGCACCAAGGCTCTTTAACAGGCCATACTATGAGCAGTTCTCTGTGATTTCATATTACAGGAACTGTAATTCAATAATAATCTAAACAATATTGCTTAATGGAGCATTTATGGCATTTTCATTTGAAAGGAGAAATGTGTGCAAAAAGCCTTTTGGTGACACCTACTACATTATCAGAAAATGTAGAAAAAATGCTTAGCATTACAAGTTCTAATTCTTATCCAGTCAACTTTTTAAAATCACTATTATTACTTTTGTTTTTGAAAAACAACTTGACACATCATCACCCATGTTGCTAGCTTGTAGCCCAGAGATACTCGACACAAAGTGTAATTTGTTTTAAATTGGTTTCTTATTTAGGTGACTAAGAAGTACAATAGATCCTGTTCTAAGTGTTCTTTAGCACTGGTACATCAACAGTTGTAGCATGACTGTTACAAGTCTATTGTACCTCTGTCATCTTTCCTCATAGGACTTGGACTAGCCTTCAACCTGCAGCCAGCGCTGACTATGATAGGCAGATACTTCTATAAAAAGCGTCCCATTGCTAACGGGCTGGCGATGGCAGGCAGCCCGGTGTTCCTCAGCACCCTGGCTCCTCTCAACCAGTACCTCTTCAACCAGTTCGGCTGGAGAGGCAGCTTCCTCATCCTGGGTGGCCTGCTACTGAACTGCTGTGTGGCTGGGTCCCTCATGAGGCCTCTGGGACCACCACCCAGCAAAATCAAGAAGGACGAAGAGTTAGCCGCCATTGCCACCACAACAAAAGAGAAGTTCACTGCCTGGCAAACGGTCAACAAGTACCTGGACTTGACACTCTTCAAGCATCGTGGCTTCCTCATTTACCTGTCAGGCAATGTCATCATGTTCCTGGGCTTCTTTGCACCTATTGTCTTCCTTGCAGCCTACGCTAAGGACATGGGCGTGGATGAGTACTCGGCTGCCTTCCTGCTCTCAGTTCTGGCTTTTGTCGACATGTTTGCCAGGCCGTCCATGGGGCTACTGGCCAACTCGCGCTGGGTCCGGCCCAAGATCCAGTACTTTTTCAGCTTTGCTGTGCTGTACAATGGGGTGTGCCACATCCTCTGCCCACTGGTGGAAAGCTATACTGGTCTGGTGGTGTATGCAATGTTCTTCGGCTTTGCCTTTGGCATGGTCAGCTCAGTGCTGTTTGAAACACTGATGGATCTGGTTGGACCTCAGAGGTTCTCCAGTGCTGTGGGACTCACCACCATTGTGGAGTGCTGCCCGGTCCTCATTGGTCCACCTCTAGCAGGTACGATCTTTCTGTCTGAGAGCATATTTCATTCACTTACATGCACGGTTTTTACTGTCTCCCCTTCAAGTGTTCTTAGCCCTATTAGCCCAGATATTAGAGTCAGTAAATTAAATTCACAACATTATTAAGGCGCAGTCACACCAGAAAGGTGCAGTGGTTTTAGAAGCTTGGTATTGACTATTCACAGTAGCTAGTTAGCAAACTACTGTAACTGGTAAACTGTCTGCTAACATAATAGGCAGCCGGGAATATGCTAATGCTCATTAGTCACAAAAGCTCTCTAAGCTAGCTTGTTTGCTAGTGGGAGAATGAGTTAGCTTGGTTGCTAACAGGACAAACTGTTTACACAGATTATTGAAGAAAAACAGTTTTTGTACTACTGACTTTTGTTTCATAACTCTGCAAACCATGCTTCTTTTGTGGAAGAGTTTATGCCTGGCAGAGGGAGTTAAATATAAGTGGAATAATGCAACACAGATAATAAGCTATCATAGCTTCTCTTGTTTTGAGAAGGGTCAAACTGCAGTCCTCCCTCCTGAGGCCCCTAGTTCTGTGAGCCAATGGGGTTTGAGCATAAGTAGTAGGCTTCCGTTGTATGAAGAAGGCTATGTAAACTGTCATGTATTTCACCTTAGCAGTCGACCAAAATCTTGTTTATGAACAGATTTGAGCCGAGAAATAAGCAGTCCAGTTGCTGAATCTTCACTCATATTAGATCCACAAGGCCTACTTTAAAAGTTTGTTTCAACTTTTGTAAGGCAAGGGCACTTGCCACTGCTTTTTTGGCCTATTAGCTTACTTCTATAGTTTCCCAGGTTAGCTAACATTAGCTTGCAGTTTACTGCATACAGCCTGTGGTAGCTCATTAGCCGCCAGCGTCTAGCTTTCCAACAAATACTGTTCTAATAAACTTACGACATGTGATTAGCAACTAACTATATAACTAAAATGGCATATGGTTTTATTTCTCATTTTCCTGATTCTTATTATTATAATTAGTAGTAGTATTATTATAATCATTATATACTGTTAGATATCTTGCAAGTTAGTATGTCCGTGGTCAGTTAGTTATGCTTTAGCTGGTCAGAGAGATCTGAGGAGGGAGGTCTGAGATGTTGCAGTTGGACCCTTTTACTTGTTTTGGGCTCTACGGGTCTCCACTCCTTCGAAGGTCAGCATTGTCAAGATATTATGTACTAGTTCACCAAAGTTGAAGCAAAAGATTTGCATGGATTTACTTCGCCCCCTGCGAGTGAATCAACAAATTGTGGCGATTCCATTGAAATTCACTGATTTCACTACCCAATTTTACTGGCATTTAAACATGTTTACTGTAAATTATATCTAAATTCTACTTGGTAATACACTCAAATTTTATAACTGTGCAGATACTTACTAACATTTAAAAACCTTGTGCTGTCTTGCAGGGAAACTGGTCGATGTCACAAAAAACTACAAGTACATGTATTTTTGCTGTGGAGGTGTCGTGATTTTGGCAAGTATTTGGCTCTTCATTGGAAACTTCATTAACTACAGACTCTTGGAGCATGAGCGCAAGTGCGCAGAGATGTACAAACGGACTGAGACGGAAGATCCAGACCAAGTTCAGGATCAGAAGGAGGCTGATGGGAAAGCCCAGGCATCGGAGGAGCTGGTCGACAAAAGTCAAAAAGATGAGGAACCTATGCAGCGGGAAACCAACATCTAGATCCTTCTGCTTTGCCAACAGCTCACTCTCACCTCTGTGGCAACCTCGCAACGCCCTCCACTACAATCAAACTGAGCTCCAAGCCAAGAGGTGCCTCTCAGTATTCCACCAGGCTCTATTTGGGGTGCTCTGCACTTCTCTAAAACTAACTGCCAAAGCAACAACTGTGCTGTAGGAGGCTGTGAGGTGTTATATCTGTTTGTCAAAGAGCATCAGCTATGACTATAACAGAAATATTTACTATAAAGAAAAGTGTAAGATACTGTATGCATGTGAAGAGGAAAAACGTTAGAAAATGAAATGGAAAATGGTATAACAGTGTAGTACTAACTTTTTTGCCACGTTCACCTCATATCGGATTTACTGTAAATATAAGACTGCAGCTGGAGGAAAAGAACATTCACGGCAGACACCTAGTGGCAGTTACAGTCAGGATGTAGGATTATAGTAGGAAGTATGTAGTATGTAGGAACTCCAAAATTGTGTCAACTGAGAGTTAACAAAGCAGCAAATCCACAGATGTTGGCAGACAATTAGAAAATGAAAGTTAAATTCACAGTCAAACAATTAACTCTGCTTAAGGAAAGTAGTATCTGCTGCAGTTTGTTTATGGTTGATTTTAGTTATCTTTGTTTGTTTCAAAAAGTTAAAATATTCCAAGTTGTAGCAACAAGCGTCATTCCGTTCTTCCTACTGTGTCTTCCGATATGACGTGAATGAAACATCAGCGTGTTGCCACCATTCCAACAGCACCAGCAAATTGAATTCTTGTTCAAAATGAAATCCATCTTCTTCACAACACACTGAGTTCTTGGTAAACGAGGAAAGGTTAAATTAACAAGAGGCAGCAGTGAAAGGATTAGAAGGACCTCTCTGTGAGTGAAAGGTCACTGGTTTGATGCTTAAAATAGCCAGTGTCCATTCTTGGTGAAGTTTTGAGCAAGACTGATCCCTAACCGTGCGTTCACACCACGAGTAACTTAGTTTATGTGCTGCTTTTTTAAAGATTGTGGACAGTTAGAGGTTCTGAATGTACCGACTGTACAGTCAGATCAGACGGACTAATTTGTTAGCATAGAAAACAGCTTTAAGAGATTGAAATCAACTGCTCCTATTTAATGCTAATGTTTGTGAAATCATGTCAATAGGGAACAAAAAAGGAGCTGACTTGATGGTGGCAGCTGTTGAGCCTAAAAAGTTTAGCTGATTTTCTCCGGTTGGTCTGCTCTGTAGGAAGCAAAAACTCCTGATGACTTGTTGATGGTGTTGCTCGCGGTGCGAATGCAGCGCTAGCATTCCCAGTGCACTGGAAGTGGTTGATCCATCTGGTGATATGTGTCAAACAAGAACGCAAAATCCTAATTGCACTGTGTGTAATATGGCAATTGGGTGCCCTAAAATTCCCACTTCCATAAATAAAGAACAGATGTGTTCACAGCTGGTGACGCTGGTGAACGTGTACTATGCTGCCCGCCTGAGCACTGTAATGTAGTAGTAGTAGTAGTAGTAGTAAAACCTGCACAAATGTCCCACTTTAATACTTTCGATCAAGTCATGAAATGCTTCCTGTAAGTCGTCTATTGTTCCATATTACACTCATTTACAGTATGCTGCTCTAAAAGAGAAATAGCCATACTTCACCCCAAACATCTTTATAAAACTGCTGCAATTCAATGAATTTAGTTATGGTTGAATGTAATTTCCTCTGTGGGCCTTAATAAGGTATTAATGACCAAAAACCATCTGCATAATAATGGTTTTTCTACACATAGAGCCCATGAGCAATATAATATGTCATATTCTAATGCAGATATACAGGGAAGTGTATTTCTTGTGGTCAGTGTGACAGTCCATTCTGTGATACATTGCCTTAAATGTAATGTAATGAATGCAGGGGAGTTGTACTAATACGAATACTAATAGTGTTATACGAAGCTGATAAACCTTCATGTTAAATGTGACCCACTTTTTTTATTATTATTTATATTTGATTAATTTAAAAACTCACAAGAAATCAGTGTAATCTGCTCCATGTCTCCTAACACGTCTGTATTGAAATGTTAAAGCTATGAGATTAAGTAATGTTGTTCTGTATAGTCTCGCCATTAACTCACGAATCCACACCAGTATGTTAAAACATCTGAAGGAATTCTAGTGATAGTACTAATTAATGAATGTTAATCAAGTCTACCTGTATTTTCAATCGTAATGTGTGCAAACAAATGTACTGGATGAACGTATCGCGTAACAATTTAAATGTTGCTGTAAATGTCAACATTGTTCAATATTCTATCCATTCCTTGTGTTCATTTTTGTAAATGTCACCCTGCTGTGCTGTTGATCAGTTTTCATCTCTTTGGTCTCAAACGCTGACCAAATGGTGTCCTGTCTCAGATGTCCTAACAAAGCCAAACACATTTTAATAACAAATGTAATTTTTCAAAGCAATCATGAACAAAAACCAATGTTGTTGTCCCATTCATGCTTTGAAAAGTGGAATGCGTATTCAGAATCATGAAAATGGATGTCCAGCTGTGTAGCAGTGGCTCTCCACCAACTGCGTCTTCACCTAAGACTCATTACAACCAAACACTACGTCACTGTGAAACCCTGTCTGGTTTATGGTGAAGTCGGAGGAATCGGCTGTTGTTGTGTTTGGCTGGATGAAGTCTGAGGTTATCAGTGGAACACTGTTGAGAATATCTGCTATGCCATTTATTGTAAATAAGATTTGAAAGATTTGCACACTTCCGTTCTTAGTTTAACAAAGCACTTGACTCATTGAGCTTGCTTTTGGACCAGGACTTGGCCTCACTTGTATTTCCATTTTGAGATGAGCTCGTCTTGGTTTTGACTGCAGCCATCCCAGTTTGACATTACTTAACACACACATTGTGCGTTGAGGTTAGCTGTCCTAAGAGTTAGCTTAGCTATTCAGATTCAGTCTCCCATAATGCAGTTAGTTCACCAGCGTTTCATGCTGATATTAGATGGTATTTTTATATTACCATGTCTGTACCTTCCTTATAGCTTTTGTTAATGAATAACATTAATACCTTATGAATGTTAACGTATCCTGCTCGCACTTATAAGTGGAAAGAGGGGCTACTTTCATTCACTGACATCAGACGTCACTATGTTCATTGTACATGATGACTCAAAATGAGGGACATAGACTGCTATACAATCACTTTCTACCAAATAACACTGCCCCCTGCTGGTTCCAAACCAAACAGACCAAAAGGTAGAGCAAGCCAAGCTTCCCTGTCAACAGGAGAACACACAAGTACTTTTGGTAATGCAAGTGCAACAGCACTTACTTAGAAGGAAAAATCACTTAGTGCATACATGCTATATTAAATCTGTGATAAGGGCTCACAAGTAGATATTGTTTCATTTTAAGGCAACATAAGCGAAAAAAAGGTTGGGAATGAGAACTGCTCATTCAGAAGTCTCTAACATTGTTCTCTGCTAATAGGGCGGCTAGTCACGACATATTGTAAATAACACATGCTTGAAATTTTATGGTATTCTCCTATATTGCAAAACCATGTTATTTGGTCAAATTTAAGCAATACATTGCTTGGTATTTTTATTGTAAGAACAAAAGTTTTAATGATTTAATCCAAATAGAGATAATTGATTGAATTTGACACACACCGATAGCCTTATCAATTATGTTGCTAAACATCTCATATATTTTGTGTTCCTTTCTTTTTATGTGTACAGGTTTATTTTCAGGTTTGCTTTAAGACCAAATTTAGCAGAGGTTGAATTGAAAATGAATATTAAATACTTTCACCCCTGTATTACTTCTGTAAGCACACATAACTGTGTGTGTTTAAGTGTTCACTTTAGGAAAAGAGCTGGGCTGAAATGTTTTTTATTAACTAATGTATAGCTTGTTTTTTCCCCCTGATTTGTGGAATCAATATGCAGAATTTAAAGACTTTAAGGTTTATAAGAGACTGAACGAGATGTCACTTAGTTTCCTATTGGATTACATGCAGTAGTCAATTAAAACTTGGCAACATTTCAGTTTTTAGGGTTGAATTGGAAAGATCGTAGCAGCTAACAGTGTTTAGCTGATAGAAATGACAGCAGATTGGAGTTTCAAACATTCATACAGAAATTGGGTGAATTAATCATTACAGGGCAGAGTCCTCGTGAAATTAATTTTAATCAGGTGTTCTGAATTTCAAGTTTGTTTTGACTCTAAATTAGGTGCTCTGGACCTGAATTCACTTTGATGAAATTGAGTGTATTTATTTATATCAGGATTTTTTACAATTTCATTTTTTTCAATTTTCACATTCAAAACTCCATTTTAAAACCCTGATCTTTAAATAAGCAAATCTCTGCCCACTCAGCCAATGGGATCATTCCTGCCTCCATTAAGTGTTTTATAACAAAATTCCAGTCTGCAGAACTAAAACTAAACTTCTTGAACAAACTTTTTTTTGAGATCTCTATATGCTGGTGTTGATTGTATACAAGGCGGTTTGCTACTGGGAGGCTGAAGGACTCTGGCTGTTAAGCTAACTGTGCCTTATTGTGCTATACTGACCATTATGAACAGCTTTTTGCGAACACAGTAAAAATGGTATTGTGTTGCTCAAACCACGACATTCACCTGTAGGTTCGATTTCTGTCCTTGCTCCTACTGTTTGTGTGTTTACAAATCATTGCAGTCTTTCATTTTCTGTAAATAATCCACTTTTGTAGCTACTCATCCAAAATTCACTCCTGTCTGCGTCTTTACACCATGCTAACACATATGAACAAATATGCTGTAACACCAGATAGTCTAAATAAATTGTTTTGTCTTTGACAATATTTGCTATATATTGTGTTCATAGTCCTTTTCACACATAGTGAAAGATGCAAATATTTCTGTGTATGAACACATTTGAGGACAGTTGTGTTCACATGTTTGGACCTCAGTACTGTAGTTTGTCTCAGCAGTGAACTCAGTCCATAAAGTCCTTCCAGTAGCAGACGTACTGTGTGCTTTCTCATCAGGGCAACTATACTGTATGGCATTAAACCGTTTTTCAGATTGTGTAAGTCTTTCCACTACCTCTGTAGCCGTCATGTCAGAGTGAGGAAAAGTACCACACGGGTATTGAAAACTGATTTATGTTTTTGTAATTCTAACAGAATGTTATCACCTATCACAGTAGCTAAATAAAGTATATATCCAAATAAGTCACATGACTCCTGTTTATAAGTGTATGGTTTGATGTTTTAAATCTGAGCCAAGCTGACATTTTGTGCTGCTGTTCAGTGTATACAGTATAATATGACTTGACTATGACGTTTCATCAAAACTATATTGGCAGAGAGGAAAAGCTACTATTATTCAAAGGCAGAATAATATTAGTGAGTTTACAAATAAATGGAAAAATAAATGCCCAAAGAAAAACAAATGGGTTTTCCTACTTTTTGCTTTAGTCAAGGAGAAACAACTACTATATTGTCCGCAGGTTTGATCAATATTCTATTTTTGATTAAAGAACAGCATGGGCTACATAGAGCAGTAATTCCTAATTAATTTACTTGAACGCAATTACCTTTTAGCCATGCCAGGTTTGTTATAACATGAGAGAGGACATTAATTAGCAGTGATTGTAAACGGTAAGACCAGTGTTTTCTGCTTACTCACCAAACTTCATTCATAAATCCTACAGTTTCGTTTCCTGTTGATGTACAAAGGCACACACGTAGTGAACCTGCTTATTTTAGATGTTTTATTGATCAAGAGGGCGCACAGAAATGTAATCGCATGACATGTTGACATATGTACCTCAAAAATGGGATAAATATCAACACACGCTCCTGACGTGTTCCTTTGGTTTGGTTGCACCACCAACCATATGGCGGATGATATCGCGGGGAATTGTGGGTAGAGTGTGATGTCACTGTAGGTAAAAGAATTCTCAAAAGAATATGTAAAATTCTTTGAAGAGAATTAAACAAAGCGCCAATGATTTTAAATCAGTGACATCATCAACAAGTTAGGGAACGGAAAACACATATAGCAGTGCATCGTAGTAACATTCGTAGTAACATCAGATGTAAGTAAAAGAGTGCAGATCTCAGCCAGGCCTGGTACCACCAAATGAATAACACGCCAATGGCTTGAGTCATTTCACATGGTATCACAACTCCTTTTTTTTTTACTTTTTGCGCTTATAATGTGTAGAGACGGCGTGTCATTTTACGCCATTTAGTCTCTACTGACTTATAATGTGTAGAGACGGCGTGTCATTTTACGCGTTTAATGTCAGAAAAAACATTTCAGGTGACGTAGTGAAGAGCGACAAAGTTCACGTATTTTAACTTACGTAACGTCACTTACGTAACGTATTTATCATGTACGTTACGTAACGTACTTACCTACCAGCTGGTTAAGAGGAGTGAGGAGTCAATGGCAGTATAAAAAATGTTGTGTTCAGAAACACCTGTTGGACAGTTCACTGTACAGGCAAGTCTGTGTGTTTGTGTGTGTGCTGACCTTCTGGGTGAGGGCGTTGAGCATCTCGTCCGAAGCAGGACGAGTTCTGGTTGATGTTGACCACCATGGAGACCCGGCTGGCACCACTGAAGAAGAACTGCAGGAAGTGGGTCAGCTTGGACTCCCTGAAGGGAATGTGGTGCTGGAACCTGCAGAGAAACAGATCATCTGTCATCCTGGTGTCTTTTCAAATATCACTGACATCTGACTGAAGCTGCTGACAGGCTCTCACACACACACACACACACACACACACACAGTGTTGTCGTTCTTGGCGTGTTCGTTTAGTCTCATGGCGTTGATGCACTTCCTGAGTGTCAGCAGAGAGCTGTTGATGTTTCCTGCTTCCTTCAGTCGCTCTCCGGTGTTGTGAGTCCGATAACGTCGCACAGAGCCAACCTAAACACACAGACAAAAACACCCAAGTAGAATTTAAATCCAACACTGCAGGCCTGACTGATATGAGCAAACTGTAAGCTCATCCCTCCACGCTGAAGCACAAACAGTGTGAATAAAGTGTGAGCTTGCTCGCCGATGCCGCACACTCACGGAACTCCGCCGTCGTCCGCTCTGAGGATCCGGATGGAGAAGATGCTGTGGCTGCAGAGACACACACAAACCCTGATCACTCCTCAGCTGTCACATCCACACAGATACTGCTGATACTGATCGTTCAGACCGACTGCAGCCCTGTGCGGAAAAAAAACGCAGCCTCCTCTTTCACTTCAATGAGACAAATCAGTCAAATACATGCAAGCACACATTCCCGGTAGATTACTTTGTAATGTGAACGCTGTATTTCTGCTGTTTACGTTAAGATTGTTGTGATGACAGATAAAATGGTTGCTGCCATTAGTTGTAAATCCTGTCTGTGAGTTTTCTGAACCTGTGCACTGTTTGCGGCAGCAGCAGCTGACCTCCTGCTGGACAGCTGGTTCAGTCTGGTGAAGGAGAAACTCTGCTTCTTCTTCGCGTTCTTCATCAGTCAGGCCTCCTCAGAGCTGTTCACCTGGATCCACCGCAGTTCTAAAACACACACATAAACACACACTGCAGCTTAAACTACAGCTTGACTGATACATCAACACAACCAATGCTATCAACCAAATTTATTTGTTTTGTAATGGCATCAAAAAACCCAGAATCAGTCATTCGACAGTGCAATGACCCAGTGCCCCTGTGTTCAGTTATATCTTGTCAAAAGAATTAGAACATTCAAATACTTTTTGATGACATCCTGCACTCTGGAGCATATATATCCAATCAAATATGTTTGAAGTGACTAGCTAACCCCGCCCATCATATAAAGCCAAACATGACTGTTGGCTCGTGGGTCGTAGCAGCTGGTAGAGCAATATCACAGTAGGAGGTGTGTGTTTGGATTTCAGCTGGCTAAAACTGTGTTTACATTTCCAAAAGATTGTGGTTAAGCTCTAATTTATTCATTTCTTCCTTCTCCTGGTGTAACAACATGTGTGAGGGCGGTGTGTCTGTATTGGTTGGTCCAATCAAATCTAAAGGATTGGATTTAAATCCCTCTCTTGACTAAACCTCGCCCACATGTTCACATGACTGAAAACATCACTCTGAGTGTCACCTTTGATGAAGGAGTTTCCTTTGACGTCCGGAGACAGACTCAGCACTGTCCTCTTGTGGTATCCACTGGGAACCTGAACATCACAGATCAATCAGACGATCAATCACAGCTCGACGACTGATTGTCTTGTTATTTGGACAGTTTAAGTCTTTCAAAGAGAGGACATTTTGTCTGGTCCTCACTTCTTCAAGGGCTGTTTGATGGTTAAGCGAGCGTTGAGACCAAAATCAACTCTGTATTGAAACATTGCAGGGCGCTTCAGGTGCAGGCGAGACATGAAAACAGAACCAGGAAGTCCAGTTTGATTAATATATCAATGAATTTGAAGGCTTATTAGACACCAAAACCGCGCACAGAGGTTTATAATACTATGAGACGGGAATTTCCAGCTCTAGAAAGTCTCCACATTGACAACTATCTTATCTTTCCTCACCAGGATCGTGAGGTAAACAGCAGAAATACAATGTTCGCGTTATGATGTATTTGACCTGCCACAGCGGCGTCTTGCTGGATGATGTTGCGTCGGGTTGCAGCAAAAGTTGAGCCTGGTCGGACTTTTTTTGCCAGAGCCTCTTGCATTTTTCAAGCAGAGCTAAAGTTGGTCTGAACGCGGACTTTGTTTTAGGGTAAAGCTGGATTTATAGTCGACAGATGTATTAGATGTATCACACGTCATCAAACCATATTGTGCTTTAATAATATTTCCCACAGTAACTGTGTTTAGTCTTTCATCACTGTGATACAGAGCGATGGTACACATGTACTCATAGAACTGAAGTTACATCCAGGTAACTTCGCTCCTTGTTTCATTAGTGAATAGGAAACTGTTCATGTTGTTTCATTCACTGTGACAGCGAGCGGTGGTCACAGTGAGCAGAAGGTTTGTAGTGTTGATGTTTTTGCGTGTTAGTGAAAAGCAGCAGAGTCTTTCTTCATGTTGTCTTCACTCTCAACAATCTACACGAACCGACCAATCACAGTTCTTGTTGTCTCCACATGGTATCTGCTGTAGCCCTGACGTGTAGTTACACAGCGCAGCTACTGCGTAAACCCTTACCGCACTGTACTATAAATCCTGCTTTAGGTTAGAGTTTAGGGTAAGGATCACATAAAGTGTCCTCACAAGTATAGAAGTACAAACTCGTGTGTGTGTGTGTTACCTGTTCCAGCAGGTCGTGGATGTTGTAAATCTCACAGGATGAAACCCAAACAGAGAAACAAACAGACAGAAATTGTCGGCTTCAGAGGCGCTGTTCACACTGGTGTCAGTGCTGAGACGAGCCTGAACACACACATACAGAAACACACACACACACAGAAACACACACACACAGAAACACACACATACAGAAACACGTTGAGTACTTTGGGTTAAATCTTCACTTCTTAAAGGAGCAGATCTGACCTCAGAGAGTCACTGACCGTCAAGAAAAGTTGATCTTCCAGGCGTCAGACTTTGGTCGCTCTGCAGAGAGAAAGATGAGGCACATGCTAGTTCACACTACATCCTCACATTGTGAACGCGTTTTTTAATTTGTATTTTCTGTCTGTGTGTCCGACCGCTTTGAGCAGCCTCAGCGATTCCTCTTGCTGCCTGCTGGACTGGAGTCAGATCGGTCCGACTGTACAGACGACCTTCAATACTGTTAAAGACTGACACTGACTGACAGAGACCTGGGCAACAGACCTGAGTCATAGTCCGGACCTGAGAGACAGACAGACAGACGGACAGAGAGAGAGACAGACAGTCAGAGAGACAGACAGACAGTCAGAGAGAGAGAGACAGAGAGACAGAGAGACAGACAGACAGTCAGAGAGAGAAAGAGACAGAGAGACAGACAGAGACAGACAGACAGTCAGAGAGGGAGACAGTCAGAGAGAGAGAGACAGAGAGACAGACAGACAGACAGTCAGAGAGAGAGACAGAGAGACAGACAGACAGACAGACAGTCAGAGACAGTTATGTATTTAGCAAAAATGCTAAACATTTTCTGCTTCCAGCATCTTATAAGTGTTCATTTTCTTCCCGCACTTACATTACAAATACTTCATTAAAAATCAAATACTGTACAATCAAATAAAAGTTCAGTGATATTTCTGCATGTGCCTGCCTCTCTGAACACTAGAGTCCTATTTGGACAGGATCAATGTTACGTAATAACAGACAATGATATTCTGCAGAAAAAACATGTGACCTTCATCATTATGATTTATGATTATTTCTAATATTAGAATACTTTACTGGTAATTATTTAGCTGTCATTGGATTATTAACACAGCTGTAAACTAGTTAAAACGTCTTTTCTTTCTGAATGTGAATTGGCTGCTTTTACAGTATTGAAAGAGACTGGTATATATGTGTTAAAGGCATCACCTGGAACATGAGTTTATCTAGACCTTTTCCTTCATTGTATGAGTTGACTGGAAACGAATGATCTGTCAGGTCAGTAAAATCCTTTTCTACTCCTTCAGTTGTCACACTGTGAGCTGAGCTGATGAAATTCAGTAACAGTAAACAAATGTATAAGAATTCACTTTTAAACACTTAAAAAGTGTCTCTCTGGACTGGACTTAAATTAGAGGAGGGACGGCGAGTTCAGTGAAAAACAGCAGGTAATTGCTGCTGTAATTCCTACTGGGGTGGAGGGTGAAAAATCACAGACATGAAATCACTGACCAGTGCAGGTAAAAATAATAATAAAAATAACTCCACCTCCCCAGGAGAAATACATACCGTCTGAATGGGCTTAAGGCTGAATACAAGTGTCCAGACTTCCACGCACCTTCAGTCTCTTTACACAAAGCTCATAAGTCACTTCGTCACTACTTTTTGCTACAGATTTGTTGACTCCTAAGTCAAGTTTAGCCCCCCCACTTTATTTTTTTTTTTGCAATTACTTGTGTTTATCACATTGACATGTCTGATTTGACATATTATGTTAGTGCCTTTAATTTATTTTGAATTTGTATGCAAAATGTTTGATAGGCTTTATGTTCTATGAAATCCAAAGTATGTTTGTGAAGTTTTTTGATGTACTTTACTAGAAAACATAAATGAACATTTGAAGAGTCAAAACTGTTCTTTGTTTTTGCTGAGTTAACAATAGTGATGTCAGTTAGATTTGGTTAGGTCAGACCTATGGAAAATTATATCATCCATCTTTGCTCAATACATCTTAGCCTCTCTTACCCTCAGGTGTGCATGAACTACAGGTTATGAACTTCTTTTTAAAATACAAAAATGTGAAAATATCGGTATCGGCCATTAGAAGCAGGTAATTATCAATTATTGGTATCAGCTGAAAAAAATCCATATCGTGCATCCATAGTTGATTTGGCTAACATGTTAGCAAAGAGTTGCTTCTTTATACATTGAGCAGATATGGAGCAACATTAGCATTCATTTGAACTCGTGTTTCTGGCCACCTGATGAATGTACTTCCAATATTCACCCTCTTTATAGCTCTGTTTTGGTCTCCACCAACGACTGAGGGAAATATTTGGCTCTTCAGCAGCTAAATGCTCCACTATGTTCACTAGCTAGTCGCTAACTTTGTCTGTGGGTTGTTTGGTGCTGGGCAGGTTGCGTACAGTGGGTTAATCAGAGCATTTTCACTGAAAACAGCTGGAAATTATGCTGATGAGAACCGTGAGAGTGAATCAAAACAGTAAAGTTGTGAGCCGTGAAACCAAAACAATGAGATGAACGGCGCAAAAAAAAAACCGTTCCGTAGAACTGAGAAGAACTACAGATTGGGTTAGGGTTCTCTGTGGGTTTGTCACTACGAGTGAACATTACACATAGTCATTACAGCTGCTGTTAATATAAAAATATTGATTTGGGCAGCTTTACTTTTAGTTGAATTGGTTTCAATCAAGATTTTTTTTAAACCACAACATGTATGATTTTTATTTTTGTATCATTTTTATACGACCACAGGGGGACGCCAAAGTTGGACATTTTCAAATTCTACACTTAGTGGCTTTAATTAAGATTGCAGGACAAGATTACAGTTAAGATTTTTAAATCCCAGAGAGGGATACACACAGAAAAAAAGGCCAGAGAGCTAGATAAAAGATATACATCTCTATTCATGCAAATAATTATACTAGGTTATTCAGTATATAACAATACACTATGGACTAATGTGGTACAATCAGTCAAGATACAGTATGTGCCCAGGTTAATTTTATCAGCACAAAATTGTAGCGGCTGCCCACCAAATTTCAAATCTTACAACTTTTTAAGATATCCTGAGGGAGAGACAAACAAACAAACCACCTGGTGAAAACGGAACCTCCATGGTGGAGTTAAAGATCCTTTAGCAAGTCAGCACAATGAATAATAATATCTGTGTGTCTGTATTTCCATTAACAGTCAGCACACAAGATCACCTGGATAGGACCAGCAGCTCTCATTACCCTTAAAGTGCAACTCTCCTCCTGCATCAAACCCAGCAATAATCAAGCATGAGCCTGTTATTAATTCTGCCTGGTAACCAATGCCAACCCACATTTTAAAGATGCAAACCCAGAGCCCCACCACCACTTTGAACACCCTCCCCACTGTCTCATTAGTATGCAATGCTTTGGCGAGGCTGCGCGTGCCGATGATGGCTGGAGACCCTCAGGCAGAGTTTCAGGCTAGATTTTAATGGGGCGGTAAGGGTCAACAGGAGAGAAGAGAACAATAAGCCTCTCCAGTTGCCTGTGATAGGCATTTCAGCAGGATTGGGTATCCTGCGGGGGGGGGGATTGTTGGGGTTTGAATGCTGAAGAAGTTGACCTTCAAAACAGTGTCAAACTCGACTCCTAGTGAAGCTGCAGAGTTTCAGGTTGGCTGCCTTTGAGTCCTGGCAGTTGGCAATTAGCTGTCACATTGGCATACAGGCCAACCACGCTTCACTAACAATGTTGTGATAATAGCTTAAATACCAAAGGGATGCAGACGTCCCAGTGGAGATGTTACCATTCTTTTGATGTGGTGTAGAGCTGGTAATTGCCTTTCATCTACCTGCTTCCAATCGCTCTTATTCCTCTGATTTCCTTTTTTCCCTTTTACATGGGCTCCAAAAACATGAAGACTATTTTTTCCTGCTGTACTTGCTGTAAAAATGTATCTGGATGGGAACAGCAGCCAAATGTAAAAATATGGGAAAGTAAAATCACAGATTGTATTTATTGTTTATTACTTCTAATGTCTTTCATGATTTGTGCACTTGAATATGTGTGCATGAATGCTCCCTGCAAATGCTCACTCATTTATTGTGCACTTTTAGGAACTTGTTGACATGTTTTCCAGGAACTACACATGAAAATTTGTATTTTTGCAAATTCTAGGAAAGTTTTGAAAGCATAGCATGACTTCAGGAAGAGCACTGGAGTCGTGCTTTTATTAGCTGATTGGCACCAGCTGCTTCATTCATGCTTCACAATCACTGGCTCATTCACAGCTGACTTGTAACGTCCAATCATACACATGCAGATGTAGAGCGCAGCCATTATAACCTGACACTTCTCACTATAACTCTGTTGCCGTCAGCTGCTGCAAGGCCCTCCCCCACCTCCTTATGTGCTGTACCTTTGGTATTGTTCATTTAACTAAGATCTGATGTTCAAGTGTGTGTTTATTAAGGGGGGATTAGGTCTCCTAGCAGGATCTTCTTTGCTGCTCGAATTATTTTAACGCTCCCTCAAAGAGCAGAGGCTGCGGCAAATCTAACCATTTGCTGTAAATGGTCAATTACTTGCCCTCTGACTGAGAGGTAATAAAATGGTATGGTATATTTCATGAGGTATTTCTGACCTGCTACACATTGAAATATATATATAAATTGAGTTTTACCCTAAACTTCTCAACTCGCTTTCTTGGTACAACTCTCTGTCTGTTAAATATGAGGCTACAGCCAGCAGCAGTTGGAAACAGCTAGCCTGACTTTGTCCGAACGATTTCTTGGCTGATTGCAGTGACTTACTCTTGACAAGAAAGCGAATAAATTTCCCAAAATGTCGAACTACTTCTTTAACCTGCAAATCACCAAATCAATCCTTTCATTTCCTATAAGGCAAAACACTTGTATAACAAAACTAGACACAATGAAAAGTTTAAGAAATGAAGCTTTCCTGCAGCCTGTTTCTTTGTATCAGCAATCACTGCGGAGCATCCATTATATCAGAGGTGGCTGATTCCAACTAACTGACATCCAACATGTACAAAGCCAACGTTGTCTGCCTCTAGTATTACAGAATATGTACTGAAGCTACAACAGAGGAAAATATAACCTGGAAGAAAACTGCTCTACAAGCATCAGTTTAGAACCCTGTTGTTGCGCTGCATACAGCGACTGTGTGAATGAAACCAATAAACGGCGGCCCCAAGGCGTTCTGACCCAAACTGGACCTCAAACCGTCATGCCCAAAAGCTACAAGCTGCTCTGGTGTCTCAACAAGACACACATTAACCTTTTCTCCGTTATTTTTCTGTGGAGATCTCCCACTTTGAAGTGCTTCCATTTAACCTTCATTTAACTTTTGTGTCATGCTCTCCCAGGCGCCCCACTTTGACAGCGGAAGCCTTTAGAAGTCAGAAATGGCCTGCGGCTATAGATGGCATATCAGCACATCTGTCTGAAGAACTGGCTGTTCGTTCTCCTGCGAGTGTTCTGCCACTTACTGAATGGATCTCACTGTAGCTCAGTGTCAGGAAGACACTTTAAAAAGACATTATCCTGATCTTAAAGGGGCAATGAGTCTGATTTTCACCAGTATAAAACCACCAACCCTACAAAATGTTATATGAGCCATAAATATGAGCTAGAGCAGACAATCCTTCAAATATGTTTGTGTCTATTCTATGCTATTTTTTAATTAAGGTTTGTAAAACTTTTTCAGACACATTTAGTTAAAACTGCTTTAAATGATTTTTTTGACCACTTGGGGGCAGCGCAGCAAGCTGTAAACACAATAGCAACACGTGTTAGCAAACAGTTACCTATTTGCACATCCAGCAGACACAGAGCAACATTAGTACTAACTTGAAGTCGTGCTTCCGACCACTTGGAGAGCCAGGTTTACAGCAAAATATGGACAAAAACAGGTAGACTGAACTATCAAATTATATATTTTTGACTATTTGTGGGGATGAAGACACAAGACTGTCTGACACTTTATGGAACATACTGCGAGAGAGACACAACGATTACTTGGTCAACAGCGAAGCTCAGAATCTCACATCTTCACATGAGAGATTCTGTATTTGTTGTTTTTTGCCTGTGCTCTTCTTAGTACTTTGAAGTGGGTGTGGCTTAGTTGGAAAAATATGATGTCACGTTCTTCAAAGCACCAATCAGGATTTAGCAATATTTGAATCAGAATGGGATTACAGTTGTGGGGTTGTTTGCTTATGTTGATGTATAGAAGGAAAAAAACATCTAATGCCCCAGCTCCTCACAAACACGAACAACTGCTCGGTGATGGACAGCTACACATTTCTTGATCTCAGGCAAAAAAAGCTAGCAAAGAGGCAGCACTATCAGTTATTTAGCTAGATGAGACATTTCCTACTTACAATTTGTTTCTGTTGTTGCTGTTACTTTTTTACCCGCTGTGACTTTTACATTTACGTCAGCTATAGGCCACCGTACACTTTGCCAGAGATTTGTCAGGTTGAGAAAAGTCAGTGATGCCACTGTAATTGACAATTTTAGAAGTGCCCTTACAATTTCTATTCACACTGGCTCTCCAAAAATTTTAACAAGTGAATTCCTGTTTTATGGCTTTGAAAGCATTTGGCCTTCCTTTGCTTCACCATGTTATGAAAAATGTCTTTTGGTGTCTTTTTTTTTTAACTCCACCCTCTTCTGTGGTTGCTGCACTTCTCTCATGTCTGTTTTGTATAAAGCACCTACAGTTTTACTTTTTTATATGACATTAGTAATTTCTTTGTTTTACAAATGTACAAAAATACTATAAATATTGTATAGAAAAATAAATTAAGACTGGCGTTATTATGAGCTGAAACACACAAGGATCTGACTCATACAAATACCTGAGTGTATGTTAATGTAGCTCTTTCCCCATAATTTTATTTGTTATGACTGTTAATTCATTCAGTGTGTCATTATGAGTCACCTCAGGCGACAAACCCTGTCTTTGCATAATCTGACTGGAAAAAAATCAACTGGGATTTTGACACTGACTCCAGATTTTCCATCTAATTGCAGTTTTTATAGCTCTGTAATAGACTTATTAACCAAATAAGTCTTCAAATGGAGCGCTTTGATTTGGGTTACACAAGTGTGACTGCTGTGTGTAGCATCATCCGGCACTGGAGGGAATAATGAGTCCAGAAGGAAAATCGTTTTTGAGCATCTGAGGTTGTGACAGGGTTTCTCGGGCTTTAGCAGAGATGAAGTCAGACAGTGAAGATCTGCTTTTCTGCTTTGATCTGGCCTGCCTTCCCACTTAACTTCTGATGACACTGCACTTAGAGAGGGCAGCGTGAAGCTTTCCCTCTGATTTTCACCTAAGATGCTCTTAATATTGAGCGCATGTGGAAAAAAATGCAGCGTCTCAGCTGCGTAAGAGGCAGGTGAAAGGGTGAATGTTTTACCGATCAAAATTTGAGCCAACTCATCCTGTGCAAAAGCAGCTGCAGCTCAATAGCTGTAAGACATGCCTGATGTCTGTACATTCAGTGTATATCTTGAGCATTTATGCATGACTGTACGCCACATTTGCAGGCACAAAGCTTCAGCTTGCACGTAGAGGGCACTCTTAGCTCGGTTTTCTCTGCAGTCCCACCATGTAATACCACTGGGAAGATATTTATAGAGGCTGGCTTCAAAGGAGGAGAGAGAGTTTTATTGAGGTGATTTTGCTTTTGTGTGAGACAGAAAGGACAGCTCGGTGTCTTTTGTCTTCAACTTTACAGACTGCCTTCACATTTCCTCATCTCTATCATTTAGGAAAAGAAAATTATACAATGCTAAAATGGGACAACTCTATAAGGTCTGAAATGTCTTTGTTGCAGCGACAGCAGTGGTTTTCAAAGTCCAGCCTGAAGGAGGATTCTCGTTTTTATTTTGGACAGTTCGGTTTAGATGAAGAGACTCCAGAATGTGCCATCATCACACACAAACTTTCTCTGGCTTTATTGACAGTGAGTGGGAGGCCAAATTTGTGGACTCCTGTCAGTGCTGAGGGTGAATTTTATGGTTTATGGGCAGATTTTGTGCTGCACAACTGTCAGCCTGACTATGAAATAAGCCTTGGGTGTCAAAGCTCAAAAACAAGCAAATAAACTCTTTCGAATCAATCATCGTTCGCCTCAGTGTCACTGTCTGGGGCAGGTTTTCATCATTGATTATATTTATCAAGCTGATTGGGTTCATCAGTTTAGGAAAGAGTCCATAGTTCCTGATGAAATGAACCAATAAAGAATCTCCACATTCAATTTTAGACACCAGTACAAAACCGCAAACAAACAGGCCATCGGCAAGAAAACTTGACAGCTTCTACAAGTGAAACGGCAACATTTATGTCTCCCAAAAAATGCCTTTCCTTGGCAATGTGTCCTTGTTTTGTCCTCCGTGTGTGTTGTTTTTCTGCCTCACAAGAAAATTTCAGAGTTTAATAACTAACAAGCAAGCTGTTCACCAGAGACACGTTTCTCTTAAAGTCAATGGTTTCTTGTGTTGTGAGAAATTAAGATTACAAATGAGTTTGATCTCTGGTAATTATGCAGAAACGAGCAAAGTTGCTTTCATTTCTTTGTTGTCAGATTAAATCTAAATGTTTTTTCATCGGGACATAAAAAGAGCTGTTTTGTACACAACTTTATTCATTCATATCATATATATTTGATGTACTTTAAAATACTTTAGTATTTACATTCCAAGAAACTTTATACTTCTACTCCACTATATTCTATTTTTAACTAGACTATAACAGCTATATTTACTTTGATTATTAGGATGCATACAAAACATACGATCAGCTTATGATGCATTGTTAAGATTAAACAATACAGTAAACAAAGCAGTTTCAATGAGCTCCACCACGACCAGCTACAAGATTAAAATGCAGCTTACACGTTAATGCATCAATAATAATGATCCAATAATATAATAATATAACACTGACGGGGGACAGCGTGCACAGGACAATGCCTAATGAGCATTTTTATTTTTGATACTTTAAGTACAAATTACTGACATTACATGGCATTTACTTGAATATAGGATCTTTACTTGTAAAGGAGTAAGTTTATGTCGTGGTATTGATACTTTTACTTAAACCTGCATTCATTGATTTTTTGGCCACTCTGGGGCAGCGAGCTGTAAACATAACATTGACAAATTATCACCTTTTACTTTGAACTTGTTCACAAACAGTTGCCTATTTAAACATCTAGCAGACACAGAGCAACATTAGCATTCATTTAGAGTCGTGTTTCTGGCCATCTGATGAATGTAAGTCCAATATTCACTCACTCTCTCTCTCTAACACTGTTTCTGGTCTCCACCAACTCCTGAGGGAAATATCTGGCTCTTTAGCTGCTAAATGCTCCACTACGTTCACCAGCTAGTCGCTAACTGTGTCTGTGTGTTGTTTGGTGCTGAGCAGGTAGCGTACAGTGGGTTTTTGGAGCTTTTTCATTGAAAACAGCACAAAGCTTTGGCCAAAAGAGATGATGAGAGCTGTGAGACTGAACCAAAACGTTAAAGTTGTGGGCCAGTAAACCAAAACAATGAGCTGAAAGACACTTAAATGCTCCACAAAGCCAAGTCCATTGATTTATTGTTGATAGAAAAATACTGATTAGTGCAGCTTTACGTAAATAATTTGAGTACTTCTTCCACCACTGATTTTAGCTTGTTACCTTGTATCTTAATAAAAGTAAGGAAGTAGCAGCTTCCTTTTGACAGCAGGAAGCAAAAACTCAGTTCATTAGAACTGTACAACATCATCTTCTTTTGTTGATTTTAATTAATTGTTATTCGCAATAATAGCATGGCAATAAGCAAAATGTAAAAAAAAAATCATGGACACAAGACCACTTTCTGACAATAGAATAAAACAATCATAATATTAGACAGTAAAGTAGGACAGGCAGAAGCTGGCGGGACACACACCAAGGACTGTAGAGAGCAAACAGCATAACAAATAAGACCAGAGACAACAAGGACGCCACAAACGCACCATTAAGCATAAAGCTACAGTATGGCTGACATCAGAACACCAGAAAACAGAACAATTTCTGCAGATTTGGCAGTGGAAATTCATTTATCACCGACACTGCATCACAGAGGTATTTTTCATTTTACGTAATCTTTATTTAGCCTGGTAAGGAGATTAAGTACAATTTCTCAATGATAATGACAGCCAAGCAGGAGGGAAAAGGCTAATTGTGTTGGAAAGCAAATGTAAAAACAAGTATACTCGGAATCCCCATTTGAAATTAATTTAGACCATCGTGCAAAAGACACACACAACTGGGAGAGGAGTCACAGTTGAGACGGAGAAAAAAACACACACCCCTGCCTCACACACTGAGGGGAGGGGGGTGGAATGATCAAACAAACAAAAACAATAGATGACACAGACTTTTCTCTTCGTTTCACACGCCGATGTCATTAATCATGTCCTTCACCCTGGCGGTGCGGAGATTATGTGCTTGGCTGCCAAAGTTGGGCAAAAGTGGGGCACCAGTTTGGTATTTAATTACAATCAAAGTGCTGACATCCAAACTAATATGCTGCAAGTCACAGCAGTTTCTCTGATGCTTCTCATGCTCATCTCTATCTCACCACCAAAGCACCTTGCACTGTCTGTGTCTGCTATAATTTATTACTCAACTGTTTTACGTAACCATAAAAAGACACTGTGATCCCAACAACCAGCAGAAGCTTGACTCAGATTCTTTTCTATGCATGGGAATTAATGTAATTATTCAAAAGATTAATTAGGAGTAGATGTACAAATATTGAAGATTGAAGTGTGCACAGGTCTAAGCTGAGTTCTGATCCGTCCGCCATATAATTATAGTCGTCCGCCCTGCAGGAGTGTCACTACGGGAAGTTTGAATGCGCAGGAAGAGTTCATTTTAGGCTCAGGTGCCAGCACGTCTCCAGCCCTTTCCATGTTGCTTCTTTCTACCTCTCAGCTTGCTAAAAAACCCATCCAGCTTCACTTAACGTCACATCACATCATCATATAGTGATTCCTGACCGTACACTCTTGGATGGTTTTCACTGATGGTCCCCGCGTGTCTTCTTGAAATGCAAACACAGGTTTGAGCAGGACACGAGGATGCTTTAATCACAGAGTCAGTTTTTCTGACGAGCCGCCTCCTGACCTATCACACCGCAGGCGGCTATACTTAGGCATGTCCTGCCTACGGGGCAAGGTTACCCAGAATTCATACAGCAGCAGGTTGCATCTTTCATGCCATGACGTGAGGTAAAAAGGTCACCTGTCTGGGCACCATGTCAGACTGTAGATGAACAAACACATCCTCTCTCTCGGTCTGTGAAGTGAAACTGCACAAGAGACTAATAGACCTCTGAGGTTGTAATTCATCACACGCCTGATATTGTAGGGTTTTTTTTTTTAGTTGTATAAGGTATCTGCACAATATTTTGGCACAGTCAACTGCAGGAAGCATTACTTAAAGCCCCTGAAACCATGGTTAAATCAAGTAATCAAATAGTTCTCTATAGCCTTATATGTTCACGACTAAATATGCAACAATTAAAGTTTTGGTAAAACATCATCCATTAAGTATTTTTTTTATCAAGAGTTTAACACCCTAAAACTGAAAAGGTTACACAGTCAGTTACACTAAACTGGAAAATTCATACTGACCTTCTCACTACCTGGTGCATGATATAAAACCGTGATTTTGAGCTTCAATATGAAAAACAAAATTAGATTTTCTTTGTTTGCTGTAGGGCAACCTTATAGCTCAACTCTGCAAACCCCGGATTATGTTCAACAGCAGCATTTTTTAAATGTTCAGTGCCAATATTTTAAAAATTCTTTCTTACTAAAATATCTTTGCATGGCAACTACAGTATGGTTGCATTTAGGAAAGATTGTGGTGATGACAAATATGTGGTTATGGTGTGGTTAAGGTTAGACAACTGAAACACTTGGTAAGGTTAGGGAAAGATCATGGTTACAGTTTTAAAAAAAGCTAACCTTCGTTTAGCTTAACCTCTGGGGAAAATGACATCAAGGACAAATCCTGGCACGGGTCTGATAAAGTGAGGAGGGGTACTGCTATCAATACACTTCCTGTCTCAGAGAGAATTGGATTTGCAATCTCTTAGCTAATCATCTTTCCCTAATTGACAGAAGTAGAAGTCATTTCACTATAATGAACACCTCTCTGCTCATTATATGAAGAACAATAGAGCATGGAAATTTATCACTTTCAATGTGTGTCCCAAATTACCTCACCGACAGTCTTTCTCTGCTGCTGCACTGAATCTTACAGCTCCTGTAGCGGCATGGTTCCTAATGGCAGAGTGAGCGCAGTGCTGCTTCACGAGGTCAGGTAGCATCGATGACTTCCCCTCCTCAAGTTTACTCCCTGGGAAGAGGACCAACTCTTCCCTTGAACCTTTTATGGATCCGATGTGCTCTTCTTTACCCATTAGCTTGCCTGATGGTAACCTGGCATCCCTGCAGACCAGCTCATACTCCGCTCAGCTCAGAGAGGCCAACTGTGGAGTTTAGTGGAGTTCACCTGCAGTCTGTTGCACCAGCAGGATATGTTAGATTCCAAAGGTAGGGTGTAAAGACAATGCTCACAGAACATTTAAAAACAGTTTGACATTAAAGCTGTGTTAGTTAAGGTACATCTTATTAAAGCTTAAAGGGATAACATTTGAGCGAAAGGGAATTTCTCCAGCCCTAATCAAGAGTAAGTTCCTGCACTCAGGGGTGTATACACAAATATATCCTATTGATTATGATTTGGGGCGACCAGTTAACCGCTTCGTACTTTAGTTGACTGTTAGCTTGGGTTGTATTAGCTAGCAGAGCTATATCATGGTCAGAGGTGTATGTTTAAATGTCATTTGTTTATATTTCCAAAATAACATGGTTGCAGTCTAATTTGTTCATTTCCCCATTGTGTGGGTGGAGCAGAACAATCCTCTCCAACTGACTTACTGCTGGCTGACCAATATTAGCTTTCTGAACTTTTAAAATGTTATAGACCACACTGTGGGTTTGACAATTTTGTTTTATAAGTTTTTACAAAAAAAAGTTACAATCAATATATTTCAGTGGGAATTTATTGCTTAAAAATGGCGAGTGTTGTCTTTACAACAATAGCATTGGGCTGTACTACCTTTTCAAAACTAAATAGTGGTTAAAGAGTAAAGAAATGCCGCAGGTTGTTTAATTAGCTTCGCCTCATTTTTCCCTTTGCTGTAGTGAGTTTTATTAACTTTTCAAGGACAATTGTATTACGCGCTACTTCACTGATTTTCTTCTTACACCGCAAGAAGGCAAGCAAGCAAGGCAACAAAAAAGTAGCATACTGATGCCCTCTGCTGTCTGTCTGTCTTGCCTTGCAGGTAGCAGGCCTTCGAGTCTCCCGCTTTACTGGGACCTTAGGGGGCCACTGCAGCATGTATACATGGCTTATTCATCATACTCAAATCAGAGTTTGACCAACTGGTGGATCCCACTGCTGCTGTGTAGCTTTAGCAAGCTTTAAAAATTGCACTGACTGGCCCAAGGAGAACTACAGCAACACCTCAAAACACGGTGATAACTGCAATATTTTTGGTACTGACTAGCCTAGACAAGAACAACATGTTCACTGTTAAATTATTTGAACTGGCACAATAAGCTGCTGAGGTTTGGTTCAGACTGAATTGCTGACATGGAATTCCTGTGAGTCACTGTGATATTTGATAAATTTTTCTCTTGAAACAACCATCCAAACGGTCTTGTTTGTGGCTGCAGAAAAAGTGTGACTCAATAGATTCAAGTTCAGGCAGGAAGTTACAATGTGCTGCTGCTATTGTAATTAGTGTATTTACACTCCGTGCTGACCGCGTAGCTGCATTGACAGTGTGGTAAATACAGTGTGACCAGAGACCGTAGCAGGGAGCCTTGTTAGTGCTGTAGCCCGAGGACGTGAGACAAACTCAAAGGACAGGCAACACAGAAGGTGAAAGCAGCAAAAGAGGACATTTAATATATGCTGTTTGAAAGCTGTGAGTCTCCTTTTGTTGCAGCAGAACTCGATGTGTCCACGGGCCAGAATAACATTACACTACAAACAGGTTCCCTGAAGCAAGCCAGCCAAAGCAGAGGTCTGGCTATTCCTCAGAAAATCTTACTCCGTTCTGAAAGGCTTTAGCTCTGTGTGCAACATGGAAACGTACTTTCTTTACTCTTTAACTGCCAATTTCCATCTCACTGAAAGATGTTCACCTTGCACAATAGAGTTTCCTCTTCTCAGCTCTGTCTTCCCCAAGTCCTATCCCCATCGACAAACACTCTGTATAGCAACTATCCTCTTATTATATCTCATGAATAATTTAGGGACAACTGCTTTGTTTTCAACACACAACTGTTGTTGTGCAGCTGTGCAATAAATCATCTTTCAGAGTTGATTCATGCTAATGTTATGCTGGTGTTGTTCAGGCAAGATTTCTGTCTGGACAAACTTAACAGGCTTCCACACTTGTGTAAGTCTGATCTGATGGATTACTTTATCCCACAAACAAATCAGATTTAATATATTCTTTTTCACGTTTTTTCATGTGAATGAAGGCTATACAGCAGGATTACTTTTAAAGAATAGAGACATTTTTGTCTTATCTTACTTACATTCTCCAATAAATAATCCTTAGATACTTAGTGCTTTTATTTGACTTAACTACACTAGGAAAGATGTGCATATAACTAGACTAAGACAGCCATGCTAGCAGCTCTGTGAGGCGCGTGTTTCACTTGCGTTATGTGCACGTAAACACGACCCAAAGTGTATTTTTACGCTTTAAGTCGTACGACGCTTTGCTAACCTTGGAGTTTGTCCACATATGATTGTCTGACTGAATTAGCTTCAGCAGAGAGAAGCATCCCAACCCTTCTAACTGAGATGCTGTTATAGGAATCAAATTCAGGTGTCAGTACATGGCCGTTGGAGAATACCAGCGACAGGCATACCTGACCTTCATCGTCATAGTAACAATAATAAACACGTGGTTAACGTTGTGAAACGGTCGCAGTTTGTTTAGGTTTAGGCACCAAAACTGCTTGGTTAGGTTTAGGAAAAGATCATGGTTTGGGTTAAAATAAGTGTGTTACATAAGAGCATAACACCAACAGATGAATCTAATCTTATTGAAAACCAAAAAAATGTCCGACACAGCAATGAATTTCCATTGAGACAAGCTGGATTCACCATTGTTAGATACGGACTTGTCCCTTTGGTATGACAGGATTTCTGGAAGTTCAGGTTAAAACTGTTTCTTCTCTGTGCCATTTGGAGTGTTCTGAAATTGTGTTGCAATCCCCAAATTCCAGAGAAAGTGAAAAGATTTAAATCATCACTTCTTCTGTGGACATGTCCCCTCAATTTTTCTCAATGATTAATCTGGGCAACCAGGATGACTTTAAAGCTTCACAATTAGTTGAGACATATACTGTCATTTACAATAGCTGTATTCTGACACAGTTTGCAGGTTGAAGTTGCTGCAGGGTTTCTGGTGTTCATGAAATAATATATTGTACGGTAGAAGTACCAGATGCCATGCCAAGATCATTAGAACTGAACATGTAAGACAGCGTGGGTTAGCACAAACACAATCACACATAGGTGCAGATATGGATGTTCGCACACACTCATACACAGAGACATCATTTAATAACGTAACACCTGGCAGAACTTCATTTCGAGTTTTGCTTTGTCTGCTCAAGTCTACATTTTTCATGCAGTATTAGCTGCCTCGCTGCTGTTTCCCTGCGGTGATCGCTAAACCAGATATCAATCAATGCAATGCAATGGGTGCTGAAACATGGAAAGAACCTCTCTTAATTAAGGGATTCAATTTAAACCATGAAAATTGATTTTACTGAAGGGCCTGCAAAGCAATCAGATAAACAAGGTGACATATTCATGTAATCATTGTAATTAGTTTAGTTCCGAGCCTTTGTAATAAAATTTGACCTCATCATGGAAAATATTTCATCCCTGCACTCGAGTTGTTTTGGTGCAATTTGAGGGTTAGAAATTGTGGCAGACAGTAGTAATGCCTTTGACCAGCTTCAGGCGGCAGATTTCCTCACAACTGGAACAGAGCACTGAGGGCAGCGCGATCGCAGGGTGGCTGAACGCCTGATGTAAAGGGACAGCTGGCAATAACACACTAAACGCATATATTAGCCAGGTGGGAACCTGTGAACCTGACCAGCAACTAGGAATTGAAGCAAAAACATGTTAAATGAAATTTCTTATTCAGTCTGTATTTATCCAAGGAGAGGTTTTGCTGAGAAAAGTTTTACAGTAAGAGGAAGAATGAGTTAGTTCTTTTTTCAGAAGTTAAATTGAGTCAAAGTAAATTTGACAGATTTTTGCCAAATATTAGTTCAAACGGACTTGTTTTTTAAATAGTTTATATAGAAACAAACCTAATGGATTTGGTTTGGTTTGTGCCAAAAATCCACATTGCTTAATTTAAGGTCCAAACGTTATCACTGCAAAACAGACAAAGTGATGTCACTCCATGAAAATGGACTAACTTTAAAGTAACTCCATCATAGTGTTAGCATGCTAACGCTTGCTAATTAGTATACACAAAGTACACTGGTGGCTGTCATTAGTTTTGCAGGTATTTGCTCATAAACCAAAGTATTGGACAATTTAAATTGCCAGGGGATCATCAAAGTCATTGAGATTTATCCTATGGGGACCATGAATATCTGATCAAAATCCACCTAGTCGATGTTGAGATATTTCACTGGATAGCTGAAAACTTTGACCTGCTGGTGTCGCTAGAGGAAAAGTCAGGGCATCACCAAAGTCAGTAGGATTCATCCTCTGGGGACCATGACTATCTGTACCACCTTTCATGACAACCATCTTCAAACATCTAATAGTTGAAAGGTGAAACATTTCATTCAAAACCAAAAATGTCAGCCTCATTTCCAACTGTTTATTTTAAGACACTAGTCTCTTGCGCCCGAAGACAAAAAACTGCACATGGAGAGTAAGATTAGGTGATTCCTCAGTAAATTGTCAACTGATGTTTGATTGAAATCTGGCAATGATCTTGTCAGTAAGTCACTGCATGATGGACACTGGCAAGGTCATAGGCTTCTGTTGGTAACTAAATCTGGCGCGGCCTTCAGTGTGGAAAGACAGACGCTCTGCTCATCCATTAACGGTGCTGCGTTTCGTAATCCGATCGAGTCACAACTTAACATGTCAAGACAAATAGGCGTCTCACTCACTCTCTGTGATGTACAGGTAGCTCTGTCACAGGAATCTGAGAAGCTAATGAGAAGAAATAAGGGCCGCTTTGATTTCCCGAGAGCCCAGGCTTGTGTTCATATGTTTTTTTCTTTCACTTTGGTTTGTGTAGCTGGTTTGGTTCTGTGTGTCTTTTGAAGTAAGATGTGTTAGTCGGCCTCTTAGAATTTTGCACACACAATCTGTTGGGTGTAGTTTCTCTTCTGTGAAAAGAGTAGTAAAAAGTAAAAATTTCTAGTTGGCCTATGAAAATGTTTTCAAAGAACAGGGTAAAGCTTTGATGGAGTGAGTGGTTCATTTCGCTCTAATCATCAAGAAAACAAAACAACAACTTTTTGAATGTCAGAAGAGGACCGTGCATTCTTATTGGATAATAAAAAGCCACATTTAGCTTTAAGGGTTCTTTGAGTATACACTGTGTACTGTAGCAAGACTGACTCAGGCTTCAAGTCAAAATCTGTTTCACTGTTTGGCTTATACGTGATTAAATGCCACATGACATGAAATATGCTAGTTTCTGTGCCTTATTATTATATTGATAATCTTTATATTCAGGTATCCCTGTTTTAATTGTTGTTGTATTTAATTTAAATGCTTGTTGTGCCTTTGAACTTGTGTTGGCTGCTCAGCCTCTGGAGGCTTGTTTGGCTGATTAATAAATGACAATCAGGTGTGCAGGCCTAGTTAAGGTATAAATTCACAGCTTGTGTGTTCTCCATGTTTACACTGATGAAATCTTGATACTGAAACTATTTTTGCACCATGAGTCTTTTTATGTGCTACTCAGGTTGTGCGGTGCAGTCTTTTCATTTAACATTAAGCTATTGAAATGAAGAAGTAGATGACAGAGCAACACATCCTCATACCTAAACGACAGAATTAAGTACGTTATGTAAGTCACATGACATGAGTCACATGACGTTAAACATGTGCTTAATGTTGTGAAACGGTAACAATTTGGTTACATTTAGGCAACAAAAGTACTTGGTTAGGTTTAGGAAAAGATCGTGATTCAGGTTAAAATAAGTTATGTAAGTTACGTAAGAAACGTGACTTAGGTCAACTACGTAACGTAATTTAACTTAAAACTTTAAATATGTCGACGTTGTCTTGTTTTCACACAGGGTCTCCTGGATGAAAGTCCTGTATTTGTTTGACCCATCCACCACCCCCCCACCACCTCCCAACGCGGACTTTGTCACTCTCTATACAACATCACCTGACTTCCTCTTTTGCTCTCATCATAATTACTACGGCCACTTAAATATGGGTCGTAATAAGCTGCTTCCACAATCAACCTACATGGCCGTTTTTCTGGTGAGGACGGGCTGTGTCAGAGCTACCAGACATGCGCTTTAGGTGCATCTGTTCTCCTCTGAAACAACCGTCCTTCAGCAATAAACTGAACCCCAAATTGCTACCAGTGGTTAGGCTAGCACCTTGCATGGTAGTTAGCTGCCATTGTATGTGTGATTTTGATATTGCTTTCTATTTTTCCTTTTTAAAAATAAAACAAAACAGCCAATTAGTGCTTTGAATGCTGACAATTATTTCGGCTTACAGGTTTGAGCCAGCTATAGTTCGTGACTTCCTGCCAGGTTTATTCCTAATTCTTATAGATACATAATAAGTAAAGAAATTGCATGAAAATGATTCACAGTTTGAGGGCTACAGCTCTCGCTGACTATTCACATGTTTTGTGAAATTCTGTTTTTCCCAAAAGCTTGCGGCCACATCCTTCACCCACTGTTGGCCTCGATGGAAGCGCTCCAGTGTGACCATTTCAATAGCATCAACCACTGTGGACAGTTTGCATCTGACTTGTGTCCTTGGCAGTAGCTAACAGCTAGCCAGACAAATGAATCTCTAGATACATGTTCCTAAGAAGAAAACAAGTCACAGACATTCATGTTACAATTAGGTATTTGTCTAATACTGATTTCTAGTTTACTCTGCAGCGCTGTGGGTCAGGAGCTGGAGAGGACATGCAGCCAAATGTTGGCCTTCCAACAGCGTCACTTACAGCTGCAAATGTACAGTATCCAGTGGTGGAATATAACTAAATACATTTACTCAAGTAGTGTACTTAAGTACAAATGGTTCCAGCTTTTGAAATGTGAGGATTTCCAGCTTTTTCTTTTCATAATATTAATAATTAGATTTTATTTTTAATAGTTTTGATGTTTGTACTATTGGTTGGACAAGACAAGCATTGTGAAGGTGTCACTTTTAGCTCTGGGTAATTGTGACAGCATTTCTCACTATTTTCTGAATTTTTACAAACCAAACAATCAATCGATTAATGGAGAAAATAATCAGCAGCAATTATTAGTTGCAGTTCTATACAAAAATTTGCTTCACCTCAACTAACTACAACAGTAAAATTATGCTTTTACATTAATACATGCGTAACAATAATCTAATGATAACATATAATAGTATAACAGTCACAGGGGACATTGTTCTGCTTCGAGTACTTTTACTTGATGAGTTGGTGACCTGATTATACTTACATACTTTTACAAAAGTAAGATTTTGAATGCAGAACTTTTACTTGTAAAAGTGTATGTTTACAGTGTGGTAATAACAAAGACTCTGAATATTTCTTCCACCACTGACCGTATCACTGAAGTGTATCTTAAAAACATGAAAAGTGGTCAAACAACAAAAAAAACCCACACATACAAGTGCACCCTTTTCAGCGTGATGTCAAATGTGGAGTGAAACACAAGTTGAATAGATGTTTTTTACAGCAGACATTTTGACTTGTCAAACACAGGTGCAACTGATTACCTCATTAATTACCTCACCGCAATAATAACAGGAAGGAGCGGAGCCATCAATCAATGGTATTAGCTCCACCTGTGCTTTTCCAACAATGACAAGTCAAAATGGCTGCTGTGAAAAAGGTCTATGAATCTGATTAATTTGGAAACGGAAAAAAAAAAAAATTCTTTTCCCTCTCTCTGGAATTCAGTCAGTATAGCAGGAGACTCTGCTATACTGACTGCAAAGTTTTACAGAAACCAATGAAAAAACATGCAGTTCATGTTCTTGATAAGGTTGTGACAATACAATTCAACTTGGCTCCTTTTATGATTTGTTTTTCCGTCAGAAACAAAAAGCTATAGGATGTATTGCCTCTGTTACAACCAGTCATACTGAGCAGTAAAACAAATGTACTGACATAAAAATGCCAGTTGTTATTACTTTTGGATGAAAGTATCACACACTCTGTGATATTACTTGTAATATTAGAGGGGAGGAAGTTGTCCCCTGCAGTGTTGCTGAAGAATGAGGACAGCGTTGCCAAGTAATCTGCCATCCTCCTCCAGTATCTGCTGTCCACTTCAGACGAGGGGGGGGGGGGTCAGAGCTTAATTATCTCTGTGTCACATTAAAGCTCATACACCACAGCCATTCCATGGGCCCCTGGGGTGACCTGGGCTGGTTTCACCCACCACACACATCTATAAGCACTCTCACATGCACAAGTTCACACCCACCCATGTGTAAATACACAGCATAAATGGACTGTGAATACATGCATTCACATAAATAAATACACACACACACACACACAAACTGACATAAATTGCACACATGCTCATGTTGCTACCTGTCCTATTTGTCCTCTCTCATTTCTCCTTTTCACGTACTGTACTATCGCTCTCTCTCTCTTTCACACACACACACACACACACACACACACACACATACAGAACAAAAGCACTGCACCACTCTCCCTGGCACTGACAAGATACATGATGAACGCATCCACAGTGATTTATAATAACTCACTTCAGAGCGATGCCATTGCAGAGGAGGAAATTGAACAAACAGGCCATGTTATCTGTCACCAGATGACCCAGTTCAAGTTCAAGAAGCTGCCTGTCAAGTACAATTGACTGCACAACTGATATATTAGACCTTAATGGCAGCAGAAAAAAGCAGCTCTTAACGATTGCCTTTGCTGGGCATGTGAAGGTCCTATGGAGGGGTGGATTGCAAAAAGGAAACAAATGATTTCCTGAAGCAGCATCTTCCTTCCAAAAAAAAAAAAAATCCATCTGATACAGATGGCACTTTGAAGGGAGTGGTTTGATAGTGAGTTAGCTTTTAGCGGATTAAAAGACATCTCCTGGTGAGAGGAATAGGTGGGAAATGGTTTATCACCTCTGTAGCTATTTAAACATCTAGAAGACACAGGGCAACATTAGCATTCATTTGGAGTTGTGGTTCTGGTAACCTGACTAAGTCCAATATTCACTCTCCTTTTAGCTTTGTTTTAGTCTCCACTAACTCCTGAAATATCTGGCTCTTTAGCTGCTAAATGCTCCACTATGTTCACCAGATTGAGAATGAAGCACAACAGTAAAGTTGCTAGTGTAACACCAATAGCTAACAGACAAAGAAAAGTAGTGTTTTTGGTATATCTACCAAAATTCAGGCTTCGTGTTGGCTCTAGTACCTAGCCCTTCTGCTGAATAAAGAACCTCTAGGTATATTTTAGCAACTTGTGTGCCATCATGTTGGGTTGAGTTTCTTACAGTTGGTTGTAGTTACAGGACATGCCCCATTGTATTTTAATAAGCAGTAGATTCTGACTTTCTAACCTCTCTGAAAGGCAATGCCGTGTATTCCACAATACAATCCTCAAGGTTTCTTAATGTATTTGATCCAGTAACAGGAATGATTTTGCTCCAGGTTATGCAACACACTTGTCACTGACAATTTCTCATGTACTGAGAATAAACAGCCGGTTGATAAGATGACAGCAACAAAACAAAACACAAAGTATTGGTGTTATCAAGAAGCCTGTGAAACATATGTTGCAGCATATGGTCCAGAGAGGAGATCGGAATCTGATTTGCCGTCAGACATTTTAACTCAGTGTAAAAAGTTTGAAAAATATCCAGGCACACGGCTGCTTTCGGAAAACACATTAACCTTTTCGCAGAGTGAAAAGCAACTGAAGGCACAGCTGTGAGGGCAAAGTGGAAGCAGTGGAGGAGCATTCAGATTTGCAGTATGGCACCTCACCCCACCACTGACATGACTCCAACAGGCCTTGTGCTTTTTTGTGTCTTTTCGTCACAGTGAACCTAATCATACGCAAGCACATCCACAGTGGGGGGAATCTACAGTAGCCTACAATTGCAGAGGAGGTAAAATTGCAATCAATCGATGTGGCAGGCTATCCCCAGGGGTCAGTTTACAGTTTCATTAGAGGAGCAGCAGAAAGGTACACAGTGACCCGGTGGACTGTGAATCTCACACCACTAAATTACCTCCTGTTTAGCTGACAAAACAGCTCTCACTTATAGGGCTAAGCTTCAAATACTGTTTGGTGACAGTGCGGTTAAGACAGCCACTCACCACTCTGTAATGTCAAGCTGTTAATATTCACATCACTGAGGACCCTGCTAGAAAACTCATGTTTAACCCCCTTATTTGCACCAAACTGTGACTACTCTTGTGAGCATGACATACAATTTGAGCATTCAATCTTGATCTTGGGAATAGTAGTTTGACAAAACAATGTTAACTCAAGGTCCACTTACTGATGCTGATGAAAGCGGCGAGACTGAATCAAAACATCAAAGTTGCGGGCAGTAAAACCAAAACACTGAGCTGAAAGATGCTAAAACACTCATGGGGAGCTGCAGAGTCAGGCGATAGTTCTCTGTGGGTTTGTCACTCCGAATGACACCCTTCACAATACACATAGTCATTTGATCCATTGTTAATATAAAAGTATTGATATGGCAGCTTTAACTAAAATAAAGTTAAGAGAACAAAAGTTTCACATTTCAGCTCTAAACCACGATGAGTCTTAAATAAAAACGTCAGAAATGCTACTTGAAATTTAGCAGAAAATACTTACAAATTTGAGTTTGGCACACCCAGTCTGAGAGGCTTTCTCTGGTATACATGCTAACGCTTCAGCAGACAACCATATTCCCAATAAGGGATAGATATTTTAGGGTACATCATGGCATCAGTATTTTTTCAAACAGTGGATGTCATATTAGAGAATCTTTATTAAGAGAGTCTCCCTCCATTGGTGATGTGTGTTTTTTAGATAGTTTTCAGCTCATTATCACCTCACTTGTCAATGTGTAACTTGATATTTAAGCATGGGAATATAATGTGTTTTGAAATGTCAAGTTATTAAGATAAAACCCTATAATTAATAATAACTGCGTATTAGCCAAAAAAACACTGTCAAAGCTGTGACTCGGCTTTAACGAGCCTTTTGGGGATGTGTGAACATGAGAGTCAACGAGGCCACGTTTTTACACTTTCTGACAAGATAAAAATAAAGACATAACGTTAAGGCTTTTTTTTTCTCTCCATATAAAGCTTTCCAAAGTGGGATCAATAATACGCTTAAAAATGACAAGAGCTCTGCAGTCAGCTCTCATCTTGTCTGTCCCACATTATTCTGTAAGCTGTTAAGAAAATAAATACACAAGACTGATGCTGGTGTCTATCAGGATGTCGGCAACACATGCTATAGCAAAATGATATCCCACTTACATTGTTTTACAGTAACACTGCTATTATTGCAGTCATTAGTCTAAATTATTGACTCAAAACGCAGCATTTCTGTGCAGCCATTGCTGGGTTTGGGGTTTCATTTATATGTAAATTCATTTGTACCCTGTGTATTATTTTGTCAGCACATCATTTGTTGAAATGAGATGTGGGATGTTTGGTTTGGAGGGATGTTGATTACAACTCAGATGGTTGAACTCCAGAGAATAAGTCCAATTTCTTTAAGTTGGAACAAGATTTTACTGGAATAAAAGGCAGATTTCTAGCCTTGACTCGAAACAGAATGGGTTTATATTTATTCTCAAAGTGTTAACGTGTGGAGACGGCCTGGAAATAGGAAAATGCCTCAGCTTCTATTTCTCAAGAAAGCAGTAACGGAATGACAAATATAAAAGCGTTCCTAAACATATATATATACAGTATATAGTGTGTTACAATCAATGTATAGAACAAGCTAGTAGTTAAACGAACATTTATTCATACAAAATGGTAAAAAATTATCTTCCAGCTGTAAGGGTGAAAAATAAATATTTATTTACAGTTTGAATACTCAGTCAAGTACCTAACTAAGCAATTTTGTATGGCATTATTCCTGGTTTGCAACATAAAGAGTCCCAAGAGACTGTAATTATACCGAGCTAATCATTAGCAGTCTGAAATATAACTTGTGACAGCCCTGTTGCTGTAAGCAATTAAGGATTTTTGAAAGAAAGTGAGTTCTTCAGAACTCAGTGTATAAGTGGGTTTAGAATTTCAAAACAAAGAAAACAAAGCTGTCAAAGCTGCAACAGCTCGATAAAAGATAAAAACAGCTGAAGGTCGTGAGCAGCCCTGACTTCATCTAGACTTATTTGTTATTAAATTCACAAAACCACCCACAATGAAGCCAAAATTATCTTTCGCTTCCTCTGAATATGATTTCTGATTGAGCACAAGAGCAGAGGGGATTATAATGTTCTGTGTGACCTTTAATCAAACTCGAGGTTCATATTATTACAATGTTTTACCTTTTGGGGTTAAGTAGATTTATAATACAATAAAGACTACTTTTGGTAGATATGTGGAATCATTGATATTTTATACCTATTAACTGTACTATGAAAAACTCTTATATACAGTATACAGTACATAAAGCAGTGCTGAACAATATGCTCAATAGCATCCCTAAAGCACATTGACTCTGCTAAAATACTTGATGTTGTTCACATTTTGGGCTTCATTTAGTCGGCAGAATTGCTCGTCAGCCTCGGTTCATGGTCAACAGCAAAACATTTCATGGCTTGGTGCCATCTCAGTCATAAATTCAGACTGTTCTCAGTCGCAAAGGGGCTTAAATTTAATTGTAGAACACTTTTCATAATGTGACAGATTATAGGAAAGAAATTCTGTACCATAACAGTTGTCTGTTCCATCGACCCTGTAGAAACTGCAGGAAAATTTGAAATACAACAAGCCTGATTTTAAAAATAAATAAATAAATAAATAAATAAAGGGAATGCACAATACAAGGGTTTGTATAATTCTGTGGTTTGCAGTTGTGGCAGTGCCAAGTGTTTGTCCGTGACTCAGAGGGATGAATAGTCAGAAGCAGGCAAGCAATCCGTTAGCTTGGCGCAGGCGCTGGTAGTGTCAGGAGGTTAGCCTCTACCAAAAGAGGAGAAATGCAGATCCTGGTAATTCCAAAGTTATCTAATTTGTGTTGTGTTCTTAGCTGGCTTGCCAACATTAGCCACGGGTTAGCCTACAGTCAGAATCACCTGGTTTTGTTCAGAGTTAAAGGGTGTGTGAACCCTGCGGACTTCTGAAGTGTTGTGTGCTGTCACCAGGGCTAAGCTAACGTTGTTAGCTGTTGATGGCCAGTAAAAATACCTCAAAACGGCTACTTGTTAAACCTCAACATCTCATTTGTTTTATTTCTTTGGGTGGAGGCTTTGGAGGTGTTTAACGGCACATTTGACGGAGCTGAGGACCGAGTAACAAAAGTGATGTAAGTAAGTAATTGCTGTTGAGTAATTAGTTGTAATTACAGTAACTCATTTTTCAAAACAGTACTTGTGCCCAACACTGTTCTTTAAACCTCTGTAATAACATCTAACACTATGTGATGGAGGACTTTCCCTTTTTGTAATTCACAGTGGGCAGGTGCATGAAAAAATTGAACGGCTTCATAGAAGTTTTTTCCCAGAATTCTGATGGGTGTGATTATTGATATGGACCGTCAGTGATTTACCATAAAGAAAAGCCCTCTAACAGCGAACTGCCACTGCTCGGCTGTTCCAAAGTAGCCCGCTGGCAGCGAACCAAACCTAGCAGTCCACTGTAATCTGCACTGACTCTGCGGCTGCACCTCCAGTCCACTTTGATCTCTGACAGCAAACACTCCGGAGGGCACCTAATGCAGAAGTTGTGGATCTCGTGTCTGCATGTTAGAGTTCGGCTAATGTGTTCTTAAAGGCTAATAATATCATTTTCAGACAGACTGTGTACAATAGCTCATATGTTGAACTGATTTTCACTGTAAGAATCCCTTACAGTACCAGTGCAATAAAACACAAACAGACAGTGAAATAAAAGTTGCTCCATTAAATAAAGGATGAAAGATAAAAAAAAAAAAAAAGAAAAAAATCCAATATCTTTAAATTGGCCCATTTTATGTCTAAAAGTTGAAGTAATAAGCATCTGAGGAAGTTCAGAATCAAAACCTCTAAAACAACAGTAATCTTCATGGGACACTGACACGTCCCCATGAAATAATTGTATCTATTTATAGATCTCTTTCATGATGAGGGGCCCAGCAAACCTATTCAATTACTGCCTTTTTAAATGAATAATTGATTTACAAAAAATAATCATTATTCAACAATACATTACACACTACAGCAGGTTTTTCAGCCTGTTCTAATTTAGCTGTAATCAGACAGGAACCTCCTGAATCAGTAGAGTCTAGTGCACAATATTATGCACACACACATTATATTTTCTGTAATTCCGTGTGATTAAAAAGACGTGACTATCTCACCCAGACAAGTAAACACGAAGGGAAGTGTTGGCTGCCGCAGGCTTCCTTCCTTTCCGTCATGCTTGCCCTGCTTTTTTACTGTGTCTGCACGACTCAATATTAAGCGCTCAAATATAACCTTTCAGATGTCGATAAATGTTGAGGGCGTAACGCGGTCACATCAGGGCAGAAAGCAGAGAGGGATAGAGGAGTTGACCTGCACCTTTAACCCTCACAAAACATAATGAACCTTTTGCTACTGGTCACTACAAACTAGCTTGTAACCCCATAAAGAAACGTATACGATTAGCTTAACTTAAAAAGGTCTAAGTGGCTTTCATAATGAATTCCTGATTGTTTCCTCCCTGACATAAAATCGATGGATGGCCCATCCTGAAAGCTGTGCTACTGTAATGTCAGGGCATGAGTTCGAGAACATTCGATTATCGGCCACCAGGTGAAGGACCTTCTGAAGGCTTCTTGAAGGATGGAGGTGTTTTTAAACTAAAGCATCGCATAGTCCGAAAGGATGAGAAAGCAGCTCAGAGTATGGAGCATGCAGTAAGGCTGCGTTCACTCTCAGCATGATCTAAGAGGTTTATTTAAAGAACAATTTAACACCTTATTCTGGCTTGAATGCGCCCCCTTCACATATTTAAAAAGATGCATTCAAATCCAGGATGACTGGTCTCTGGCGGTTAGGGAGGATGAAATAGAACTCTCCAAACCACAGAGACTTGATTCCTTTAATGTATGGATCAAGCATGTGTTGCCCTGAACTAGGGGGCATGGAGAACAAGGCAACATCATTTTTTCACAAATACTTCTTAGGTCTAGGTCTTCTTTTCTGTTGGAAAAGTCAAATAACTGTTGCAATGAACACTAGACTAGGACCGGAAAAAGTGGATTTAATGTGACATGACACTTGAAACCCATTTCCAGGTGAGAACGCTACAACTGGAATTCTGGTGGCAGCAAATTGTGTTTCTGAGATTTCTGCCTCCACCTGGAATCAATGGAGGTGAATGTTTGTTGTGTTCACAACACTGAAAAATTTAAAGTCTGTCTTTCTAGAATCAATGTCCCCATTTCTCAAGCTTATTCAAAGACGTCACCCCCACATTTCTGATGCGCACCAGACAGAATCCCGTCCAGAGCAGGTAGTTTCTGAGTTTTTGCTTATGTTGCCTTAGGCACTCAGTATTACGGATAATATTCTAGGTATTATCCAATGCTGTTTCTGGAAAGACACAATAATGTAATTCTTAAAAATTGTTTGTGATTTTTCAATGTTGTGAGTAACCAGCGGGATAAAGGGTTACCACAGCTGTCCAATAAACCTGCTGCTTGTGATCAATGACACCAGGCTGGACACAGAGGATTTTACAGGACTTCCCAGCTATGTGCATGGCATTTGCCAACCGACCCAGAATGCAATTTTCCACTCTGGCTCGGACTGAAGTTACCCAGCTGTACTGGAAGTGTGACTGCACCCTAAATTGCTCTTTCCACACTTGTGCTGGCCTGTTCCTGAAAACCACTGGCCCAGTTTATTCTTCTCTCTAACAATCAAACTGATGTAATAACTGATGGAGTTTGAGCTTTAAAAGAGCAGCTCCACTCTGTTCAGGCTGGTTCGGGTTTACCCTGCCGTGTTAAAAAACCCCAACACAAAACAAAAACCTATTAACAGCCTTTATCTGTCCTCCATGGCTGCTTGCTGCCAGACAGTCCCTGACTGTCCCTGACCTGCATGAGGCTCTTGTCACATCTCTCTTTCAGCCCAGAGAAATGGAGTTTGACTCAGGCTGTTCTTGCCCTGAATCCTCCGGGGGCTGTATTAAAAAGGCATCGCAGCAATGTTGACAGGAATACATTTATCGGGATTGTGTCTCCTTTCAAGAGGCGGCTGGTGGTGGCGCTGGCTGCCACAGGTCGCCTTGGCTGGCTGGCAGGCCATTTGATCTCCATATCACCTGCACTAGATAGTCCCGCACCAGGCTGGGGCTTCAGACGGAGCCCCGCATCATGGAGTAGATAGAGATCAGATGGGTGCTGCTTTTTATTTTTTTAAATCACAGAGCACAAAGCTGATTTTTTTTGTCAAACAGTTACTGTTTCTCCTCTCCTCTTGCTTTTTTTGTCAAGCTTGGCAGTAATTGCCCAGCTGTGAGGCATTTGGATAAGGAATGTAGAAGCTAATGACATCACTAACTTCATACCTCCTGCACTCAAAATGCTGAGCTGAGTTTTAAAGCACTGCAAACACCTACATGGGTTGTCATTTTAGCTTTCTGCATCAATTCAAATCAGTCAGGAGTGGGATATTTCACTCCTCTGTGTATCTGCACCACCAAACTTTATCATAGTTCACAGCACCCGCAAAACCTCACTGTGACAGTATAACTACCAACCTTTACTTTTACTGCAAATGAACACCTCTATAATCCCATCTAGAAAATGGGGATTATATAGTTTGTAGGACTATACGTAACATACATAATTTAGGAGTTTCCAGTCCAAGAAACTGCCAGCTCCTAATACCTCCTCTCCCTTTCATTAGATCTTTCAAGAGCCCTATTATCGATCTGACAATATCATATCCTGTGCATCAAGGTGACAACATCGCTCCACTGTAAGGCACGCGTGAGTGAAGCATCGTTTCTAATTCTTAAGTCCTCTGTCAGCAGACACTCACAGCTGGCAAACTCAAACGTCTGACAACGTTCTGTGACGTGATGGTTGGAGAATTCCCACATCTGCTGTAAAAAAGGAAGTATTAGTAGTAACTGATTGCGTGCGTGTTCCTGGTCACATGTGTAACCACACACATCTCTATGTGTAGCATCTGGTTTTTAAGGTTTTTAAGAGGCCTAAAGGTACAGTCTGACTCAGGCAAGGTTCACAGCAATTAGTTCCATTTCTTACTTCCAGTAAAGCCAACATCCAGTGAAATAACACTTCTAAGTGTGTGGAGAACTCCTTCAATAACTTCAACTTGGAATAAAAATAAACAAGACTGATAGTCTACAGCCAGGCATGCTAGCAGCTCTGTGAGGCTGTACTTAGGCACAGTGCTTTGAGCTAAATGCTAAAGTTAGCATGCTAACATGCTCACAATGACAATGCTAACATGCTCATGCTAAGAAGGTATAATGTTAACCATGTTTGCAATCTTAGTTTAGCATGCTAGCATGCTAACATTAGCTAAACACAAAATACATCTGAGGCTGATGGGAATGTGATTAGTTCTGCATGTACTGGTTGATAAAGCAAAGTATTGTACGAACTTAAAAAATTGGCCTGATGATGGCACTAGATGAAAAGTTAAGGCATCACCAAAGTTATTACAGTTCATCCTGAGGGGGGCATGAATGTGTGTAGCAAATGTCATGGCAATCAATTCACTGGTTACTGAGACTTTTCCGGAAAAAACACAAATGTCAGGGGATCTCCAAAGTCAAGATTTTATCTGTTCTAGATTTCATCTGAATCCATTCAATAGTTGTTGAGCTATTACAGAGATTTTATGAAAGCAGTTGATAGACCGACTAACAAGGCAAAACAATTCAAAGTGCTTTACAAAGAACATAAAAGCAACATAGGGCAATAGAAAAAAGAAACTTAAAAAGAGTTAAATAGAAAATAAAAAGAAGATTAAACAGGAGAGTAAAAGTTACAGTGCTGTGTAAGAAATGAATCATTTGATTTTATAAAAGGCAGCGGCAAACAGAAAAGTCTTCAGCCTTGATTTAAAAGACAGACCAACATTACCATCCTTAGAGCCATACTGCTAGTGTGGCTAAAGAGCACAAGCCTCTGCTCCATGAGATCTTCATGGATTTTATTAAACACCCATGAAACTTATGAAACAAGACTTTCTGCAAACATCTTCTGACCACAAAGAAGAATATTGTTTATTACATTGTGTATTTTGTCTGATTTCAATGCAAAAAGTCACTGATTGCAAATGTGTTGAATGATATTCAAATGCTAGCAAATTAAGTCTGAAAACTAGTGTTGATGTTGTAAGCATTTGTGAAGCCCGTGAATGGGTAAATGTTTGTGAGAATAGAATGGACGAGTGAACCACGAGATTGATGTGAAGGGGAAACTACCTGTGCATACTAGAGTCAATAATTCCTGCTTTTTCAGGAATCCTTGTTGCTGCCACTGGAGATGGGATGTCAGTGTTATCCACACAAACACAACTAAACAAGGAAACACAGCAGGATTCAAGTAAACAGCTTAGAACCTGCTGGTTGTGATGCAGCGTAAGTCATTCCTTAAATAATGTGATTTCAGAGTGAATTTTGCTATTAGAAGCATAATGGCTCTTTATGGGTTTTTGTCATTGCATTTCACCTATGCAAACAAGGTTAGGGTGAAATCTGACTCTGACACCTCTTCTGACAGCAAAGTCATTACTAGGAGATTATGAATCAAACATTTAGTCCACAGTCAGGTTTATGAGATGGATTGGTAAGGGCTCCTGGGCTCTTTTGCATTTAAATAACCTCTCGTGGCCCACTCAAACACTCTGCTTTATTAATGCTCACCCAGACTAATGTTGTAGAACGCCCTATTAATTGCTGAAAATACCTGCTTCTGATCCCTGTGTCGCTCTTCCTTCCTACCTTTGCCTTTTGCCAGCGAGAGATATATCTGTTGACATGGTGATCAAAGCCGAGCACTGATGGCACGACTTCAGTGTGAGTCGACGCGGAAGGTTCAGCTCAGAAGGATCAAGGGTCTTTATCGCAGAGGAAGCTGCTGAATTCAAAGCGATGAAGGTGCCACAACCCAAGCTTCTTCTCTCTGGTTCCGCTCAGTGTTTGGTTTTGAATCAAATATCCAAACACAACATGAGATCCAATAAAAATGTATTGATCCTTGTGGTGGAATTGGGTTGCTGCAGTGGCAAGAGTGATGTTATTCAGCAGGAAGAAAAAGACCACTAGAACATAAGCACAAAAATAACCATCCTATACACAATAAATGCAAGCAATAAGCAATGAAACAGAACACAAGAAGTTGTATAGTTATAAACGTTAACGATATTATGTTTCCACCTCAGTCATTTCTTTTCTCTTTAAAAAGAACAAGTAATAAACACACAGGTACTATATGGAGCCCCAAAGTGTACAAAATATAAATAACTAAATAAATTATAAAATGTTATTTCATCATTCATAGTTTTATTAGAGTTAATTTTTATTTGATTCCAGAAAATTTTATTTCAAATGCATATTTTCAAAAGTCTGTTTTCCCCAATGACACTTTTCTTTCATAATTTCACAACAGTGGATTTGTCAACAGCCATCGCCCCCTCACCCGTCAGCCAATCACTGCCTCTCGTAGACAAACAACTGCCAACAAATTTATCCTGTTAGCTAGAGCAACAAGTCATTTTTAATAAACCAACTAGAGACTGCTGTTATAAAATAAATACAGACTTTTGTAAAAGGGCATTTTGGTAAATAAATATATATATGGCGAAATAAAAACGAACACCAATAAAAGAATAATGAAATAATAATTAGTTGAGTTTTTATCATTTCCTTTTTTATTTGCTCATTTGCTGTATATATTTTACACAATTTACTAACAAGTTTATTCATTTCATAACATTTTATTTAATCTATCTAATATGGACCACTTTGCGGCTCCATACTACTAGAGCTAAAACTGGCCTAAACCAAATCAGATACTACTTGAAGCTGTGACCTGGTCGAATATTTGAAATCAATATGAAAGAGAAAATGTTACCGCGGTGCTGTATGATCTCAGTCTGCATCCTGATCAATATTACATCCTCGTTAGTGAGACAAATTATCCCCGGTCTCAGTGTACGGCTCACTCAGCGTCCCGCTGCTGGAATGCTCTGCCTCTCTCTTTCGCCCAGCTCGTTTCTAATCACACCTACAGGGGGAATTTTGATCAAGATTAATTGCATCCCTTGAAACCCTGACTCCCACCTGCCAGTTTGGGCCCTCGCCACCCATCCGGCCCCTGAGAGTATCAGTTTAACCCAAGTAAAACACAGAGATTGCTGCCAGGGAGGAGGAAGGGAGCTCTGGAATCAAGCACATAGTAATGCAGGATGGGGAATAACGCTGATGGATTTTGGGAATTTGAGTGACTACGTGTGTGTCCGTACCAGTGTGTGTGTGTGTGTGTGTGTTGCTCTTCTCCCCTGCTACTTCATATACTACGCCTGAGTGGCTGCCGGATCTGACAGCCCAGCTTCCCAGGATTCCCATGTGGCCGACCTCTTGAGGTTGGAGGGTCTTGTTGCCATGTGAACCGCACCGAGCAGGATGCACCAAACCAGGAGCCATTTCCCATCTGAGCAGCGAGGGTGCAATCACACCTGCTGCTCACTTACTTTAGTCCAGACCAGACCAGAAAAGTTCACTTCGGTGTGTTTTTGCTTTTTGTTTCGTTTAGTTTGACACTGATCAATTACACGCCAAGAAGAGCTCGTAAACAACGTGACTCCAGCTCATTTGTTGGACAGTTTTAGTCACAGATGGGCTGTATTTTAATTACATAAACTTAGTTCTTAATTCTTAGATTTGCATAATGAGTAATTTTAGTATGAAGATGTTGAGAGGCTGAGAAGCAGGACTTTTCACTACTCATCAGATTTCTGATTCAGACATTCGATTGCTTTCTTTTGGCTGATGATACGCTGCCAAGACACAATTCTGACAGAACAGAAGAGCTAATTAACTCCTGAAGTGAAAGTAAACTCAAGGTTTGCTGTGCTTTTATGAAGCCTTATTTTGGGTTAGTTATTTCCTTGCATGCCATAGTGGATGGCAATTTTTTGTTGTTGATATTTCTCTTTTTATTCGGTTTGATTGCATTTATTTAGTTGTGTGTTTTTTTTTTATCAGGGTTTGTATTTGGATGTCTTTTTTTTCTTTTCAGTTTGAAACCGTAAGTACCAGGCACCGTCATATCACATGTCACCCTCTGGAATACTATTTTTCTTGTTTAACCCACTCATTTTGTGCTGCAGGATCTCTTGTGAACTGAACTGCAGGCCTCAAGGCATGTTACAGAGTGAAGACTCTCAACCACAGTTGTGTCTCTGGGCACGGCGGATTGATGAGCAAGTAAAAAATGCAAATGTTGTTTTCTGTGCCAAACACTCATTTACTAGGCAAGCATATAATCAGAGCAATACATACCTCTGCAAGATTCCATGTGTCCACTTACACTTTGGCTCCATTCCACTTAGTATTTTAATAGTATTTGTAGTTCTGTTTGTTGTCCCTTGTTTAGTTATTATATTTCTCAGTCATAAGCAGTTTCCCTAGTAGCTCAGTCAGCTTGAGTCAGAGTTTGATACCTGCTTGCAACTACTGACGAGCGTTGTTCCCTCTGTTTCCATGTATGTATGTATATATATATATATATATATATATTATGAATGATGAAAAGTAAAATATCGTAATTGTTGCCAGAGCTCGGAGACCCCATTGCTGATCAGTTGCATTAAAAGAAAACGAAATAGAACACAAATAAGTGCGCAGTCTCTGGCTGGGCTTCTGTGCAAACTGTTTTGCTTTTTAACGCATCAGAATTTCAGTCTGGACCCAGTGCACAACAGCTTTTATGTCTTCTCAATCTTACACATAAAACCTACCAAAATGTAGAGCAGCTCTGTTAAGAACATATCTATGGATCATTTCGCTTCCTCCTATCTATAATTCCTTGCATTTTGGGGCCATTTAATTCAGTTGGTTGGGAGCCCATTCTCACGCCTAATGATCCACACCACATTTCTCTTCTTAGAGAACTTAAACTCTCATTTTCAGGGCTCTTTCTGTTGTCATTTGCTGGAAATTGACAAACTAAAGAAGGAAACACTGCAGAGTTCAGACAGCATCCTGGCTGTGAACGCAGCCTAAGTGAGCTGCTAAAACCAAACACACACCAGCCAAAATAGACTTGGTGAACCCTGACTGACGCTTACAAATGTGTTCTCCCACAGGAATAAGATAAAGGGACGCAGCGGGAAACTAATATGAGATATATCCCCGCTCAGATTGTTGTTCATGTCTCAGTTACTTGTCACAGTCTTTGTAACCTCTGCCCGGCATAATGTTTTAATATCTGAAGATGTGTCTGCCGTGGCGAAGCTGGGGGTCAGTCCCACTGCGATGGGAAAATGTGAGACAGCAAAGACACTGTTCCTTCTCGCAGTCTTATCGCCGGCCTTATTTCACCCTGGGAAAATGAAACCGAAGCACAAGCAAGGCAGACAGCACGCACACACAGCAGAACATTAAATGGTGCACAAAATCATCCAGCAGTCCAGCTAAAAAATATATTTCTTAATTCTGCTATTTTCTTTCATTATACTACAAAGTGCTCCTGAAAATATGAAGTAATTTGCATGTAAAGTGTCTTGACTTCCAAACCCCTGCTGGGTTTTTATTTTGGCTGCAGGGTAGGTAGACGATATCTCTCTCTCCCTCTCACACAGAGATGAATGAAGTTGCCCATCCGGAAATCCAGACTGCTTCTTAAAATTTGCACATGTTTCTGTCAAACCTCTGGTGTGGGACGGTGAGGAGATAGCCAGGCGTCTCTTAGCAGGAGGATTTTAGGAGCTGGTGCTGCTCTCTCTAAGCCTTCATTCACACTGTTCATATCTGCTCTGGGAGGAAACCAGTATGCCAGTATGCACTGAACAATGTGAGAAAGATTCACATGAGAAAGCACAGCAAAATGTGTCACATCCATTTTGTAGCTATGCTATATCCCCAAATACCAGTCAAGTATCTACCTTGTTAGCTGTTTTTTTCCATTTTCCCAAGGATACTACCTTTTCGTTTTATTTTGTTCATCATTTTTATCATTATCATTATTGTACTCAACAAAGTAAACTGCTGCAATTGGGGAATGCTGTGACATTGCTAAAATTCAGTCCAATGTGCAAGAAACAAGAGCGGTCAGAAGTTCAGACAAACTAACAATTTAGCCACATTGTCTGAGACTTTATCTGGGGGTAAAAACCAGAAGTGACAGTAGCCGTAGTGATGGTAATAATCTTTAATTGTACAGGAAAACTGCGTGTGTACGACCAGGGCAGAAGGTCAAAGTTGAACAAGGAAGCTGTTGACAGTTTTGGTCGCCTTCATGTTTGGCTAAACTGGGGATTTGTTTAAAACCAGTTTGTTTTAAAGCCAGACTTTTGTAAGCGATGTAGCTGCAATCTAAGATCTCAGTGATTACTTTTGTGAGTATAATGTTATAATAACCGATTAAAATGATGGCCAACCTATAAAAATAAGTTCCAAGTTGTAATAAACCGGTATTATTCTTTAAAGCTGCAATAATTTATTCTTTCTTTGTCAATTTGGTGGCATCGGAACAAGCTTTACAACATTCACATATTATCATCTTATAAAGTTGATATGGATATCTTGTTAGCAAACAGTTGCCTATGTACACATCCAACACACACAGAGCAACATTAGCATTTATTTGGGTTTGTGTTTCTGGCCACCTGGCAATTTTATTCCAGTATCTCCATTTAGCAGCATTTGGTCTCCACCAACTCCTGAGGGAAATATCTTGCCCTTTAGCCTCTTATTGCTCCAGTTTGTTTGCTAGCTAGTCACTAGCTTTGCCTGTCTGCCATTACTATCTCAAGTGACTTAACGCAAGATTAATGTAGGTTTAGGCTCTTACAGTATTGTAGCTGTGTCCAAAATCAGACTGCTGTTTTCAGCAAAAATTGTGTGGAGGCACAAGTCCGGAGTCCACGGATGTGCTGCTAATTTCTTGAGGCACCTCAAGGATCTTGTGGCATACCACCTGCATGTGAGTAGCTTAACATTCAAATTGGAATATTTCAGCGTTGCCATGACAATAAGTAAATCTCATGCAATTCACCTGAGACAGAGGTGGCAGCAAGCAGAGCAGATAAGGCGAGAACTATCGCCTTTGCCATCTTTCTTTCCCTCCTGCACCATCATCTGCTGATGCAGTCATTACAGACTTGCAGAAAAAAAATGTATTCAAGAAGCAGAGGCCCACAGCAGGGCGGATTTCAGACAAGCCACAGTGGGAGAGGAGGAACATTTTTCACTTTTCAGCAGCAGAGTGCATCAGTCTGGTGCAGCCTTACATGAATGAACAGCATGGAACAATGTTTGTGATGTACTGTTGGCTGCTGTTTGTCTCCAGATCTTCTGCAATGTATAGTACAAAGATTTAAAAGACAGAATAAGTATGTTCTCACCACTCCCCATTCGTCTCTTTAATGAAGACAGATCAAATCCAAATCCATGCCTGTGTCGCTGACAGTACTCGAAGCATGAACTTGAACCACAACAGATTTATTTTTACATTCCCAATGGATAAAGTCCGAGGCCCGAGGTCATGTTGACTGAGATGGAAATTTATTTACGACAAGCGTAACGCTATCCCACTGAACTGGCCGAGATTTGCTATTAAGATGATATTCACACTTGTGGGATACAAAGCCCCCTCCTCTCCATTGGTTATTTAGATTTAAGCCTCCCTTGTGCTTTCTCTCCACCTCGCACGGCTAACCCAGGCATCAGCAAAAAAGCACATTTTATCAGTTGCCAGGAAATCATTCACCTATATAATTACAAATCGACAAAAGGCAATTTGTACAGTATCTGATTGCAGGTGAAAGACGCACAGCAATCGATATCCCCTATCCATCTTTTCTTGTGGAATTAAGGTCTTAGAGGTGTTCTTTGTCTGGGCTCAGACACCCATATGTTCCTATCTTTTCACTCATCACACTTTATTTTTTCATTCTATATTTGGTTATATTTTTTCCTGTTTTCATTTTATTCCGCTTGTTCATCTGGTTCTAACTCTGCCCCCCACTCTACATTACATTCCCTTTACCCGACCGATGAGATTTCTCAGCCACAGATTTTGAGATGGCAATTTAGCTAACTGACTGAAATCTAGTCAGTTATAATTAAAAAATGTATGACTGGCAGTGACTTCATTTTTTATTTCTATGCATGATCATGGTATACATGATGTTGGAAGTGCAGCAGACTTTTGGTGTTTACAATTAGAATCATTAACATTGTTCCCATCTTACATTATTGACTTAGCCATAGAAGCCAACTCAAAGTCCACTTACTAGATTTTTCCAGCGCTTTCAACCGCAAGTTGTCATGGAGGTGGATCTGTTGATATGGATGCTCAGTGACCGTTATGATTTAATCCACCTCTTGTCCACGGGGGAGACTCTCGAGGGACCGCTACGTCCTCCAAGGCGATGGTCATGTGACAGAGAAAAGCAGCAGAAGGCATCAACAGACAACGAAAGTGTTCTTACTAGCTGGGCTTGTACTGTTTCAGAACCAGTATTACTATTCAATTTTCCCTCACATTCTTTTAATATGTGGGACGCTCAGCAGGAGAACAAGTACAGCTCCTACACAATGTCATTTTAGTAAAAAAGACAACTAGCATGATTTCTAATAATTCTGTCAAAAAGGATTATTTATATGTAAAACTGTAATAATAGTTCCTATAGCCAGTGGTGGTCAGCTGGCAGTAAACATGCTAGCAGATTAGCTGGCTTGCTGGCACCAGTGCTAGTTCGGTTGCTTCCGTTGGCCACATGACCCTCATCTTAGCGGCCCCCTTGAGTGTTTCTCCTTGCCTGTGTCTGCTTAAAAGGTCAGTCTTGACCTTGGAAAATGTAGTTTGACAAAACTCAAGGTTACTAGCTTTTTCAGGGTGATTTTAGCTGTAGACCGCATGACATGAAATCTTGCAAGAGGACCTTGAGTTGAGATTGTTATTATTTCCAAGGGCAAGAAGGAACTTTTATGTTTACTTAAAAGTGGTTTCTTGGGTCCACCCACTGAGGTTTAAGTCATGAAACATCCCGCTAGTAATGAAATCTAATTACTGAGAATCATTAGCTACAGTAGCATGGAGTCACTACAGCAAAGCTGATTGATATCAGGATATTGATGTTAAAGGAAAAAGCCCACACTTCATTGAAATGACTTTACCTCATAAAAATGTAACAGAAGAAAAAAAAATCTGGGTTATTAATGTACCAATTTATCTTTTTATAATGTAAATTGTCTACTTACTTTTAAGTTCAATTTGACGAATTTCAGACATCTTTTAAACAAAATCTGTGCAAGTCTTGATGTGATCAAAACACAGGTGGGTAAAATGTGACATCGCTGTCACTTGCTGACAGGGTATCTCCCATTGTGAAGAAGAGACAAGGCATTTTGATGGAGTGCATGTCTGAAATTGTTTGAACATTGTGTCATGTAACCTTGTAGTAGGTGTGTGTTCAATTCCACAGGGCATAGCAGAATATTGCTGCTACTGAACTCGGCAACCTTACATACAGTATGTGTGATCGTGTGTTTGTATTGTATTTGGAGCAGAGCCATTTTTGTGATTTGTGAGACTATAATAGCTCTTTAAGACAATGAACACAAGACAAATTTCTCTTTAAAGCGACAAAAATTGCAGCGTGATCTTTTTTTAAGAGGAGAAAACAGTGTCTTCTGGGCGTGGAGTTACACCCCATTTATAATAATTACTTATCAATTATGTAAGACTTTTCAAAACACTAGTTACAGTGTGCTTCAGAGAAAGAGAAGCAGGACACTTTAAATAAACAGATTATAAGAAATAAACTACTCCTGTCTGTGTATAGTTTACATTCCCACAAGCAATTTGGAGTATATGCAATTAGATTTCAGACCTTGCTTAAAATTACCTGCTTCTTTATGTGGGTGTCAGGTGATTGATACCAAGCAGAGAGTAACATTATGCAGCACTGATATGAAAACACTGAACTTGGCTCAGCGAAATAAGGATAAAACAATCTTTCTTTTTGTTTACTGTGATGGATTATCTCATTCTGTTTGAGTTATTTTAAATGGTGAACAAGTATGTAAACAGCAGCAAATGGCTTCTTCTGAAGAGGGAAAACAAGCACTCAGACACAAGTGTACAGTAACCTGGAACATTGGCACCAACTATTCTGCTGTATTTATCTGATCTGATCCCATAATCCAAAGATTGTCGTCAAGTATTCCTGCCAAACACCATAGTGATATTATCCTCAACACAAAAGCATGTAAATAATTTGGATAATTTACTTGTTCCTCATGTTTTCGCTTATTTGCTTTCTCACTTTTGCAAGTTTAATAAAGTCGAATGTTGTTTAGTTAATTTACTGACAGAAAATGGGTCTGCAGCTGCTGCTAATCACTCAGTTACTTGTCATGGAGAAGCAGAGCAACTCAACAGTGGCAGCATTTTGTCTGCTGCTGATTTGTTTGAAAAACTCAGCTCAGAGATATACTACTTAGCAGCAAAGATTAAAGATGCTACAGGAAGAAAACACAGCCCTCAAAGTGTCAAAGTATTCATTTAAGTACTATGATTTGATTTATAAATTGTATATTCATCAGTATATTTGATTGTCGGATTTCATTGTTGGATGTTCTCATGGAAACTGAGGAATCACTTCTGAACAGCAAGAAAACTAAAACAGAAAACAGGGTCATAATGGGAAAACACGAATCTCACGGGGTTTTCCCTCACAATATACTGTCTTGTGTGTACTTGATGTTCTGTTGTCCTGTAAACTCTGGTTAATATGCAAATAAACTATTGATTCTTTGATTTCCATAGATTTTCATTTCCAGTATTGTAGTCACTTTGTGAGCTGTGAGCAAACAGAAAATCATGGGTTAAAGGATCAGTTAACCAAACAGAGGATGTAAATAGAATTTGTTGCTTACAGCATTGAAAAATTCCATTTAAACAAATTCCACAGTAATTCATTTTTCAGGAACAGCATGCTTGTTACCCAAGCTAAGAACATACAGCAATCCAAAACTGGTGGTAATGGCGGTGGATTATATTCAGGTGAAGGCAGAAATCTGAGGGGACTATCTCAAAACCTCTCAATTAAAACCAATATCTGCATAAATACCACTAATATGAAGTGAGAAAATATGTTGTTTTGTAAGTTGGGTGACCTGAGCCTTTAAATAAATATGAAATGTGTGTCATTTCTAATCTGGGAAATAGAAATAGTACATGATACAATCACCCCATTTGTTTGCAACAAGCAAAACTGTACTTTGGTTCTATATCAATGCACAATCATAGACAGAATGCGAATTTAGTGGCAGCCATATTAGCTTCACATTCCTGTCGCATTGCAAAGATATCATTTACATTATGTGTGTAATTTCACTCAGTATATCCATGATATAAATATATAGAATGAATATGTGGTTTTTATTCAAGGTGGGATGTGTCTCTGGCTGATGATAAGAGCTGCAGCTCTACCTGTGGCCTCCTGTCATGGCTCTGCGCTGATATCGGCCAGGATGAAGGTGACTGAGGATGACAGGCAGCCAAATGCCTTTTCACCTGCAGCTGATTTCTAAACGCAAACGCCTCGGTTTAGACAAATGAGAACGGGACGCTGCAATTACGTCGCGGCTGACCTTCAGCTTGTGCATGCGATGGCGCCCGGTGATGGAGCTGTCACACGCTTCATGCTTGGCCTCTTTTACCTTATCACAGTCACAGTCTTTCCACATTTCCAGCTAAAGAGTCCAAAGGCAAACTACTTGGTTTGATTCTTAGTTAAGTGATCAGATTCAGAGGCTTTCTCATTTGGTGGATTGATTTTTGTTTTCCTCAGCAAATGGGTACTTCATGAGATTCTTTGCCTGATGATTTTTCAATTGTGTTCATCTATTATGGGGAGACAGGCTCTTCATCACTCCGCGCTTTCTGGGAAAATTACTGGGAAAATTTACTAGACAGACAAGGAAAAATGCAGTTAATAAATTCTGCATGTAATGATTAAATTTAAATACAGAGGTCAAGAGCCCTCATTATTTGCACTAAAATATTAAAATACTGTTAATATTTTATGCGGCCACATATGCGGCACTGAATTAATTTCAAAAGAAAAATGTTTGCATAGAATAAAGTGCTTTTGGGGCCAAGCATGTAAGTGAGAAACTTTTATCCCAAAGCTGAATTTTAATTTGTCCATGCAGAGCCTTGTTCCGTCCCCTGTTGCTCCCACATGCCTCAGTGTCAGTGTGACTCACTAAATCAAGTAGTGTTACCACATTAGTTCTAACTTGAATACCCCTATATAGACTGATTTTTATGTTATTCTCTACACTGGGCTCAGATCAGGTATTTTGGTGTTTATGTGACTATAACACTTGTTGTACAATCACTTTAAGTAGAAATCAATGTTTTTATAGAAATGTGTGTTCTTCTCATCTCTCAGATGCATGTAACACAACAATGATTCTGTTGAGTTCAGGAGGTGATACATTTCCAGTCCAACTCAGAATTGCATTCTCCTCAGTTTTTGTGCAAGGAAATATAAACTATTATGATACTGCAGCTATTGTGTACATTTTTCCATTTTTCAACCCCTTTTTTTGGACATATTTGTTACTTTCTAGTTGGCCTGGCTTTCCACCCAGGTATCCACTCAAAAAAAGTAAGTTAGCTAATTTAGCTTGTCAATGTCATGCTTGTAATGTCAGGACTGATTTCCAATACAGTACATGTCACTTCATATTGTTCAAACCTATCATTACGAGCAGGAGAGTGGGGGGAAACCGGTCAGACTTGTAATTCCGAGTTGGAGGTATTGGGACAACATCTGCCGCTTGATGAAAACATACCGACCTGGGGGGAGAAACAACAAAACGGGAAGCTGCTAGGAGATGGCAACAAACCGTTGGCAAAATGGCTGTAAAGCCATCACAACTGGTGGTTACATTTAAAATCCAATATTAACACAAATACAATGGTTTCAGCTGTTTAAAAGGATCCGTACACAATTTGTTTGTATTTGGTTTCATTTGTTAACGGCCACTCCAAAAGTGTAGCTAGTAGTAGTTAGTAGCTATCTAGTAGGCTAGCTGACTACAAGGCTAGCAGTGGGGGTAACCATCTTGGAATAATGCATGAACACTCCCAAGTTGGAATAACGGGAGGTTTTTCCTAATCTTCCCATTCTGCCGACATTTCAACACCTGCTGGGGTCTAACTAGTGTTAACGGTCCATTTGTTGCAAAGACAAATGACCAGCAATAGGTGACCTCACTCTCAAATCACGACATGGAGTAACGGAATCACGGAGTAATGTAGGAAGTGCTCAAAACACAGATGGTTAACTGTGTTGGCCCCCCAACTGGTTAACACCTTCAGTGGGCTTTTGGAATTGAAGTGATATTATAAACTATTTTTCTTTTATCTAATTACCAGTGCACACATTGTCAGATGGTACCAAAAACTCACACCAATTGGAGAACACTAATGTAGGGGACATTATTACAGCAGAAATACAAATTTAACTTAAATTTCTTCATTTTGGTAATTGCAATTTTGACTGAATATTGTAAGTACAGCTAACTTCTAACACTATGGATATATAGCCTACAGTATATACATATTTCTTAGCAAAAATATAAAATATAAAAATATTTTTTTTATTTCAGTTTGACTTTAAACTTCATTCACAGAAAAGCAAAGCAAAGGAAAGAGTCCAGACTGTTTTTCCACATCACATCAGACAACATGACTGGCTGACAGTCAGTATCTAATAGACTAATATATCAGTCTAAACCTGTTAATTACCATATAATTACCTCTTGATACACTCAATCAATTTTGCTGATCAATTACACAGAAGACAGATGAATTCCAGGTGTCTCTAACGGCGCAACAGATCGGCTTCCCATCAGCACGCCGAAGTTCTGGAAATAAAATCCAATTCTGCTGTGCTTCTGTTTGCCTCTTGCATACAATGGTAAGACAAGTCATGCATGGATAGCAGTGGGACAAGTCTCTTCTCCAGCCTGATTAGTTCTGCTCCAGAAATGTGGAGAGTGACAAGCTAATCGCAGCCGTGGCGGCGGAGGCCTCTAAAGGGCTGGAGGGACAGATCGATGATCCGCGGGCTCAGCAACAGCAGGAGATGCACGGCTTCCTCCGATACAATGTCAACATGAAGCATGCGAGACCCGCTGCATGGAGGACAGGGTGTTAGTTTGGACCAATGACATGATTAAGATGTAACTTTTTTTCTTTTTTTTTTACTTTTATAAACATAAAGCTCTTTATTGTTATATAACTTCCATCTGTGATGCTTTGGGCACTCCAGGTGTTTATAAGGTCAAAACTGCACCAGGAACTTGGTATTTTGTGCCACTAGTCCACATAGTCCCATATAATGAGATGGATGGATTTATGTAAAGTCAACCATGCCCCCTGGGGTGTTCTGCCAGGAAACACTTTCTCACCTTAGACATTTGCATTTTATACCTTTATGGTTTTCTCCATTGGCCTCTAGACTCAAACTCCGACTCATTGCACTGGAACTTTGCCCAAGCTGTGAAACTCATTTGCTCATTGGGCCATTTCATGTATTGCCTTTAGTCATTAGTGATTTGATGGACTGTAGGTCAAACAAAGAGACCACCACAATAAACTTAAGTGCATTTGGTTAAAGATTCCACACGACAGACAGACCTCATTCAGAATCTGAGTTGTTAGCACCCAATGCAGGGAATTTACACTGTGAAAAAGATTTTGCTGCAGTTATTATTATTACTTATTATATTACGGTGGAATTCAAAGAAAATCATTATTTTTGTAGCTTCAGCCTTTATTTCTGTCAGTTATATTATTTAACAGCTTCTCTGCTGAGATCAGAAGACATAACAACAACACTTCTTTTGATTTGGTAATTGCAACTTCAAAAGGCTGAGTTTTTTTATTTTCTGGTGTCTTACATGCTCATGCAAATGACTGCTGCAGTGCAAAGGAGAACGATTTGGTGTGTGCATAAAGGGACATTGTTAATATACAGAGCAGGGAACAGTGACCATGATGTAATTGCTGTCTGACTTCAGCTGAAACAAGTCTACAAAAGATGTAGTCTGCAGCTGTAATGTTATTAGCCTATATATCATAATTAAGTGATTGTGAACTAACTCTAAATATTAAGACATATTAAGACACACTCTGTGTTCTTAATAGCTATTACTGTAATTTTGGCAATAAAACATTTTCCTCAGTTTCCATTTTCTCAAATGATCTCAAATGAGTGAAACAGCACCCCTCAGGGTTGTAATGGCTGGCAAAGGTCAGCCTGCCTTTGGGGTCAAATGTGATATTGCACTCTTACATTTGACAAAGTCACGTAGTAGAGTCTACCAAAGACAATCCAGGTGAAGCTGATTCAAATATCAGAAATGGTCACTGTCATGCCTGTACGAAACTGAATGGACTCTGGGATTCTGGAGAGAAATTCTGCAGTGAATTGTAAAGCAAGCTAGTTGTACTCTGGCCTCCCAACAAACAGCCAGGAGAGTTAACTTAGCAGTATTGCTAATACCAGCAAGAGCAGTGGGACATTACTGTATATGACATGGATATGGAACACTTCACCTCCATGAGAGAAAGGAGAATGGGCTTAAACGACAAATAAGGTGAGCCACATACACACTCTGTCTGTCTGTCTTTGTATCCATCTGTCTATTTGCTTGCTGGTTTCTTTCCTGGTGGTTAAATGTCTCTTTGTGGCCGTCTGTGAGTGCTTAACTCCTTGCTGTGCAGATGTTGTAACATGTGCTGTGCTTGGTTTGCCTGTACACAGAAGCTGTTGTGTTGTTTCTGATGTCTACAGACACAGTCGTCAGGGACAGAGCCTGGAGAGCTTTGAATAATTAGGACTTTCCACCATTTTGCATGTTTGGTTGATCAGTCACCTGTTGTTTTCTGTGAGTTCTGAATGAGCCTGTGCAGAAGGTCTGCTGGTAGCTTGGGAGACTTTTGTCATCCTTGATTTGTGTTTAAGTTGTGCTGTATGATGAGTCATTAGCTTTAATAAGACTGTGTAAGTCATGTATTTGATACAAGCATTTTTTTATGTGAACATAGCTTGTTTTTTAAAAAAAATACATTTTATTTGTTGGATTTGTCCTTTAACAACACAAAAAGCAAAATGAACACATAGACGTGACAGAACAGAACAAAATAAATCAAGCTAAACAAACTGCCAGCTCACAGAAAGGTGCACATATGCATGTCAATCCGTATGATGTCTGAAATGTCCATAAGTGGACTGAGGGTCAGAGCTGAGTCCATGATACCAAGTCCAGGTGAGGTCGAGGAAGGCCCAAGACGAGGGCTAGAAAACTGAAATCCTGGCAGGTCAAAACACAACACAATACAATACATTGTAGTACACTACAGTCTGATACATTTAGTTCCCAGGTTGACACCTCTCCCTAACAAAGGGTCCCCAGAGAAGAAACTTGGGGTGTGCATTGGACAGAGTATACGGAATTTCTTCAAGGTATAGAAGAAACCATGTCATTTAACCATTTTTTAAAGCAGAGATGGGAAACTGATTTCCACTCTCTCAGGATTACCCTTTTTGCTATGGCCATACCAAACACGGGGCCTTGTTGTAATGCCGGGGGGGGGTCAAAGAGTAGCTGGAGCAATCCAATATCATAGAGAGACTGTCAGGGATTAGCTGTCTGCTTTATATGTCGCTGTACAAATGAAAAACATCATCAATCAAAATTGAATGGGTGCCCAATAAAATGTGTGTTTTCTGACAAACTGTTAAACTTGTGTTTGATGTTATATGGTTATATTCATGTTAGGTATGTTCCTCGGTTTTAGGGTTTAAATAAACTTTGTGTCATTAATTTTGAAAAAATGTAAACATTCAACAGTGGCTCATTGGCCATAATTCTTAGTGTAATATAATATATATGATAAGGAACTCAAATCCTGGCATTTTGTCAGTAAGAGAAAATAAATAACACTAATAAATAAGTCGTGCTCCATCGTAAGACTCTGACCTGTTAATTCCTGAACTTGTGCTCGTTTATAAATAGCTGCACAGCAGACTGACTAACATGCACACATGAAGTGTTTCCACAGACAAACCCGACTTCAGTTGAACAATGTCAGAATGCAGTTTGACACTAATCTGTGTCATGTTCACTGTAACTAGGAAACCATAATGCTCCCATACAGTTGAGCAGCAATACTACATGAGCTTGACTAACCGGGCTAAGTTGACTAGCATGCTACAGCTGATACACAACCACTGGTGCACTGCAGAAACACTCCGGGTAAAACTCACGTTCTAAAAGCGAGGTTTCTTTTGTTTATTTCAGCACGGATTTGTTGTACACAATGTAGCATTATCAGGGCGGCGTCATGAGTGAGTTTACTGCGTCCTTTCAGGAAGTGTAACTAGCAACATCACTGTCACAGGTAGCAGAGACGGAAGGAAAGATTCTATTCAGTTTGGCCTTGGAAAAGTGAATGGGTTGAAGACGAGCACTGATAGAACATGCTTTGATCCTTTCTGACCCTTTCACTCATCTGAAATCTCCTCACCAGTATCCAAGCCTCTATAATGTGGAGAGAAGGGGTTGCCAGAGAAAAGAGACCAACAAACTGTGAGAACAAATATTTTGATGTAGGGGATATAGTCATAAGGTCATAAAAGTTGTGTTGTTTGGGCACCATATCCAAATAAGGTAGACTGCCTGACAAAATTCCTTATTTGCAGATACCGAAAAAAGTGGCCAGGAGGGAGATCAAATTTCACCCGAAGTTCAGCGAAAGATGCAAAACGGTTGTTAATGTAGAGCTCTTTAATAGAAGACTGTCTAACCACTGTAAAAAAAACAACGTCCATCAAGCTTGGCTTAAAACAGGGGTTCTGACATATAGGAGCATAAATGGACAATTCTGAGAGACCCAGCACTCCCTTGATTTGCCTTAAAATCTTGATGAGTGACGCAAAATAAACTCATTCATCAATTGTTTGATAAGTACATTTGGTTTAGAAAATAAAATGGCAATTACGGAGGCTCCAGTTGAGTGATGCTGCTCTCAGGCCATCTGGGACGGAGGCCGCTCCTCGGCCCAGCCACAGCTGGAACATGATTCCAGAAAAGCCATGCTCTGGCATTACAGGCCCAGTAATAATGTCGGAAGACAGGAAGGCCCAGGCCGGGCTTCTATAAGTGTACCTTGGAGATGCAGGGAGGCTTGTTAGCCCAGATAAAGGGCATATTGATGGAATCTATTATTTTGAGAAGAAGGACGACGTGAGAAAGATGGGTATGTTTTGAAAGAGAGGCAGCTTAGTAGAATACATTATATTTAACAAACGCCGAGTGTTAGAGAAGGAGAATCAATGTGGAATGAAACCTGTTTGGTCAGCGTGAATTAATGTACCAATGTGTTTGTTCAATCGGTTTGCCAGAACCTTTGTGATAATCTTTTGATCACTATTTAGCAAGCTTAAAGGACGATAGGATGCAACATTAGTGTCATCCCTGTCTTTATTCAAGAGAAGACAGATATAGGCGTCATACAAAGTATCAGGAAAGATTCCATCTCTCACAGAGCAATTTTCCATCCGAAGTAAAAGGGGGGCAATTATGTCTACATGGGCTTTATAAAATTCTATTCCAAACTCATCAGGGCCACAGGCCTTGCCATTAGGAAAAGAACGAATGGCAGTTTTTTCTACCAGTGTAAAGTCAGAATCCGGTTCTGGAATGTCCAGTACATTGAGAAAATCAGCAACATCCACATCAGTGGCTTTAGACTTAGAGGCATAGAACTGACTGTAAAAGCTAAAAAATCTACCATTGATCAGCTTGGGATCAGTTATCAGCTGTCCAGTAGGAGATGAAATTTTATGTATTGCCCTGTCAGCTTGCACACCTTTTAGCTGCCTAGCGAGCAATTTGTCAGCCTTATCACCTAACTCAAAATTAGTTTGAGCTTCCAAATATAGTTTCCAACCTGTTCCCCAAGAGTATAGTTATACTCATACTTTATTTTCAAGATAGCATTGAGGGTGTCTTCAGAGCTGGAGCTTCGGTAGGTGTCCTCTAATGCAGTTAGCTCAGCTTCGATGACAGACAGCCTGGCTCTTTTACTAGATGATTGGTACGAGATGATGTGAAGGGGTCACATCATCATTACAACTTTGAAAGACTCCCAAAGAATTGAATCTGAGACAGCGCCATTATCATTGATAAGCAGGAAATCTGAGATCTTGGCTGATATATAATCACAAAAAGATCTATCTGAATGTAAAGAAGGGTTAAACTTTGTAGCTTTGAACGTAGCTTTGAAATCTGTAATTGCTTTTACCTGTAAATCTTTTTTGTATTTAGTACTGATCTGTACCTGTAAGCTTTGTAGAACTGTACATATTTTTGTGTGCTAAGAAGATGCATAAGAAACGTGTAAGTCACGTGTCTATGATAGGTGCATCATATGATATGCTCTCTTAAAGCTTGCCAATTGACTGTTATGTGGTTTGGTGTGTTCCACCAAAAGAGAACAGATCTGGATTTGTTATCTTTGTTAGTAAAATGACCCATTGTCCTATTTTATAACTTGTTTCTTAGATGACTGCCTGACTTGGCTTCTGAACCTCGTCACTGCTAAAATGAGCACTGAGTTTTAGAGCGAATCTAACTTGCCCCTCTGAAAGACCAGATGGTCCCAGTCTGGCCCCTGTGGTTTAAATGGGCCAGAACCACCACTGAAGACCCAGTTAAATTTATTCCCATAAGCAAACCTTCAAACAATTGGAACAACAAATATCATCCTTCACAGTTATACCTCATACCTAAACGACAGAATAGGTCGATAACCAGTGACTCCCAAAACACTGTTTTTCCCCGTTGTTGGCTTCTTTGTGCTACTGGGTTAGAGAGTCTGTTGCTGAGCAGCGGCTCTCACTCGTTCTTTGGAGGCAGACCATTAAATTAACAAAATAAAATGACAACCCCCCCCCCCAACAAAAACCCATCCGAGATGGACCAATCGCCGAAAGCCGATATATTCGCCCAACCCTAATGCCAAACTCATAAAAGTATTGGTAGAAAACAGAGCTTGTTCATTTTTTACCCGTGCTATCCAGCCTGGGCCTCCCAAACATGAAAATTCGACAGAAAATAAGTGTGACACACATTAATTTTCCCAATATTACATGTCAGCTCATACCTTGGCTGTGACTGACAGCGTATGAGGAAAGACTAATGAGATGCAGAAAGTGCTGCAGGACTCTGCGTTGACGTGCGCTGTAACAACTCTTTACTCCTATCCAAGACGTAATTCCTGACATAAAGCAGAGCCACACTTTATAAGGTGCTACTTTGTCCTTCCCTGCCCGTCCTGCTTCAGATGAATTTATACGCTCAGAGTGATTTCCACACTAAACGCTTTCTCATCTCTTTAGACGATATTCCTCTACTATATTCATTTCTTTCTAATCGTCTTTCCTCACCTGTCCTTGTTTTACCTGTCCCCAACCCATCCCTCCCTCTTTCCTCCTCTCTCCCTCCCGATCTCTCTCTCGGCTGAGTGACTTGTTGAGATGGACGTAATGAGACAGGTGCATGCAGGGAGGGAGATGGAGGCAGTGCCATGAAGGAGTGCAGCCGTAAACAAGGTGAAAAACAATCAGGTGAGGGTGGACTGCGGCTCTCTGAGGGCCCGCTGCAGCCACGGGCGCAGCAGCCAGCACAGCCCTGCAACAATACATCACTTTCTCCTTTAGAAATGACTTTTTTTACCCTCAGTCAGCTCTCATTAGCTCCCTCACAGTTCAGCTTTTTTTGTTTATTTGTTTTTATGCCTGTCTTGATTTAGCACTGACTCGCCTTATTACTTGTTTGCTCTCGGCCGATTTGATTATTCCTATAAATCATTTCTTACATCTCAGTCTGTGACCTTTGCAAGTGCAAGTGTAAATTTCAGGTTCAGTGTTTAAGATGGCAAGGTATCGTTTCCAACAGGTTTTTTATTTAGCTTCTGTATGATACTGCTGAAAATGGATTTAACTAGGCTATATCTTATATTAACCATCTTTAAACATTTAAGGTGGATTCCAAACTTAGCAAATAGTTGATCATTTACACATCCAGCAGACATGGAGCAGCATTAGCATTCATTTCAGGCCATGTATCTGGACACAAGCCTTATATTTTCCTTATAATATGTATATTCACTCCCCTTTTAATATGAATGATAATAACAATAAACTTTATTTCTATAGCACAATTCATGCATAAACATGCAACACAAAGTGCTTTACATAAAAGCAAAGAATAATGGCATTTACAATAAAACTATAAAACAAGGATAAATACAATAAAATAGGATATATTTAAATTAAAAAGACAAGATAAGATCAGACAAAATAATTGTTAGGTAAAAACAACCTCTGTTTTCTTCTCCACCAACTCCTGAGGGAAATATCTGGCTCTTTAGCTGCTAAATGCTGCTCTAAATTCACCAGTTAGTCTATAACTGTGTCTGTCTGCTGTCTGTTTGCTGCTGGGCAGGTAGTGTACAGTGTGTTTATCAGAGCTTTTTTTTTTGCTGAAAACAGCTACCTGCTGCAAAGGGAAACACCCCTGATGAGAGCAATGAGACTGAACCAAGACAGTACAGTTGCGCGCTGGAAAAAAAAACAACAAAAAAACAACGAGGTGAAATAAGCAAAAGCGCTCGGTAGAGGTGTGGGGAACTGCAGAGTTGCATGATGCATGATAAGTGACACCTTTTGCGTTACACGTAGTGGTTTGACCAATTGTTCATTAAAAAAATATGGATTAGAGCAGCTTTGATAGTATGCACGGCTTGCTGCCATGTTTCACTGAAAATCATAATGGCCCTGTGTGAATCTGAAAGGTAACAGCGTGAAAAGTAATCAAATGTTTCCACAGAGGTTAGACTTGCAGTCTGGCTTTATCAGTTTATTGTAACCTTGGCATTATTTACATGCATCAACCCAAAAATCTCTGATGTTTTAAGAGGAGATATTAATCTGAAATTAAGAACAATGCGATTTGGACGGGAATATGACAGCACTGAAATACTAAAAACTGAGTGAGAACATACATAATCCCAACTAATTTCAGGGAACAAGTCTGGACTGACAATCATTTTAAGCTATTTTGTCGCGTGTTGTTAACAGTCTCAACTTGTATGAACATAAAGATACCTGAACTGGAATCAGTTTTAGAAACGACGTCTGACCTGACAGAATGACATGTAGAGGCACAGACCAAAGAAATCTAATTCAAGGTGTGATTGTATCTATTTCATAAAGAGGATTCCCAGTTGGTCACTTCCTTGTCATCCTCGTGCTGGAGGGCAGTGGTGGTCTGACCAGGCTGTGGTTCAGATCAGACGGTTTGATCCCACAGGGAGGCGTGCAGATGTAGCCCTGAACCGCAGTGATGGATGACCTGCCCTAATGGCCCCCGAAGGCAATTAAATCTGGCTGGTGGGCAGCCTTTCAACTAGTAAACCCACGGAAATGTTAAACATCAGAAATATCTCCCAGAGGCACCGTTTCCTCCGCACTGTGGCAGACTGTGAAGGTGGGGAGCTGTGTACAACGAGGCTGGAGGATCCTCTGAAGGCGTTGAGTTTAACTTCAGAGTGTTCGTCCTCATTTAAATTATCACAGTTTTTATTCAAGTTATCTGAAGAAAGATCCAAAAGTTTCATAGCAAACTTAGTGGGAGGAGACTATCTTGTTTCCCATGAGACTGTGTTAAATGAGACCTACAGTATGTAGCGGACATGACTCCTCCAGAGTACATCACATCAGTCACTTGTTGTCCATCTGTCTGTCCAAGTTAAGGTTAAAGGAAGTTATTTTAAGGTCAGAGTGAGGTTTGTTCACAGTTTATGTTTTAATACTAAAATGTTTGTTTGCTTGTCTTGATCAATGCAACATTTCTCTTTTTTTTTTCATGATGGCAAATAACTGTGAGCATCCACTGGGAAATAATCTGAACAATATTAACGTTGTCCAGTGAAGATGAACAGAAGACTGGACAGAGCTGCGTTCTACCCGTGAGCTAAACCTGTGTCCATTTCTACATTTAATACAATGTAAAACAGACAGACACTGAGGAAGCATTGGCCAGTTGACACCTGTGGTGACTGAGCCCATGATAATAGCTGTGTTAGAGTGTCTGGATCTAATGTGCTTTAAAAGATCCTTAAAGATCCTTACAAATCTTAAAAGATCCCTTCATGCTACTTTTTGGATTAGTTATAGTTGCTTTTTTTGCAGTATCATAACACACATTTCATCTATTTGTTTATAAAAGCTGTGACTTGTTGTTGAATTAGCTACAATTTAGTTGTTTTTTAGCTAACCCTGACACGTTCACATTGTTTTTGAAAATGTCCGATTTGATCATTTTGCACTTTGATCACACTTAATTTAATATGTGTTTAGGAGACTGTAAACTACGTGACGAGTTCTGCAGAGGAATCCCGTGGGAATGCAAAGTTTATTGCATTAAAGCATTACAGTCTCTTTAGAAACTTTAAGTCACCGAACAGCACTCCTTTGAATTGCTGCATAAATTATCAACACAGAAATAGAGTAAACTCAAAGGATACACCTGTATTCATCTTATTTGAAATGAATCATCTTCCGCTGAAGTTCAATGTCTTATGCCAAGATCAGACTACACAATATATTTGCCTTTCAGATGATCACTGTGTCAGATAAGGCGACTTAGAGAAGTGGCAGACTACACATCAGACTTCGACTAATCATGGCTTGCCATTCCACCTGATAGCACCAACAACAAGTGTTTACCTATGTAAACACAGTTTTATGAATCAGACTGAACCTGGAACCATTGATGGTCACTCGGTGATGAAGGTGGGCTTTGTCTCTTAGACAGAGGGTGAGTGTGTGGGTGCACAGTAGAGCTCATTTCGTCACTTGAATCACTGCGCTTTTCGACTAAACTACGTTTGAACCAGACGCTGCCACCGCTTCTTCTACCGCTGCCCAGTGTGATCAGCACCAGCTGACAGCGCTGGCGTTAAGGTGACTGTATCGGCTACATTTTGATCTGTACTGTAAATGCATTAGTCCAAAGTTTGGCTGGCTGGTTAATTAGTTTAATAGATGCATGACATTCCAGTGACTCCCCTTCCAATACTAAACTATCTAGTTGCTATATGTCAAAGAAATAGTGTAAATTCATGTCACAATGTTCTAATTTAAACAGTTACAAGACCTCTCAGAAATTAAAACCACAAAGGATTTTGGAGGTCTAAGAGAAGTGAAAATTGGATTATTATCCATAATACTAAAGTATAAAAAGCAGTGATCAGTGACAGTGACTCAGCTTTTTCTAGTGTTAAAGAATTTCAGTTGCATTTGAGAATTAACAGTGTCAAAGTGTTGTGTGTTGTGTATCCATCATGTGAGCTGTGACTCATAAAGGACTGATTCGGATTCATTTTTATTTTTACATTTTCCTGCATTTTCTGCAGTTATATGATCTACAGTAAGCGTCTGGTCTCAGTTTCCTTCCTGTAAGAGGAAATTGAGTAATGTGGTCGGCTTTGATCTTTACCACGCTGCTGTACAACACCCCAGTGTAAACGATAAAGGTAAGCCCAACCAATCGCATCGTTTGGCTTGCCCCGCTGCTACGCTGCTGTTTTTCTCCCAACTCGTGCTATAATCAAGGTTGCAGTGGCTGAATCGATCCGGTTACCCACTTCTGCTGTAAAACCATTTATTAAAACATCAAATACTTTGCCCTGGTGGATGTGTGCCCAGTGATTACCTTTGCAAATCAATTAAGCCACAGAGTAATTGATTGGATACGAGTCCGCGGTTCCAGGATCTTGTGTTTTTGGAGCGAGTGAAGGTCAGCGCGCTTGTACCGGCTTTCCTTTCGGATTCCTCTCTTTCTATTGAAGGAAGTAGAGTTAACATGAAGGGCTGAATCAATAGAGAAGGGATTGGGCTTATGTTTTGGGGTCTCTCTGTGGGTAAAGGAATAGATTGCGAGGTTGTAATCAGTAATGCCACTTTTATTTCAGCGGTACAGTAAGAGTAAGATCTCAAGGAACTAACTAAGTGAAATATTTCCACAGAGACTGAGGCATTTTGATGAAGAAAACACTTATAATCAAAATATTTTGCAGCTCTAAAAGATTCCACTGCAGTATGTAACGGGTTTTGATTTCTGTGGTTGTAGAAATAAGTTTGACTCAAGGGTTTTGTAAGAAATTTCATGCACAGAACAGCGCTCAGCCTTATGAGCTTTAGTAATTTGTTGCTAGGCTGTATCTTTCATCTACTGATGGGAGTTTGTGGTCAGTGGCTTCTCTCAAGCTGGGAACAAATTAAGGCAGACGGTCAATGAGCCTCCTTCATCCTCTACCGTCTGAATCGGAAAGCACCAGAGATCTCAGACAACCTGTTTTACAATAGCTGAATCCCCCGCAGTATGAAGACGTGAACGTCAATGCAATTAAAGCCAGCTCATCCTCACAACACCGCCATGAGTTTCGTTAAAAACTGGTTGGAGTCTGAGCTCGGGTTGAATGTGTGAACTCGGCTCCACACTAGTGGCCGTATCCTCCAAGGCCTTTGCCATTATACTAGAAGAGGCAGGTTTTCCAAGAAGGCAATTATTCATTAAATTAGTGTGGAAATGAGGTTCTGGTGGTTGTGTACTGATGAATTACAGTGGCCAGTAATTTGCACGGTAATTAAAGATTTGAGCTCCTCGCTGCCGTAAGCATAAATCACATTTGCAAAGATGTCGGCCAGAATCTGTGAAGCACTCCACCTCGTTACAGCCAAACTCCCTGAGTTTCAGCAGTGTTTGAACTTAAAACCTTTATCACAAAGACTTTTCTACAAGCTGACAAGGTTTACAGCAGTAGTATTCTACCGGCAGTACAATTAACGGGAAAATTCAAGCGAAATAGGAGAGATCTCCCTGAATATGTTTTCATTCACTAATAACTGACTGAATTAAAATAACAGTCATTACTGAAATTGCCAATGGGGATGGGTAATGAGGACCAACAGGGCCCGACTGGGGTGATAATTCAGGCCAATCCCCACGCAGTCCACCCATACTGTATCCGTTTTGTTGAAATATTTTTACACTTTATGGTTTATATGACAGTATCATATCTTTTAGATGTGTTACTATACACAAAACTGCTTCAAAATCATCCAGAATAATTCAAAACAGCCTGAAGTGTCTTCAGTTTCAAAAGTAAGTCAATTGCATTTCGATAATTAAGGTACAGGAATAAATATTCATATATATAATTATCATGCAACTGTTGGAGTGTTTTGCACCTGGCATTTCATTAACTTCCACCTGACAGAAGAGTATGCAGGTCTTCATTTATATTTTATAGCATGATTAAGTGTTGATGACAATTTTTTTCAGACATAGAATCAAATCGGATTTTTATGGCGTGCTGAGCTGAGCTATTAGCATGTTTGTTTGTTTTAACACTAACAGTGTCCCTTGCTCGAGAACATATCTGTAATTTCTCAGCTCCACCGTTTTTCTTTCTCTTGCTCTCTCTTTTTCCTGCGCTGTCCATTTTTTCTCCTCACTGCTCGGCCACACACTGACTGAACAAAAAATCTCTGATTCAAACTGATTTTCATTTGAATTATCTGATAACGATTCATAAAGTCCGAGATTGATCTTTTAATACATGCCTTTTCCCATGGATGCGTGAGGCATTAATCCCGTTTGGGCTTGTGTCCATATAGCCTAGCGTTTTTTTTTCTGGCAGAGACGCGCTGGAGTGACACTTTACTGTCTTTACTAGACGTATTGAGATTTCGATAATAGGTTAAAATGCTTTGAAAAAGGGCTAACTGTGTAAAAAGTTGATTGAAACAAAGCTAATGCTACATGTATGTGGACAGCAGGCTGCTGCTCCACTGTCGGTGCAGCCAGTCCACTCCGCCGGTTTGAGTTGGCGCGCAGTTAAGATGCTCAGAATTAAAGGAATAGTTTTGTTAAATATGCGTTTTCACTTTCTTGCGTTTCTTGAGTTAGATGAGAAGATACCAATCTCATGTCTGTGCATTGATGATGGAGCTGGAGCCAGGATGTGATTAACTTAGCTTAGCATAGCTTAGCTCATTTGTTTAATCAGCTCACAAACACAAATGTAAATATAACAAATTGTGGTTTTCCAGGTTACGAGCTGTAACTATTTAGCGGCCAGTTGCAGTGACTTCCTGGAGTCTGGTTGCCAGGCAACCAACGGCGACTCCAGCCAAGCAACTCTCTGCTCTTAAATGTATGCCATGCATTTTCAAATGGTTCCCTAAATCTGATGTGTTACCTACTTTTGAACGACTACCTGTGCACACACAGTATATTAAGTCACTACTCTCAACATGTGAGCCTCCATCTGGAAGAGAAGGCTTGCTGTTTGTCCTGTGTGCAGCCAGTCACCGGTCTGGATCACACACAGCAATTCTCACCACCCCTCAGTGAACAACAATTCAAAAGAGTATGCCACGATCAGTTTGTAAAAAAGTGGGCCTTGTTATACCTTTTAGTCCCTCTTTCCATGTTGGAATTCGCTGTCTCTAGAGGACTTTGTGTGCAGCGGTCGACGCATTGTTTGAGTAATGATGTATTTGCTGTCCAATATAAACTGCGATATACAGAGATAAAAGAATCCTGGGATACATGAAAGCTAGAGCAAAGACACCATGTTTAAATGATGTCCAGTACTCACTTTAAATACAGTCAAAGGAGGACTTGAATCAATGAGAGGAGACATGTAAAGTACAATGAGCTCAGTCCAACTGTTCCTGCTTAATGAATTCACATCCTGTGAGATTAGCGTTAACTTTTTTAGATTTTCCTTCGTCACAGACTAAGTTCATTTCCACAGTCTCTGTCAAACAACGTTTCAGTGCTTGCCATTGTTTAATTAAGAGGAGGTGTGCTACACAAGCGCATGCACAGTCTTGCTGGATGAAGGAACTCCTCCGCTGGGACTTCATTCGGTTTGAGAGACTCGCGTGGGTGGAAGAGAGGAGATACGCTTGCCAGAGAAACGTACAGTACTCCACCAACACACTGAACACCCCGAGGGAGTTAAGGCAAAGAATTCCTCCTGGATTTTCTCTTTCAGTCTCTTGCTCTCTCGCTTTCTTGCTCCCCCCACTGTCTCTCTCCTTCTCATTTGGTTGTGGTAATTCATCATGCAATATCAAAACCATTCAAAGCTCCAGCACAGAAATGAAGGCTTCGGAGCCCGTGTATAATTGGTTTCCGTGAGGTGCCACCATCCCTATTGAACCGTCTTGACTCCCTGTCCCTAGCAGTGGCAGTATGTATGATAAAGAGACAAGAAAAAAAACCCGGAGACATGCAGATCACGATGACTGCGAGAGGACGGAGAAGCCGTTGCTTTGCCAGAACATTCATGAAATTACAAGCTTTTGATTTGCTTTCGTCCTTTTCATCTGTTCTAGGAGTATGCATTGACATGGCATCCTTTTCAACATACACCAGAGAAGATGCTAGAGTCAGAAGGGGCCCTGGAGGCAGAAAATCTGATGGGGCCCTTCTGACCAGCTTTCATTATATTTTCCAGTCCTGTAAATAAAATAAGTAATTATACCTAACAATACTAATAACAGAAGTAAGAAAGAAAGTTGAAGTCCCCAATTTTAATCCCTGGACATCTGGATCATAGAGACTGTCCCCCCAAGAAAAAAGATCAGCATCAGGTGTTACAGCAAATATCCAAAAATGACTTTCAAGTGACAAAGCCCTCTAGCCGCTGTAGGAATTATGAGTCTTAACCGTCGGGAGCAAAGGAAGAAGTAGTGAGACGTTATTATAGAGCCACAAACTCTGGTGTGGCGGGAGGTCAGGGTGGATGGATGAGTCAGAACCTTGGACGTTTGTTTTCCATACGGCCGGGCAACGTCGGTATGGGAAACTAACAAACAGTGGTGATTTTAACCCAAACCATGATCTTTCCCTAACCCTAACCAAGTTGGTTTTGCAGTCTTCTGATAATTCTTTGAGTGTTTGCTGCTAAGAGTGACACACTTCACATTACACATCTTTGATTCATGGGTGAAATAATAAAAAAAACATTTATAAGTGCAACTTTAAGTAGCTAGGTTAAAGTGAGAAAGGAAATCTTGCCTGTCAACAAAAATAGCATAACAACTAAAAAGCTGAAGAAATTATTTTATTTAAATAAATAATACTTTAATTTAATAAAATAATTCCTTCTGGGTCTTTTTTGTTGTTATGGTATTTCCCTCTTTTGCAAGGGAGACCTGGCCAAGACAGCAGCATAAAAAACCCAATATGACATTCACGGCTGCTTTGAAGTACCTGACCATTGTTGTGTGTGTGTGTTAGACTGCTGCTGTCTGCTTCTACTTTTAACCACAATAAAGACAGCGCTGGAGCTGAGAGCTTCTTGAGCCTCTGCGACTGCAAAGCACAGACGACTCCAAACGCCATCTGTGACTTTGGCCAGACAGTTCCTGTTGCCTGGCGCAATCACACAGATCACACAGATCACACACGCAGCACCGCTGCACCGACACTTCCAGTCGAGATCCGACAGTCATCTCCAGCCAACAACGCCGCTCATTCCTTCCTCTCTCCAAAGTGATGAGGAGGGGAAGGCCGAGCATGCCTTTCTGATTTTAACTGAGAGCGCTGCTGAGATGAGAGAGGATCTCAATTTACTGTGGCATCTGCTCCTTCAGACAGCAGCATGTAGCTTCAGCCTGCAAGCCAATAAAACAATCCTTTCTTGTGGAAAGGTCCAAGACGTCTGGATACCCCAGCACAAATCATCAGGACATGAAGTGGTGATTACTGAATAAAAGCCTGGCTCACTTGTAACACTTGGCACAATGCAATGGACACTGAAGTTACCAATGACCAAGTCAGGAATACATCAGGAACTAACTAACAAATTGATGAATACATAGCAAATAGTTCTTGAATATCTCTGAATCAGTAGATCATGACGAACAGGCTGCTCGATATGATAATGATTCCATGACTAATGATTAGTTTCTAGACATCTCTGAATCTGCATATTGAAGAGTTTCTGATTAACTATCAATCAGATGTGAAATGGCACATAACCAATAACTAATCATTACTTCCTCATAGCTACTTTTTTTTGGGCACCCTTAAGTAAAGTGGTGCATCATATGAAATTATTTTGCATTTGGATAAATTGTATTTTATAGCCATATGACTTAACTAGTAAGACAAGACAGGTGTAATCTTACAAATCTTGTCTGGGTTAAAGTGGTGGACCTTTTTACTGGCTGATTGCCATCCCTAGAGCCATGCCACTAGCATGGCTAAAAACCATTTTGACCCTTTCTACACAAAAAGCACTTATTGCAGTAACAAATGCCAAAAATCAAGCACAGCGAACATACAGATCAGCCCTAAATGTCCTTAATTATCAAAGTAAGTCATGAATGAAAGCCACAACTTCTCAAATTTGTTACCACAAATTACCAATAAAATGGGAAATGTATTTTATCTTTTCCACTTATATTGAAACTGAATATCCAGTAGGCGATTTGAGGGGGGAGGAGGGGGGATGCCATTTATTTGACAATATAACGTAATAATTATACATTATTTCAGAGTTTAGGAAATGCCCCTAACACAGGCTCTATCAGGTTTACCCAAAATTAAGCAGTGGTGGTTTGTGCTTCAGAATGGCCAGGGATCTGAACACAGCTTCCCAGACTGCATGCAGGTGAGTTCAGATCCAAAATATGAAAAAGAGTAGCTGGGGAAAATTCTTACATTTTTCATGGGTTATTATGTTAGGTGGGACATATCTTTGCATAGCTTTGCTTTGGCAGTATGGAGAGGGTAAACAATGAGTTTGGTATTCTGTCGTCAGCTGAGCTGCTACTGTGTGTGTTGATATTACTGAGGATGAGGGGATATCCTGTCATTTGGCTGATGCTTACAGGTGCTTACCATGCAGCGCTCTCAATGAGAGAGGCTGCGCGCCACGGAAATGAGCGGTCATTAATGTATAACAGTAGCAGCCTGTTGTCCACTTCAGCGCTGTTGCTCGCCAAGGTTTCTGTCTGCAAAGCAAACATGCTGTCTGCTGGAGAGAGTGCATCAGCGCTGGAGAGCTCTACCTCTAATAAATCCCATGGCTTCACGCACTCATAAATAGACAGCGAACAAAGGGGTCAGTAAGGGGGGGTTGGGATTTACTGTCATTCCCCCATATGTTGATTCGAGCACCAGGGGACATATTCATTAGCAACCCTGTTATCCAACTCCTCAAACACTGTTAATGAGGTGCTGTGGTGTTATACAGTATAACTAATAGCAAACATGGCTTCACTGGAATGCATATTCATGCTGACATTAGTGCAGCTTTTCAAGTTAATTGTGTCTAATTCATGAAAATGATGTGTGTAGTTCCACGTTCTTTGGACCAAATGACATGAATACATGTAGTGGACTGAGTATTAAACTCTCACAGTATATATATATATATATATATATATATATATATATATATATATGTATATATACACACTGTATATATGATTTAAAACTTAATTAGCAGAATCACACAAAGAGTTTAGGCAAGGCAAGTTTAGAAAAAAAGTGAAAAAGTTAAAGTGAACATGACTTTTCGAATGGGAAGATCAACAGACTAGCTAACTTGCTTACAAGTTAGCTAACTAGCTTAGAGTAGTTATCCAGAGAAAAAGGGCAATTGAAGTAATTACATTAATAAAAATAGGGGGAAAAATAGCATGTTCCAGCACAGGAGAGAAGTATGATAACCACAAGAACGCAATGAAATTACAAGAGTTGAATTTGAATTTTAGTCAGCCAACTCAGTAGTTCGACCTCTGTGGAGCTAAGCTAACATAGTGAGTTTGAACTCAATAGGCACATAAGCTAACTTTGTGTGGCTGATAACTAGGTAGCAGATAACTAGGGTTCAGAATTAGCGTCTTCCTCTCTTAAATCCCGGATTTTCAGTCTGATGTCACCAAGCTAGACCACAATTCTTTGCTCATTGTGCTTTCAAGGCTCAACAGGAAATTACTTTGTTTCAGGACCTTGCCAGTAGGCACAGACCAAGAAAGAGTCTTAAACCAGATAGAGCCATAAACCAAATTCATTGCTCAGTGAAAACGTTAAAAATACAGTTTTTCAGATGCTAGGCTGAAATGATTCTCAGTATATGTCTTCCAGACTCAATGTAGGAGAACACAGAGGTCACATGATTTAGGCCTGTTTCTGTGCGGCTACTGTAATGTAACAAGCAAGCAAATGCTCAACATTTATGCCACAATCATGAAATATTACCCTAATACCAGATTCCAGCAGTAAATGTCAACATTCAGTGACATTATTGTGTTGTGCCTGCTCTTGACTTCTCAGCCTTGAAATACAAACGGAAAGGAGAAAAAACACTCTAAAGTTTAGACACTACACTTCTTCTCAGATAGTTCTTTAGAATCACCTCTTGAAGACACTTTCACAACCCTGTAAATAAAACACCTTGCTGTTAACAAAATGTTCCTGACAACAAATTAGTTTTCATCTGGCCAGTTGTTATTAATGCACTAGATGCAGATAGAGTACTGCTGCCTCTCTATTCTGCCTCTGCAGGTAGTTAATTGCATTCAACGTGTATCCCTTGTGTAAAATATTCCCTGATTAGACAGCTAGAATGAAAAGCAGCTAGACTGAGAAACACTAAATTAACACTTATCTAGAAATACATTAAATGTTTAATAACTTGATCTGAAGGTGTAAATTGTTTTCATTTATTGTATTTGGTTTTATCACGTAAGTCAGGTGAAAACAACTCCAAGGGTCACATGGGTCAGCAGGTTGACAGACGCGTTCGTCCCTTTAGAGGACGTTGAACCTCCTCAACTGTGGCAGCAACCTCTGTTCCGCCTCCATGGTTCCTGCAGCAGCCTCCTCCTCTTGCCTCCCCTCGGCAGACGCCAGCCCTGCGTCCAAATAGAGTTGTAGAAACAAGACAATCCGGGGCTTAAAGAACAAAAGAAGAGGCCAAGTTTGAGCGAGACAGAGAGAGTTGGCGAGATTAGAGCCGTCAATCCCGGCATCTTTAGCACCTAGCGAGGCCTCCTTGTGGGATCAACCACAAAGTTATAATAGGGGCGAGGGAACTTTTCTAGTCTACCGCCGCCCCACTTCCCTCCCATCTCTCAGCAGCACCAGGACTGGGGTTGAGAGAGGTTTAGGCGGGGTGAGAGAATGGGTAGATGGGGCGCTGAAGAACTTTCCCTGAACTCTTGCTGGCTTTGTGTCTCTTACTTTCATCTCAGGTCACTGTCAGTCGAGGGTTTATCTCGTTAAAAGCGGCCCTGAGATGAAACAGGGACCATTGCTGCTGAACACTAAGGGCCTGGCTTCCGGTGCTGCTTTTCTTCTTCAGATACCTCAGAGTGAAGTTTTTCTTTGTGCTAAATATGGGTCATTTAGTCTTGAGATGCAGTAACCCCACTGTCTCTACCTGATTAATTAACTTGTGACTGGAAAATTCCACAAAGCGTGAAATTGTAAGGAATAAAATGGATTGTGCTCAGAAGAAAAAGAGCCCTGAAAATACCTAATCCCATATTTCATTCTTCATAATTGAAAGAGTAAAATAAGAGAAGCCACCACAAGGGAATAGAGAAACTCTATTATGATTCTGTAGCTCGGCTATATAGCAGCTAGTCACACTGGGAGAAAATAGCTCAGCCGGGCCTTGATGAACACAGAGGCATACCTAGACGACAAGTTTGGATCAGTCAGATAAAGCCAGTGTCAGGAAACAAAGACACTGACAAAACTGACAAAAGACACATTTGTTCAGTTCTGATGTGCCACCAGAAATCTGACAGTTACTGAAATGACTTGCTTTCATGAAAAGCCAGTGTTTTCTCACTCACGTGTTATTTGGTTATTGTCAATCGCGTCGCACTATTGTTGTTGCAGGCCTGGTTTTATGATAGCAAATTCATCCCAGCCTGCCCAGATAATAAAACAGTAGCAGCGATGGGAGACACAATGGATAGCAAATGACTATCAGAGCCTGTGCTTTATCTAGTGGCTGTCTGCCTTTCCATGCTGCACACAGGTAAGTTCGATGACACTGATGGCTCACTCAAATCATCATTGCCTTCCATTTGTCTGCTTTGTTGTAGTAGATGTAATGCTCAGAAACATCTCATTTGCTCTTGCTTTTACCAATTTTTAGCTTCACAATAGAATCAGAAATTTGTGTCGGTGGACAGACAATAAAGAGACAGCTTTGAGGAAAAATGATTTCTACAGACATTATGCAGCGCCAGATGCCTTGGTGTTCATTGTGTCTGTGACTCTTTAATTTGGTTGCTAAACCTCGCTGGAGCATAATGCAAAGCTGCTCACTTCTCTGAAAGCAAAGCTTTGACAGCTTTTTTTTTTCTTTCAAATTTCCTTTTCATTGTGGTCGTCCCTACATGCTGATGCTCTGAGGTATATAAATCTGCTTTCAGAAACATTTGATGTAGCTTATGACCTTCAGTAAGGACGTGCTTCACATGACTATATTTGTTGCTATTTTGATAAAAATAAAATTGATTGGCTTGTATAATTGAAACTGATTGATGTATCGAAATTTCCTTGATAACTTTAGATCAGCAAAGTCCGTAGATGATCCTGCCAAAGTTTCGGGACGATTGGCCCGACGGTTTCTGACGAGTTGTCCCTGAGTTTGCGTGGATTTTCTCAGGGTGCTCCGGTTCCCCCACCATCAAAACATGTACAGTATATTAGGTTAATTCTCCTGTCAGTGCTCTTGACCAAAGCTCTGGCTTAGAACTGGAGTTGGTCCCTGGGCACCGCACGGTGGCTGCCCACTGCTCCTTTGGATACTTTGGATGGGTTAAATGCAGAGAACGAATTTCACTAGGCGTTGTGCGCTGTGTATGATTGTGTATGTGACAATAAACGTGATTTGATTTGATTTAGCAAATCAAATCACAAAATTAGAAAGAAGAATAATGAGAACAAAAACAATAGGGCTCCAGCAGCTTGGACGGGTAACTAATCAGTGTAAATACATTTAATGGCCATAGCAGTGTAAATGCCAGCCCTAAATAGTATTAAAAAATTAGGATTGATAATGATGAAACTCTTAAGGACTATAACTTTAATGTGCTTTCAAACACTGAGCAGGTACAGCTTGATTTGCCACCCAAAAATATATTTTCCCTGCTGTGGCTATGCCCAAATTGACCTCAACACTACAGTTATCCACCGACCCTCATCTCATCATATGATGTAATATTTCAAAAAGGTGTACATGATACACTTAATATCGCAAGTTTAGTACATAGTAAACATTGTTTATTGGCCCAAGTTTGAAACTGTTGTAGCTCCATGCCCATTTGTTTCACTGATTTCTTTGTCCAGCAGTGATAAGATATCATATAATTTGTTGTAATCAAATGCAAATATAACTGGCTACTCCGTTGTTTTTCTCAGAGTGGTTCAAGTGGTTGCCATGGTCATGTGATGGAAAAGTGGAAATTAGTCGTGGACTTACATGAGAGCAGGAACTGCCCTCAGCAGACACTGTATTTTTTTTTTTTTAGGTGTGATCACTTTTGGTTACACTTCTAGATAAGTGCTTCAGATATATTGGCTTAATCTGGGGTTTGTTGTATGATAGTTTTGTTGTATGATAGTTTTAGATATTATATATATATATATTATATATATATATATTATATATATTGGCTTAATCTGGGGTTTGTTGTATGATAGTTTTGTTGTATGATAGTTTTAGATATTATATATATATATATATTATATATATATATATTATATATATTGGCTTAATCTGGGGTTTGTTGTATGATAGTTTTGTTGTATGATAGTTTTATATATTATATATATATATAATATATATATATATTATATATATTGGCTTAATCTGGGGTTTGTTGTATGATAGGTTTACCGTACTCTTTGCCCTGTTAGACCCTGTTGCGATACAATGACAGCACACCTCTGATCTGAGTAACCACTAGGAATGATATGACCCATGTTGTGTGGGGGTGGGGCATGTACTTACTTTGACACAGAGACACAGGAAGTCAAGTGTTATAACCAGGATGAGTCCCTCCTGCTTCCTTGTGTCTTATCCACATATAATCCAACACTGCGCTGTGAGGGATGTTTCACACAGCTCAGGGGAACACGGCAAATAAACGTGATCCATCTTGGTGCTAATTAGAGACGTCTCGGTTTTATTGGCGCGAGAAGGACCGGATACTGTTCATAACGTCAGCTCTGGTCAGCGTACGTGCTCAGGCGTCTATTCTTCATCAAATTTCCGATAACTAAATATAGCGATAACGCCCCTGAGGGCAGTCTCAATAATGGGTACAACTGTGATGCATCACTGTAGCACCTATAATAACAGTAAAGGATGTCCTCAGGGAGGTTTTCGCATTTATGCAGCAGTTACCAATGCATGTGGTCTGAATGAAAGGTTTTCAAATTTGTGCGTGGTAATCATCAGAATGGTGATCACGTCTTTAGCCAATTACATTGCTTGGGTGAAACTGCAGCACCTGTTGATTAAATAGAGTAATGCCTCATATTTATTCAGAACATTTTATTTTCCATTCCAGCCTTTCACAGCTGCAGTAAGACTTTACTTGCTGCTATACCATGGATTAGAGATTCATTTAAAGTATTGATTTAAGTTTTTCTATTTCCTGTGCTGAACACTGTGATGTTTTTCTTTTTTTTTCAAATCATATATTTACAGAAATTCTAACTTAATAACCACAAACATTAAGAAAGCCATCATAGGCCCACCCATGCAGTTACAAATGCAGTGCAGAAACAGCAATATGTGCTTGAAAATGGGAACAGACTGAAATAAATGAACAAATAATAAATCAAGTTAAAGAAATCACAAGTAAAAGTTCACACTGTTATTCATCCGATCTTAGAAAAACTCAGATAGTGAAAATAATGTTCAAGCCCACATAAATCCTCTGCACCTGTCAGAAGTAATTACAATGTACAAAGTGAATTCACTAATTTGGGAGTGCTAATTTGCAAGATGGATGATGTATTATATTAAGAATTCATTACCACAGCTGTAATATAATATAACCATTAGTTTTATATTAAAAGTACATAATGAAAGCAGACATGTATCATATTCATTTGCACTACTCAAATACAAAGTGTTACAGGAATGAGGCAATTTAAGATATTATGGAATAGTCTGGGAACTTGTTTAAAGCAGATTGGATTATGTGATCTATACATAATCCAAGAAGACGTGATGCAAATAATTTCTGCAGTGGGTGAAGGCAAAGACATTCTGTTTTCATTGTAATAACCTCGTAAATTTAAATGGCAGCTAGGAATCTCAAATATACATAGTAAGGTTAAAGCTGCCCTAAACATTACATTTATGTTTAACAATAGATCAAATGACTAATTGCTTATAGTGACAAACCCACAGAGAATTATCACCCAGCACTGCAGTTCCCCTCAGCTCTTCTGAGCTTTTTAGCATCTTTTTGCTCATTGTTTTTCTTTAAGGGCCCGCAACTTTAGCGTTCACTTTCACAACGCTCATCAACCTTGTTTCCAGAAGCAGTGGGCAGCTGTTTTTCTTAGTAAAAATGTGACAACAATAATAATAAACCCACCTGTCCAGTACCAAATGGCAGACAAGGTACAGCCTTTAGCAGCTAAAGAGCCAGATATTTCCCTCAGAAATAGGTGGAGGTCCAAACAGAGCTAAAAGGAAAGTGAATGTTGGACAAATGAATGCTAACGTTGCTCCATGTCTCCTGGATGTGTAAATAGGCAACTTCTTTCTAAAACGTCCACCATATCAACTTTAAAAAGCGATGATATGTCAGTGTTGTGTTTACAGCTTGTGCCGATGCTCCCAAGTGGTCAAAAAAAAAAAAAAAAGATTGCTGCTTTAAGGTAGTTTGAGTGGCAACTACTGTGTCAGGGTGATTCAAGATTTGTTGCAAGAGTCCAGAAGATCAGCAGGGTCATACGCATGGTTTTCAGAGTTATGATGAATGCCAAAAGTAAAAATTGAAGAGAAATACTTTAACTATGCCTTTTTATTATTTACATTAATTTTTGTGAGTCTCACACCACATATCCTTCAAACTGGCATTACTTGGCCAAGAGAGACTGTGGCTTTTGGACCCACCCACTGAGGGCTTACTCAACCAATCAGATTGTCGAAGTTTCCATAAGCTGCTGTTTGTTTGTATTCTGGTCATGACTTTCACAGCTGAGACAAAGCAAAGTTTCAGACTGGAGTTCCCAGGCTTGACTTAAAAGGATTTCAACACACAGCAGTGAGAAGGCTACTGTGAATCAACACTTCTAACAGCTATAGCCTTTATTATACCCGCAGAAACATATAAATAATTCCACTACAGTGAGTGTCTCATTTGTCATGGCTTGATGAATGCATCAGAGGATTTCCTATTGCTGGATGTGAGGCGCATCCATAAAAATGCAGCATTCATTAGTTGTATATCACGCATATATTGAAAATGTCACACAGACTACTGCGTTGCATCGGGAAAACAAATGACATAATCAGATGAAAAATTTCCTGTATGTTGGTACCTTTGCAAGTGATAACTTTTCAACATATCTCCTCCGGCCTGGAAAGTTTTGAAAGACTCCATATCAGAATGATTTACATCCACATCTGTAATTCTCTCTCTAACATGTAATTCTGACAAGTCCTTTTGTCATGTAAAACGATTACATGAAATTAAAGTACAAAGCTGTTGATAGTATCAACGGTTTACAGTGGGCCTGTGTAATGAAATTTCTTTTCCCAGAGAATCGATGAGCTCCATTCCCCTGGTGGACTGTGTAATTACAAAACCCTCATTAGATTATGAAACTATACAGCATATGGTGAGAGGAGGAGATTCTTTTTATGTGCTCTTGTAAAGACTGCAGCAAAATAAAAAATTAAAGAGAGAATTGCTTGCCCTTACTTCATTTGAATCTCTTGAAAGAAATCAAAGCTTTGAAAGCAAGCATTTCTGTATTTTGCAGCTCCCCCACCCCCGGACACTCCTCCAACTCCTCTGAACTGACTCAGATACCAAACAGGAGTCTGGCATTGACCCTGGAAATGTCGAGCTGTTTTGACACACCGAGGCCAGCAGTGTCACGGCCTTTTGATTCATGGAGAATGTTTGCCGTTTTGCCAAAGGACGCCGTCGGTAAAGAATAATTAAGCTTGATGAAGGAAGCGCTTGCTCCTTGTGAAACATGAGAAAGACGCTTTAGGCAGCACTTGGAAAAGAATAGCAGGCTGGGAAACAGTTGTTCAGTGTAACTATGTTTGACAGGCGCAGACAAGCAACAGTATCTACAGCAAGCGCAGAGGGTATGTTACAAAAGGAAAACCAAGGTCCATTTAAAAAAACCTGAAGAAACGAGCAATATCCCTTTTTCAAATTCTTTTGTTTCTCTGTGTCCGTCAAGCATCTGCAGCTGAATAACCTCCTGATTACACTATTGCCTCCGTTTTTTCTTGTAATTTCCCAAAAGAGAAGCATTTAGTCAGCAATGCAACAAAAAAGCATGGAAAATCCTCAACAGTAATCTGGAACAGTGCTTCTTAAACTGTGGGTTGAGATCCAAATTGACTTACAGGCTTGTTGCTGATGGGTCCCTTTATGACAAGGATATGAAATTTTTTAATAAGCCTGTTTCCCAGAGCAAGGAAAGCTAATTTCTCACTGGGGTCCTCAGCTAAAAACATTTAAGAAGCTCTCATCTAGACAACAGAATTATGTGCAATATTGGGAAATTTGTAGGTGAGATAGTGTCATGAACCATATGTTCATTTATGGGAGGATTTTGTCTGTATAGGTACGGAACTTAAAAGCAGCAGCAGGTTGTAAGGGTTATTTAGCTGTGAGCTACAACTTTAGCCCTCAATTCTGGCCTGTATTTGTTTACTTTTTGGCAAATTGGCATCATTAAAAGTAAACCAGCTACTAGCGGTTTCTGTTTGCAGTGTACCCATGATTTTACAGATAACTATCACTGGATTACTAAGAAAGCGTAATAACACGATGATTCTTAGGTAAGTTCTGGAGTTGAAGGGAGCGTCTTTTCTCTATGATTTCTAAGCAGATTTTTGGACGCTTATTTGCGATGGACATCAGAGATAATGAAGTCACACTGAATCTAAAAACGCGTATCATGTCTGTGTGTTCAGATTTGACTGAGTTATGATTCAGAGGGATATGGATTTTTACGCTAATTGCGGCTCACGCTTCACACATGGTGTATTAAGGAGAACTGGGTACCGCATTCAAAGATGGCACCCCATTCATTTCAATGAAAGTTGCTCAGTGAGCGCATTGCCCTGGCCTCCAGCACCACAGTAAGCCTCAGAGTTATCTTTGATCAGGATTTATCCTTTAACTCCCACATGAAACAAACTTCAAGGACTGCCTTCGTTCACCTACACAACATTGCAAAAAGCAGGCACATCCTGTCTCAAAATGATGCCGAAAAACTAGTCCATGCAATTGTTACTTCTAAGCTGGATTACTGCAATTCCTTATTATCAGGCTGCCCCAATAAGTCCCTTAAGACTCTCCAGTTGATCCAGAATGCTGCGGCACATGTTCTGACAAGCACCCCCGATGCTCAGAAAAATGTATTCATCATTTTACAGCAGCTCCTTTTCCAGTGATTGTGTATGGGGAAAAAAGCCTTTTGGGCCAGTGTGTATCTGAACCGGAAGTTGCAATACCCGATACGGCCACTATCCCTTCACATCCCAGCACCGTCCCTGGGGGCTTGGCCTCACGTCTCTCCCTCCCTTGCATTATTGATTTTTTTGCCACCTGGCTGTAAATCCAAAATTGACACAATATTACCTTACAGCATAAAGTTGAAATAGTGAATGTGTTCGCAAACAGTTGCCTATTTATTGAGCAGACACAGAGCAACATTGGAATTGAAGTCGTGTTTCTGGTTTCACTATCCTTTTAGCTCTGTTTTAGTCTCCACCGACTCCAAAATATATGGCTAAATGGTCCGCTGTGTTCACCAGCTACAGTAGTTGCTAACTTTGTGTGTCTTTGGTCTTGACAGTTAGCATACAGTGGGGTTATCAGAGCTTTTTCACTAAAAAAACAGCTGCCTGCTGTATCCAGAAACATTGCTGATGAGAGCCGTGAGACTGAACAAAAAAAATTAATATTGTGTGGTGTAAAACCAAAACAATCAGCTGAAGGATGCTAAAATGCCCTGTAGCACTGAGGGGAACTGTAGTCGGGTAATAATTCTCTGTGGGTTCATCTGTTCATCTGAGTGACACCTTGTTGATAAATATAAAACTTATTTTTTATATTATTAAACTGTTTATTATAGCAGCTTTAAGTTAGAATCCAACTTTGTGCTGTTATCTCCTATCTAGCTAGGAAATTGTTGAGTGTGTTTCAGGGATGAGCCAACTTGTAATTTTGGAACACTTTCAGTCGGAGCAAGTTGTACCAATTCCCTTCAAAGGACAAACAAAAAAATTAAGTCATTATTCACAGGATTGTTTCATTTTTCAAAGAAATAAGACTCAGAATGGGTCAACATGTTGATAACAGATGCTACTCTTGTTGTAGAAGGCAGGGAGAGATAAGAAAGACCATAATTTGAAACAATTTAACATGAAACTACAAAGCAGAGATAAATCTGTTGCAGGGCTGTGCAAAATGAAATGACCATTTTGTATGGAAGCAAATAAGGGTCATTCATATTTTGAGCTTGTGAAATGATGTTCAAATAATTTCACAGCCTGTATATCACCTTTTGTGTGCATGTGAAAAGAAATTGTAAAAAAAAAAAAATCTCATAAATTGAAGTTTGCAAATGTGCAATAAAGTTTTGCAGCTGTAAAAATATTTAGTGCATGCGTGATAAAGTTTTGTGCACACAAATGCAGCACACACAAACAGCAACATAGCAAAATGACTGAAAGAAGTAGGTCTAGTTTAGGTGGCCCTAACAAGATGAGTATTTTCAGTGTAATAATACTGAGACTAGCATAGTGACCTGCCACTGTTTGGTACACATAGCTAAATCTAATCAAATGCAGCAGCCCTGCAATACCTTTATCAAGGCTATCATATTCAGATTTTGATGACATTGTTTCAACTCTTCGGCCATGTCATAGTCCATGGTGGTGTTGTATTGTGTTACAAAACTCTGAAATCTGTTTCCAGCATTTTATCCACCATCATATTAGATACACCTTTCTGTACAAATCAGTCCAGTCAACACCAGCACTGAGTAGAACCTCCACAATTAACAGCTGAATCAACACCTCTCTGACACAGTGTCCTCAAAATCTGATGAATGATAAGCTTCATGAAGGTAGAATTTATTGCAGGGCTATTGTATTAAATTGAGTATAGAACCTGGTAACTCACCATATGGTTATCCCCTCTGAACTGTCTACTGTAGACAAATGTATGTGAGGTTGTACTTAGGCACAGCAGTGCTTTGAGCTAAATGCTAACGTGAGACATGACGATACTAACATACTGACGTTTAGCAGGTGTAATGTTTTCCATGTTCACCATTTTGATTTAGTGCGTTAGCATACTAACATTTGCTGATTAGCACTAAACATAAGTACAGGTCAGGCTAATGGGAATGCCATTGGTTTTGCAAGAATTTGGTCATAAACCAAAGTATTTGACCTGATGTTGGCCCTAGATGAAAGTTTAAGTGCCCCAAGTTATTTCAATTGAATCTGAGGGGGACATTAATGTCTAGCAATCCATCCAACTGTTGTTTCACTCAAACCCACAAATGTCAGCCAGCTGGTGGCACAAGAGGAAAAATTAGGGGATCACCAAAGTCATCCTAATGAGACCCTCAGTACAAAATGTTATGTCAATAAATCCAACTGTTGTTTTATTTCCGTCTGGACCAAAGTGGTGGACCAGCCGACAGACTGGCATTGCCATCCCTAGAGCTATGCCGCAAACGTGGCTAGAAACTAGTCATTGTTAGCATACAGATGCTTAAAAGTCACAAGGCTTTAGTTACACAACCATACTTTATTACTGATGTCATCACTTACACAGACAAAGGAAGTGTCAGCAATACCTACTGAAAGGTGATCAGCAAATCATACTCAAGTAACTAGTCGAAAACAGTTTTGGGAACATTGTTGTCATCACCCAGCCGGCGGCCAGATGCTGTGTGTTTAATTCACACTGCCGTTGTCTAGAATCTGAACACCAGAGCTGATACAAAAAACAAAATCTGGCAGAAGCAACAGGAAATGCAGAGAGATATTCAGAGGAAAAATAAACCGTGACTGGATCCAACTTTTTCTGTCTGTTAACAGCTGGTAGATTTGATCAGTTTATACCTTTTACAGCAATGGTTTAGTTTAGAGGTCCTTACATTCTTAACAATATCTGGGTTGAATTTAACACTTAAATACACAGATAATATAAAGTGTGGTAGTTTCAAATTGAATTAGGTTTATTTTCCATTTCTGTATTATGGCACACCGTATCAATGATACAGTGATGAATGTGGTTGTGTGTTTCTTTGAAAATCACCCTGAATATCTGCTGCTCAGCCACATATTTTCATATTTCATTTTATCTGAACTTTTGAAACTACACTTTGTTAGAGACGAAAGCCACAATTGACTGAGAAAACAAAATCACATTTTGTATTGAATATTTGCGATGCTTACAACAAACTGACCTGCTGTTCACCCTGGTCAACTTGTGATGCAAAATCCCCTGTAAAGGACATAAATACTCTAGAAATTAACATATAGGCAAAGTTCACCATTGTCTTCCACTACAAGCAGTACAATGTCAGAGAATAAATCCTGATGTCCGGTAAGGCTAATCATATGGAGTCCTTCAAAAAGTACTGAATGATCAGTACTTTCAATAGGATCTACTCCTCTTTTTGATGTCCACAGAGTTCAAGAAGAAGCATTCCGAGTTTTCCAAAGATTAATTGCAGTCCAGAAGAAAGGAAGTCTCTATTTACAGAAAGGTCCTTTGCGTTACTCTCTTCTCCTTTTGATGATCTGACAAAGACCAGAACTGTTGGTTCACCTGTGACAGAAAAAATTATGTTAAAATGAAATCAGAGCCATCAAAGCAATGGCAACATCAAATGCCATCTGAGAAAGTTACCCCACAAGCAACACTGAATGTATTTTAGTGTGTTTAAATAATCACACAATTTTAATATATATTGAACATACATGTCTGCTTCTCTCTGAGTTGTATAACACAAAGAAAATCCAATGGAAGCGAGCAGTTGACATGAGCAGAAACTGATACCATGGCTGAGCAGAAAAAGAAAAGAGCATGACCTGCAGTAATAAAACTCCACTTTATCAACAGAAAGTCCAAGCAAGAAGATATGAGACTCCCGCCCACACTGACTGGCATGACAAAGATGTTGGCCAAGCAACTACAAAATCAGAAGCATTTCAACACTCTTTTCATTCTTGCACTTTATTTTTTATGTTTGCCACTGTGAGAAAACTCTTGTAACTCCCTATCTTCTGAGGAAAAATAAGGATAAAGGTCTAAAACCCCTGCTAGTGGCTATGTACTGTAGAAGAGTTGGATGAAACAAACAGCAGGCCAATGGTTTTGCTTTTTGTAGAGGCTTGCCACTAGTTTATCATAGGGGTGGTGCTACGGGTATAGGCCATACGGTCACTAAAATCAGAAGGGTTTATCCCATTGGGAACATGAATGTGCTTTGCAAATACAATGACAATCTCCCCATTAAATATATTGTGTGTAAAGTGGATTTAATGACCTGTAGCTGCTACTAGAGAAGAGGTCATAGTGTCTAAAAAGAAAAGGGTTCAGTAAATTTAATGTCAATCTGCCAGATTTCGATTTTACTTGCGGACAAGTGTACATTTTAAGCTGATGGTGGTGCTAGAGGAAAGGTCACGAAAAACAAACTGGCATTAGCAGATCTTTTTGGCCATTTGGGGGCTGCAAAAAGAAGCTGTAAACACATCACTGACATTATCACCTTATAAAGTTGAAATGGCAAATTTGTGCTTGTTGCTTATTTACACATCCAGCTGATACAGAGCAACATTAGCATTCATTTAGAGTCAACTCTGTGGCCACCTGACGAATTACAATATTCACTCTCCTTTTAGCTCTGGTCTGGTCTCCACCAAGTTTCGAAAGAAATATCTGGCTCTTTAGCTGCTAAATGCTCCATTATGTTCACTAGCTAGACGCTAACTTTGTCTGCTGTTTTGTACAGGGCAGCTAGCATACAGTGGGTTTATAAAAGCTTTTTCTTTGAAAACAGTCATTCTGTACCACGTTGGTTTAGATCGTTTCGATAGGCGACGTCATTAAAAACAAGCCTCCTCCACATGCGGCTCACCTGTTGTAGTGAAAATGGAATTGCGGGTGAAAAAATCCAAAATGCGAGTTGTGTTTTTTGGGCGACTTTATAAAACATACTGCTGACAAAGAAAGTCAACAGAGCAGACATACAGCCTGTGTCTATCCCTGTATGATACAGTGAGAGAGAAACAGAAAGAGGCGGGGCAAGCCGATGTGTGTGTGCAGGATATCAGTGTTGGTGTGTGTGTGTGTGTGGCGGGGGGCGGGGGGGGGGTATCTGCACATCGATCAGTTGGAGTGTTATACAGTGTTCAGGATAGAGGATGCTGGTGAGTTGGGTTTGTGCTCCACGCAAAGGTTTTCTCTCTCCTAGTTCGATGCTGTCAGATACTCTGAAGACCTCCCTTCTCCTTGAGATTAAATTGCCTGTCATGAAGCACAGTGGCTGACTGGCAGCTCCTCTGCTTCTCCAAAAGTACGTTCTGGAAAAGACTCTCGAGGAACACAACATAACAACCTTCATAACGACGTCCGCTATCGATTCTAACTGTCTGTCAGCCGCCACGCAGGTTTGACGGAGGGAAGCCGTCGGCGCACTTGTAAGGCTCCGTTATCGATGCTGAACTTTTGATAGGAAACAGAAAGGTCTAACAGCCTGGTTAGATTAATTCACAAATGGGTCGTTTGACACAGAACAGGCCAGAGCAGCAGCACTGCACTGCACAGTGTCATATAAATCATCCTCAATAATGCAGAAAAGCAAAGCAATCCAAAAACCATCAGGCCATCGCTTGACAAGAAAACCTGCATAATCATATCAAACACGGGGTAAAGAGTTTCCACAAATTTAGGTTGTTGCAGCACTTTGCTGGTCTCTGTACAGGCTGCAATAAATTCTTCCCTTTACAGAGTCATTTACATTCTGAGCTGTCACTGTGATTAATGTGGTACTAATTTGAGAATAATTCCACGCTGAAAAGACAAAGAGCAGAGCTGCTTCTTGTCAGAAGAGAAAATGTCTTCAGAGATGGATCTACATTGTGTCTCACTTCAGGAGGTGGGGGGAATCATTAACAGTATTTGAGTGACTGTCTGAAACAATGCTAAAAATACTGAGAGGAAAGCTAAGTCTTCAGTGGGTGTTGCGTTAATTGGTGGCTGACAAATGCTAATTTAACTGGCAAAGGAATCATTTCTATTTAGTGTCTGAAGTAAGGTTGGCTGAAAGATTTAACACAGCAGGTGCATGGGCTTGTGTTTGTGTAATTCAGCCGTGTAATTGGCACACCGCAGTGTCCTTCTCAGCAATATGTTTTGGGTTGTAACTTCCGAGGCTGGGATTTTCATAGTAGGGCTATTTTAAAGCTGCACTAGGCAGGATTTTTATGTGAAAATCCACCTGTAAAATCGTCAAAAACAGAAAACAGGGACACTGCAGATTCCCCTTTACAAGCGGCATAAATTAGCTTCTTCACACCATCTACACAGGTCACACTCAGCAGTGCAGTGGCTCCTCCTGACAGGGTGAAAGACAACAGTCATGTGTAAAGGTCAAGGTCACCTGGGGAATTCTTTCAGATTCAATATCATTCCAGTACCTACTCGTACTAAATGAACTACTTGAGAATCTATTAATCGATTCATTACCAACTATTTGATGGTTCCAGTATCTCAGATGTGAGCATTTGCTGTTTTCCTTTGTCATATATGGTAGAAAACGGAATATCTTTGGCTTTTAGAATGCATCACCATCTGAAATTGAATCAATCTATACCATCTAAATTAGTGGGGATGAGACACTCCTATGAATTGCAACCTTGATTGTTTCTGATAAAACACTAATCGAACATCTCTTGGACAGTCTCTTGTAAATTGTAGATGGTGTGCCTTTGATGGACAGAAGAGTCTATATATAGGCATGGTATGACAGCTTACTGTACTCTGATACACAGACTGCACTGATGTGTCTCATTGTTCCTGCGCACAAAATGCCATCAGAATCATTTGAAAGAAACTATGATCACATAAACTTTCTACACACAGTGCCTTTTTAAAATCTGTCCTAGTGAACATTCAAGAGTAAAACACAAACGGCTCAGAGAGAAAAGCATCCAGTTTCCCTCAAACTGCAGACTTCCCTGTCTGCCCACATTAAATTGTGAGATCTGGTATGTGCAGGATGAACAGAGATTGACAAATTTAAAATTAAAAAAGAAATACAAACAGTGTTGTAAACAGCAGTCTGCACTCGCCATTGTTAGATCTTTATTCTCTCGCGTCCCTCTGGTATAAAGCATCACAGACTGTGTGCAGTTTACTGATGTCACCTTCCAGGATTTCTGTGTTTACAAGTCCAAAAGACACAATTTAAACTGTTGCTGCAGATGTTCAAATTTTATGTGCACAACCCTCTGAGATTTACTCCAAACTGAAATACTGTATTCCTTGCTGTATCTCGGGCTTTGTAGTAGCCAGTCCCTGCTTTGTTTGAATTCTCAAGGTGTTTCCAGTCTCTATGAATGCATTTATAATACAGAACGATAGAGGTCAGTATAGCTGGAGGTTCCAGGTTTATGTTTTGCTGTTTTCCTAAAAGCTCAGCAGAGGTGAAGAAGAAAGCCTGACCCCCCGCTGCCTTAAGCAGCCTGCAGAAAGATTTCAAACTTAAGAAGCTTGTTTCTCTAGCTGAGTTCAAAGGTGTGCGAGATAAATCCGCTGGGTAATGCTGATGCTTTGAACAGGTTGTTGTTGTCTTTTTGGATCGTACCCATCTCCTTGGTCTTCTCTCTCTGGTGTTGTTACACTACTGGGAAATGTGGTTAATAATACAGTTTGCCACATCTGTTTTAATGAAAATGTGACGGGACAATGATATGCATATATTCTTTCTGTACAATGAAGTAATAATAGAACACATTAATGATCCCTGTTGGGAATTTCTTTGTCTTTTTCAATTGGAAGTTAGGACTACAATGAATAAAGTAGTAAAGTACAAGTAAAACCTTCAAATGTAAAACAACAAACAAAAAAAAAAAACTAACCAACAGATTTATTACCTGGACTCTGCTGTGAAGCATCTGACGTTACCAAAGCTGGTCTCTGTCCGCGGAAATCTTTCCAGTCATCCGTGTTAAAGAAGACAACAAAAGAAAATATATGTTTAACTTTCATACTTTAAGGACTTATCAAGATCTGATAATTACCAACATCTATTTTCAGACATCACCAGACGTTCAGGCTTGTCTCAGAACCCTGGACCACTAAAAGAAAAAAAAATTATATATATCCCATTTTGAGGTCCCGACAAGTCCCTGAATCAATAGCCCCAGGCTCCAGGCTCCAGGCTCCAGGCAGGTGTGGTGCGGGCAGTTTAAATAATTAAGTACATGGAGAGAGGCAGAACTGAAGTCTACTGGTCGTCATAACACAGTGAGAGATACGGGCATCACGTTACAATGTTAAAAGCAGGTAATTGGAGTGAGTAATTGGCCAGTTTGGGTGCTCAAAGAGGCCTGAAAGTGCTAAGGAGACATGGCAGCCCATTGATTACAGGCCCCCGGGGGTCCAAGCACCGACTGCAAACATTAGCTGTTTTTAGGTAAATGCAAGGCAGACGACTGTAACAGAAGCCACAGCCTGTTGACCTTGAAGAGTTGAAGAGGTCAGATTCAACAGGTTTGAATATGGTGTCATGAAAGTGCCTTTTTTTCTTAAACTCACCTTAGTAGTTTTGATCTTGTTCCCTGTAGCACAGCTCCAGCCCTTCAGATCAGGAAGAACTTTGCATTCCTCCCCATCTAGGCACGGATGCATCTGACACCACCACTTCTGCTCCACTATCGAGGCTGGTAAAGAGATGTAGAGGTCAATGAGCAAATAGTTCGAATTATTTTTGCTCATGTTGTCTTCTGCTGGCTTCATGCCAGTGTTAATTGCTTCAGCAAAACCGGTATCAAAAATATTCGTTGAGGACCTGTTATTTTTCCATGATAAAAACAAGATTAAAATGAAAAATAAAGTAATTTCATTTTGTTTTAAATTAAAATTTAGAAGAAATGTATTACAATTGTTGTCAACAAATAAAAACTATACAATAATGTGAAAGAACGAATGTATAAATAATTATTGTTTTAATGCAAAATCTTATTCAACGACCTGCATGCAACTGCGAAATCACACATTGTATGATCCTGATTGGTAAAACTGTATCCTCCAATAGCCAAAAGTATCTCTTCTTCAAGTTGATTTAGCTGTCTCTGCTAGTTGTTAGCTAACGGAAGGACTAAGGTCCTACTGAAAATTAGACAAGAAATGGCAACAAAACAGCTGGGACAAACTATGAAAACATACAGGACAGCACACAGACATTTTACGAAAAGGTAAGCTAACGTAACATTATTAGGATGTAATGTTAGCTTCAGTCGGCTATCTTTCGTGTTGCTATCCGTAGGAATGAGTGCAGGATCAATGTAGGTTGTCAAGTATTTAAATCTTAATTCCCCTAGATGTTCACTAGTTCAAGGACTATTACTGTTAATGTTATCCTATATTTCTGATGATAATGTTACGTTAGCTTACCTTTTTGTCAGTGTTGCTGTGTTGGCTCGCATGTTTTCTTTGTGTCCTGTTTTGTTGCCACTTTCATCAAAAGATTAAGACTAACACCAAATCAAAATCAAGTGCCAAAATTAACACAGCTTCATGCTCAGCTATGAACTTTTTAATTTATTTATATGACCCTTTTTATTCATTTCAGACCATAATTTGTGTTTATGTTTTAAGCACATTCTCATGATGTTATGAGCCTGAAATGAGGAGTCTCCTCAAATACCATTCAAATCATCATAGCTGTGACTGAAGTCAAGTCATGTCACATTTTGACAGCTGTCTCAGGTAAACGATGTAAGGTTTGCTTTTTGACTGACAACACTCACTAAATCTATTTTGAGTATTCAAACACACAAGGTGCTGAGAGCCTTGTCATACATATCCATGTGCTCAAGATGGGAACTGCAAAAAGACTCCAGTCATGTTAAGGGAAAACCTTCAGCTGCATGGAAACACCTCCTCCATTGCCTCCATAAAAGTGAGCATTAAGCTTCTCCTACTCTATTGTACAAGACATCATTTAAATTTGGCGTATTACAGAGGTCATTATCTACGTTCCACATCCCTCTTCACCAGCATTAGTGTTCTTCCTAATTAAGAGGACGGTTATTATAATCCACACATAACACCAGAGCCTCAATAGAGTAAATTGCACAGAATTGGCTACTTTATGACAAGAGGGAATATAGCAGCAGTGTGGTGTAAAACATGCATCAGGTCAACTGCAAGCAGATGGTGGTTGTGTAACAGCAGCTATTAAAAAGCCACAAAGGTTTCTCATGAAATGAAATGGGAGTATTGATAACCAAACATACATAAAGTGCATGGGATACATTTCACTTAACAGTTAATGATGCTTTAAAAACACAAAGGCAAAAATGCCTCAACATTTTTTGCTTTGACCTTGAGCTCATATTCATAAATGTTTTTTTTTTCTCGGATTTATGAAAATAAAAGGCAAACAACTCAATTCAGTTATGGTCTGAGCTGTGTGGCCACATGAAGGTACACGGATATTTCATTTGTGAAAAATTAAGATGTTTTTCTTTTAATCAAAAGTTAAAATGCCTTAATTACAATCATATGCCAGCATTGAAGATTACAGTGCGAGTGTTATGGCTGAGTGTCTTTGGAAATGGGCCAAAGCATGTAGTTCTGGCAGGAGTGGGACATTAGCTAGCTCAAACAGCATAGTAGATAGTAAGTTGTAATTTTGCAAAAGTGCAAAATTGGAAACCAAACCTGGTAGCTCTCTCTGAAGGTCATGGTAAGATTTTACATAGATATTGATGCTCAGTATAACTTTCTCCTCCATATTTAAGCCTGTTGTACCTTACACAGACTGGTAATATAATTGTGGATTGAGTAATCAGCAGCAAATGGGGTTAAAGTTCAAATGGGTTGAACATAGGGTGTCATTATATATATGGGAATCTCAAGGGACAACTACGACCAGCAAGGCAGTGATCACATAACGGTTGGGGCCAGTTGTCAGGCAACCAGTGATTCCAGCCAAGAAATGGTCCGGCACATAACCCAACATTAAACAGCACGTTTTCATTTTTATACTTCAGTTTTTGTAGGGATTAAACAAACAAGACACAATGTGTCACAATGTGCTTTAGAGGTTTTTTCCTTTGGACAGAGCCAGGCTAGGTGTTTCCCCCTGCTTCCAGTCTTTATGCTGAGCTAAGCTAATCAGTTGCTTGCAGTAGCTTCATATTTACCATACAGGTATGAGAGTGGTATCAATCTTCTCCTCTAACTCTCGGCAAGAAAGCAAATAAGTGTATTTCCACTATTCCATTCCACTATTCCTTTAAGGTCCCTTTGACGTTTCTGTATTTCAGTTGCATTACACCGAATTTCTTTAATGGATGGATCTGTCACCCAGCAAAAGACTCCCACTAAAATTTGTTCAGGACGTCTTGCTGGAGAAATATCTGCTAATGAAGAGGGCACAGTTCAGTGCCATGTAGTGAAAAAACAACAAACACCATTTGCAATAATCAATTCCTACTGAAATGTATCCGTTGTTGCAAAAAAACATTGTCAAACCCACAGCCAGTGTGGTCTATGCTAGCAGATTAGCTTGCTGGCGGTAGTGCTAGCTCAACTTCCCTTTTAACGTGACCATCAGGTTGTAGTGGTCCCTCGTTAGTCTCCCATAGTAATGTATCTTATTCATCTAGTACATCAGGTTGATACCAATCCATCCACTAGATTTTACGTGTAAACTACTACAACCACAGTCCAGTGAATGGCTTTAATGTTGATCTGACATTGAGTGCAGAGGCAAGACGGGAAACCTCCGCCATGTGTTACACCCAGTTAGTGATTCTGCTCTCTCTATAGGAAATCAATGGCTCAGCCAATGCACACCAGTTTTCCCATTCATGATTTAGTAGCTTTATGATACAGTTTGCCCTCTAAATTTTCTTTATTTCTATCACAATGTTTTGGCTCATCAGCACCAACAGAATGTGCATGTAAGTTTATAAGCCACAATCAAGACACTTTTTTAGAAACTTCATCCAGTAAAGTTTGCAGGTATTTTCTGTGGCTACCTATCGAAATTACACATTCACATCTATTCAAGTTTTCTCAGATGTCTGGAGGTTCTTTTATCTTCATATAAAGAGGAGATTGTCTCACACAGAGTGGAGCTAAAGGTAATCCCTGGTTGTAGAAAAAAGAATAATTAAAAGGTTAAGTGCTGATCATTTTTTTCTGAGATCACCCGTGGAGCTTTAAACTGCGGCCAGTGGCTCACAGCTCTAATTTGCAGAAAATGTCAATACTAAAATGTCAAGTAATAGGTCAAACACAATTGAGTCCAGAGTTTAGCCAGAAACCTGTGCTTTTCAGACCAAAGTGAGGCAGGCACTTCAGCCGAGTTGGGGGTCTGACACATTAGCATGCTAAGAGACCCTCTGAGTCATTGACTTTACAGTCTGCAGTGGACAGCTTCACATTCATTCATCTGTGATTAAACAACCCTTCAGGAGCCTCTTTGTAAGGCCCCTGGATTCACCAGAGAGTATTCACTGGGTGCTTAAAGTCAAATATAACAACGTTACGTCAGCCTAATATGCTTGCTGCTACTAATGCGTCTATCACTGCTAGAGTAGATCTTTTACCACCATAGTACTTCAGTGAGTATCACCACTGATGCTACTATTACTAAAAAAGATACCACACCTAATTCTACGACTACACCTACTCCTGCTATTACTACTACTACTACACTTTTACTGCTACTCATACTCTTAGCCCCCAACTAGTTCCACTGCTACTGTACAGTATTATGCCCATTATTGTACATTATAAAAGGGTATTAAGCTAATGAAACCTTTCAAGGGAAAATAATAACAAACTACAGGCTTGATTTTATAGAATTAACCGTAGAATTACTGTTATTAATATTTTTTCTAAAATCAGATTTTTAAAGTTAGAAAGCCAGTTGTCGGGAGATTTTAAGAAAATCACAAATTGTGACCAATGTTGGAAGAATATAGGATGTAGACAGTTTGGGTGTTTACTTAAAAATGTACTATTGTAATCGTACGTATAATTCACTGGATCTACCAAGTTCAGACACAATTATTGGTTAAGTCATTTTATAAGCAAAAAATCCAAACGTTCTCTTTCCAGGGCATCAAGCATGTTAAACTGCATAGGGGAGTATGTTCTTCCTACTGGTACCACTTTTCATTGCACCTCCAGCACCTAGCAGAGCCTTTAAGCCAGCTAAGCCATGAACACTTTAATCCTTCTGACATTTTGGAGACCAAACAATTAATTGAGAAAATAATCAACAGGTTAATTAACAATCCACAGCATATGAAGATTTGTATGTAAAATGTATATATTTAAATGTATCAATTGAAATTGAAATGGCGTAATTATCATATGCAGTTATCACCAGTCCCTTCCTCATATTGTATAACAAGATCTTTGTGTCCATTGAGCAATAACAGAAATCACTTTTGTGTAATGTGTAATCCAACATGTAATTATGTAATTACCTAATGTTCCCATGCAGTTGTAATCTGCTAAGACAACAAACATTTTATAGCTTATTTCAGACTTCTTTACTCTTACTATACGTTGCCTCCTTGACAGCATCTTCTGGACAAAATTACACTTAAGTGAGTTAGTGTGTGCTGAAACAGTTATCGATGATCTCAGCAAAACTAATCCTCAAGATTTGTGGGAAGGAGTATCAGCAAAAAAAAGAAGATAGCCCATGAAATATTCAGCTGGAACGTACCATCTACACATGACGGGGCGGCTCTGGTGGTGCCGGCCACTTGCCCGGGAAAGCAGGAGCACTTCACAGTTTGTGACCGCTCCTCAATTTTGTTCTTGTTGCAACAGCGATGCAACGCCACCACCTCGCAAGTGCCTGTTCGGACAGGGTGCGCTGCTGGAGAAACGAAAGGAAAGATGGAATAATCAGTATTCAATCATTCCCTCATCTACACACCCACACTGCTGGCCGTGGACTGAGTCCCATAAGAATATCTCTCTTGGGTCTCTGTTGGCTGCTCTGAATCCCTCTCATCAAGAAAAAAATACCAACGAGAGCAGACTACCAATTTCCTTAAAAGGAGTCGTTTATTACAGAGAGTTCAATTTCCCTCTCTTTATATGCACATATTCTATAATATCGTTGTTTTTTTCTGAGTGGCTTAAAGTTTTTGAGGTTGAATACTGATTTTCATTGTCTTTAAATTAGACCAATTTCCTGGATAGAAAATTAATGGATATCACACCAATTTAATTCTCCACATCCATAAAGTTGGGGGACTCACAGGAGACAGATGGGGGGGGAGATAGGCGTATAATCAAAGCAGCAGAGGCAGAGATATCCTGACTTTTATTCTCTAGTATGGGTTATTTTCTTTACTTGACAAAGCTCCCCAAGAGCTGTCCCCAAGAACAGAAGACATTATACAAGTGTTTTCACAGGCTGAGTAGTAAACTGATTTAGTGTTTCCTCTCAGAATGTTCCTTTTTTGGGGGGGGGGGATTTAAAACTTGTGACAAAGTATAGCTCAAGCTCCAAAAACACTGGAAGCTACATTTCCCACAATACAACTGCATAGCATTATTCCTTAGGCCCTCCCTGACTGGTAAATGCCCACGTCTTTAAAAGCCCACACCCTCAATTTGTAACACAGGTTTTATTATCATCAATCTGGCGTCTTAAAGGTACCCTGTGGAGCTTTTGACCACTGGTAGCACTACAGAGCAATGTTTTCCTGAGTCCCTGTTTTGTTTGTATCACGTACACGCTGACGTTGTAATACACAGTCTTGCCGATCGTTTCACGTTATTCCACTGACGCCCAAAGAACTTTAGCAATTGGCCAGCAAAAGCAAGGAAGAAAATGACTGCTAGCAAGTAAATATGGATATAAACAATGCAGAATTAAAAAAATTTAAATTGTAAAAAAAAAAAATTTGCCTTACAAATGTTTTACGAGCAAGAACATGCATTCAGCACATTAGTCCACACAATACGTTTTGGTAAGAAACGTCGAATGTAAACAAACCTGATGACAGAGCCACAAAAGACATTGTACAACTGTACTGTAGCAAGCTGAGTAGTACTCTTTGTGACGAGTAAACTAATCTTCATGTGTAGAACTGTTAGAGTGTCCCTTTCAGAACATTTAGTACTAGCAGCAGCTTTAAGCACTGTAGTTGAGGTAACCAATCAGGATCTGGCATTGTAAACATCATGAAGAACATTATTTTTATCCTGATCAGTGTATTTGATGAAAAAAAGGTACCTTTAAATAAATAATCTGAATAACTGTGATAACTGTGAGAATAAGTGTGAGACGGTAATGATTGGAACTGATACCGCTCTAGATTTCTCACAATAAGCAGCAGTCCTTAAAAAAATTCAGATATGTCAAGGGGAAAGTGCAGCTCTGCAGTATTTTGAGCCAATTTCCAGATCACGCTCCATTGTCTGAATTATTTAGAGCCTGAGCTGCTCCATTCTCTTTTAATTGCATGTGACATTTTCTTGAGGTGTCCTTCTGCTGAGATACTCACTGCTGCTGCGGTAAACAGTAAATCTGAAATGACTGCGTGAAAGTGGTCCTACCTGTCTGTACTGTAACAGCTCAATTGAACCCAGTTAATTACGTTTTCACTTCAGCGTGTTATATTGGTGAACAGCAACACTTTGCAGCTGCTGTAACAACTGCTGAAACTGGGTAATATCAAATCTGACAAAGACAACTGTTGAGCATCACAATACCCCTGGGATTTCCCTATTTACAGAACTCAGAAAACATGACATTTACACGTTTTTCCCGTCCTACAGTGTTTGGGTTACCTACTGTCTGTGATTGGAGAGCATAAAACATTTCACTGATGGCTGCTGCTAGAATATATAAGCGAACAGCAGGTAGAAAAGGACAAAAAGCCAGGAAAGGGAAGTTCTGTTCTGATTATGCACTCAACTTTTGATAGCATATCTGCCCCCCCCTCCTCATACACCAAAAATAATGCAGGTAGTTGCCCAAAAGTAGCAGAATGCTTACTCATGTAAGAGAAGCGCTGCCAGTATCTCTCTAAAGGACATACTTCACACTGACAGGCTGTGGTTTTTCTGACTGGATTTGGACTTGTACTTGGATGCGTACTCAGCTTCTCCTGCCAGCAGACACAGAGAAATAGCATTTCACTGGGGAATCAGTCTGTCCTGCAACCCAGTCCAGCTTTAAACCCTGGACACACTGCTGCTTCTGCTGCTGCTGTGGTTGTGTTTGTCTAGAATTGTCTTTCAAAGTTTTATAAGACAGGCATGATGCCATGAAATTTAAATAGCACGATTCAGAGGCGTCCTGGTGGCCTAGTGGTTAAGAAACATACCATATAACCGCAACATCCCCAGTTTGCTTCTGGCTGGGGACCTTTGTTGCATATTGTTCGCTTCTCTCTCTCCCCACCAATGTTTCCAGTCTGTGTCTCAACTGTCGCTATCCAACAAAAGGCAAAACTGCAACAATAAATAAAAGTATCCATGCATGAAAAATTAAGAGAAATGTTTTGGGAAAAGGACACCTAACTAGAAATTGTGAGTAGTTATACAGTTAGTATACAGTATACAGTGGTGGAAAGTAAGTGGGACATTTACTGTACTTTTGACCGAGTTTCATTGTGCAACTTTTACTGTTTTATATAGCCTGGATCAAAACCAAGCTTAGTTTAATTCTCTAAACCAAACACTAACCTTTGTTTTCATTGTTTTAGTTGCCTAAACTGAACCAAATGCTTGTCTCATATTTCTTCAACTGAAAATCAAGTTCCATCCATCCATCCATTTTCTTCCGCTTATCCGGGGCCGGGTCGCGGGGGCAGCAGTCTAAGCAGGGACTCCCAGACTTCCTTCGCTCCAGACACTTCCTCCAGCTCCTCCGGGGGGATCCCGAGGCGTTCCCAGGCTAGCCGAGAGACATAGTCCCTCCAGCGTGTCCTGGGTCTTCCCGGAGCCGCCGCCCCGGTGGGACATGCCCAGAACACCTCCCGAGGGAGGCGTCCAGGAGGCATCCGGATCAGATGCCCTAGCCACCTCAGCTGGCTCCTCTCGACGTGGAGGAGCAGCGGCTCTACTCGAGCTCCCCGTGTGACTGAGCTCCTCACCCTATCTCTAAGGGAGCGCCCAGCCACTCGGCGGAGGAAGCCCATTTCGGCCGCTTGTATCCGCGATCTTGTCCTTTCGGTCACTACCCAGAGCTCATGACCATAGGTGAGGGCAGGGCGTAGATTGACCGGTAAATCGAGAGCTTTGTCTTTCGACTCAGCTCCTTCTTCACCACAACGGTCCGATACAGCGCCCGCATCACTGCAGACGCTGTACCGATCCGCCTGTCAATCTCACGCTCCATCCGTCCCTCACTCGTGAACAAGACCCCGAGATACTTGAACTCCTCCACTTGAGGCAAGGACTCCCCACCTACCCGAAGAGAGCAAACCACCTTTTTCCGGTCAAGAACCATGGCCTCAGATTTGGAAGAGCTGATTCTCATCCCAGCTGCTTCACACTCGGCTGCAAACCGTCCCAGTGCATGCTGCAGGTCCTGGTTTGAAGAAGCCATCAGAACGACATCATCTGCAAACAGCAGAGATGAGATCCTGTGGTTCCCAAACCGGACACCCTCCCGCCCCTGACTGCGCCTAGAAATTCTGTCCATATAAATTATGAACAGAACCGGTGACAAAGGGCAGCCCTGGCGGAGTCCAACATGCACCGGGAACAGGTCTGACTTACTGCCGGCAATGCGAACACAGCTCCTGCTCCGGTTATACAGGGACCGGACAGCCCTTAGCAAAGGGCCCCGGACCCCATACTCCCAGAGCACTCCCCACAAAGCGCCCGGGGCACACGGTCGAATGCCTTCTCCAGATCCACAAAGCACATGTGGACTGGTTGGGCAAACTCCCATGAACCCTCGAGCACCCGATGGAGAGTATAGAGCTGGTCCAGTGTTCCACGACCGGGACGAAAACCACTCTGCTCCTCCTGAATCCGAGGTTCGACTATCGGGACGAATTCTCCTCTCCAGTACCCTGGAGTAGACCTTACCGGGAGGCTGAGAAGTGTGATCCTCTGTGATTGGAACACACCCTCCGGTCCCCTTCTTATACAGAGGGACCACCACCCCGGTCTGCCAGTCCAGAGGCGCTGTCCCAGACCGCCACGCGATGTTGCAGAGACGTGTCAGCCAAGACAGTCCCACAACATCCAGAGACTTAAGATACTCAGGACGGATCTCATCCACCCCTGAAGCCTTGCCACCAAGGAGCTTGCTAACAACCTCAGTGACTTCGGCCAGGGTGATGGATGAGTCCGCCTCCGGTCCCCAGCCTCCGCTTCCTCTTCGGAAGACGTGACAGCGGGATTGAGGAGATCCTCAAAGTATTCCTTCCACCGTCCGACAACATCCCCAGTCGAGGTCAACAGCTCTCCACCCGCACATTACACGGTGTTGGTGAAGCACTGCTTCCCCCTCCTGAGCCGTCGGACGGTTTGCCAGAATTTCTTTGAGGCCGACCGATAGTCCTCCTCCATGGCCTCTCCGAACCTCTCCCAATCCTGAGTTTTTGCCTCTGTGACCGCACGGGCTGCAGCACGCTTAGCCTGCCGGTACCTGTCAGCTGCCTCGGGAGAAAATCAAGTTACCTTCACATAATTCTTGTCCACCTCAAATAATCCACACGTCACAATTTGTGCTCATTTCACATATTTCCATGAGATGTTGTTGGTTTTGCTTTTGACTGACAGATTCTTTTAGTCATGCTAGCAACGTGGCTCTGTGGATGGCAGTGTTGGCTGGTCTGTTGGTCGGTCGGTCGACCACTTTGGTCCTGACTGAAACTTCTCAACAACTGTCAGATGGATTGTCATACAATTTGGTACAGACATTCATGTTCCCTTCAGGATGAAGTGTAATAACTTAATCATCTAAACCAAACACTAACCTTGCCTAAACTGAACTTTCTCCAAAAAATGTCCAACATTGTGTGTTATGTGACAACTGTCAAATAATCCTTCAACTGTAAATTAAGTTTCCTTTACATGATTTTTGTCCACATCAAATATTCTACATGTCACAATTTCTGCTCAATTTTACAATTTTCTGAGATTGTGTTGGTTTTGCTAGATTCTTTTTGTCTAATCAGTAGCCTGGTTTTATCTACTGGTTTTCTAAACCACATTTTAGTTTGGGATGATATGACTTCTTTCCCTCTGAAAGAGGAGAATTTAATGCAGCCAGCGGGTCTGGAATGAAGTCATTTTTAGGGCAAGTCCACTTTGGCCTTTGATAAATACAAATATATTAACAATTACGAATCAGTGTATTGAAACACAGAACTGAGTTTATTTAAACTGTACACTGAATGTTTGACTTTTCCAAAAAATGCTGTCTGATAGATTTTTTTAAAATGTGAACAAGTCATTATATAAATTGTTATTGTTATATTTTAATGATAAAATGATGTTTATAAACAGCATATCAAAATTAATCTGAACGAGGTTCAACACCCATGCACCTATTAGCATTTGAGTCCGAGATAAGAGCTGTCACAAAAATGACTCAACTTGCTACAAGCTACGAGAGATTTCTCAGTAAATATGTGCTGGTTGGTGGATCAGATGCACGCCGAATTAAACACAGACTCCTAACACTGTTAATTCAACGTCTATCGTGTGTGTGTGCGTGACGCTAACTTCATTTGAGGAGTTTTTTCGGCGCTACCAAAGTAACTACCCAATTTGCTGCTTCCCGTTTGGTGCTGGATAGATATATGCGCAGACGGTAAGAAAAACTTTTTTTTTTGACAGCTGAGTTTATTTTGTTTATTTCTATTATTTCAACACAGATTTGCTGTTCACAATGCAACATTAGCATTATATATGTGCACTCCTTTTGTGGCATTGCGCTGAAAAAGTAGCACCCCGTCAGATCTCACAAGTTAATGTTACAGATAAACTCTATGAACGTCCGTAGTTAGCTAACCCTATGCAGCAATATCCTGGTAAACTTTAAAACACGTGTATTAATACTTAGCTGTGTGTGATTATCACATAACGTTAATTGTTAGCTAATGTTAGCTAGCAGGTTAGCTGTTAATGTTTATTGTTTACGTTTACATAGCTATACCTGTGGGAGTGGGAGAAATCTCGTGCTACTGACGGAGACAACCATCACTACTGCGCAGACTCTGGTTGCAAATGACATCAAAAACGCAAAATAGCAGCTCCTGTAGCTGGGATATTTTGGCTTCACTTTTGTACAGTGGAAGAAAGTGGAGATGTGTCGTCCATCTTTAAATACAGTCTATGGACACAGCGGCCAGTTCAAAACAGGGCAAGCCAAAGTGGCCGTGTGGGTAGTTCATTTTAGAAAGGGCAGTAGGGCCACACTTGTTTGGCCGTGGTGTAATTCCTGCCTTGAGCCAGTTACAAACAAAAGCCCTCAGGCATGTTACATTGCTTTGCCTGCAGGTAAAAGGGGGAAAATCATGTACAGTAAAGAGGCACTTCCAGAAAATAACAAGGGAACAAAACAATGATGTAAGTCTCTTTTAATGATTAGGTTTCATGTTAAAATCATTGCATGCATGGCCCATCGTTTTCAGTGCTGTTTTCTCACATCAAACTAGTCTTCATACCCTTTTCCAATTAAAGCACTGAATACATTTAAGATGTGACAGGGTATAAAAACAGTGTAATTGTCTACACTCTGGATCAAGATTGCAGAGCAACATAGTTTTGGTAAACATAGATGTTTGAAAGATAGCAGTGTAAAACCTGCTGGAGACAACAGGACGACTGACGTAAAGACTAAATATCTTCTAGACAGAGTGAGCAGCCAGGTGCTCCCACCACTTCTCACAATGAGGGCGTCACACGTGTGGAGGCTGACACTATTCCCCTGGATCCCCTCGACAGAGGCGTGCTGCAACTGAACTAATCTTTTTTTGTTCCCCTGAGTGGAAATGTGATGTTTCTGTTTTGATGACTCTCATCAACAGGTGGTGTTTGAAAAATGAAGACACACTGTTTGCATCAGATGTGTACGCTTTCAAAAACCCACATCCAGTGAGTCAAAGCATCAATCATCCTGCCAAGAAAAGAAACCTGTTTGAAAATGAAACACTACCTTATCACGGGTAGACAGAGCACAATGCAGTGTTGCAACATAAAAACAAGATTGAATTAACTTTTAGTTGAACTGCAGTGACCAGCAACCTGATGTTTGTTAGGACAAAATGACTAAAATGTAATAGCGAGTGGTTACTTTTTACGTTAAGTAAATTTTAGCTGATAATACTTCTGTATTTTTACTTAAAGGATCTGAATACTTAGAGATTACTGAGTCGATTTGATGATAAATCCTTAAGGTTGATAGATTAGGGCGAGTGTAGGAAGATATTGGAAGGTCAGCATCGATTGTTTTGCTTTTTTTTTGCTTGCATGACCAGCCTCAGTCCTGAAGCTACGGGTGAGTCAACCTGCTCACCCAATGCCAGCGAAACAGAACATATTCACGAGGGACAAACAGGAACATCCTCACGTCAAACTTGCAAGTTCACCAAAGTTGAACTCAAGCGCAAAAGGTTAGTGCTGATCTACTTCAGCCACTCTGTTGAACAGTTTTAAATTTAAAGCAATAGTCGACATTTTGCGAAGTCTGCCTTTTCGCTCTCTGGCAGAGAGGTAAATGAGAGGATTTATACCACTCCCACTCTCTTTAAATATGAAGCTAGCAGCCGGTCAGCTTAGCTTAGCATAAAGACAGAAAAGAGGCGGAAACAGCTAGCCTGGTCTGTCCTAAGGTAACAAAATCCACCTACCAGCACCTCTAAAGCTCACGAATTAACATGTTATATCTCATGTACTTGTTTCATCCATACAAAAACAGAAGTGTAAAAACGACACATCGTTGTGATGTTGCCAGGCAACCAACAGAGACTTCATAAAGTTACTGATCTGCATGCATATTACTTGTAAAACCACAACATGTTTAAATTAAGTTGAACCCCAAAAGCAGCTTAGAATGAAATTGCGATCAGATCCTGAGAACTAACTCTAACGGGAACTCCCAACACTTGATGCTGACTATCAGACGGTATTATGCTTTTACCAGGCATTTAATTCCTTTTAGTGAATCCTTTACTTTTAGCGAGAAGTGATGGGCCATTTCTCTCTGCGCTGTACTGAAATTACTCTGCTTGAGAAGCTTTTATACGTTGGTCTCTGGAGAGAAGAAACTGCAAATGATGCATACTTTGTATCATTCACAAAGCTGTTGTGAATAATAATGTAGTCATTGCTTTGCTTTATACGCAGCGTTGTGTGTAGCCAAAAACACCACCTCTCATATAGAGAAATGATCTCTGACGATGAGCTATGTACAAACCTACATAATGAGGTGGAGAACTGTTATGTTAATAGTGATGAACAGATTTCCCCCTCAAACTATGTTACTTTGTTAGTAGCAGTTTAGAAGAGTGACAGATGAGGAGCCGCTGTAGTCAAAGCACAATCTTTCAGCCACATTTATAAATGAGATTCAGGGAGCCAAACTCAATGCGACTGTAAAATACTGAGCATGTGGATTGATTGTTATGTTTAACATGGGAATCCTGTAGTGTCTCTGACTGTTAGTTAGTGCTCTCCCAAGGGTGCAAGCCGTGCTTTCCTTTCTTGGCAAGATGCTTCTTATCCATCACATAAGTCATTTTTATTACAAAGTGCAGAAAGTCTAAGGTGCAGAGCAAGCAACAATCGTTAATGCACATAACACAAGACATAAGTCGAGGTCACACGTCAGTGCAACATTTACAAGAGTAAGGAAAGCACCTCTAAAGACATACTGCTAACTGGAATTACACCTAGACCACCTGAGTGCTACATTTCTAAAAATACTTATGTATGAACCATCAAATATTCTTCATTCCGCTCAGGTTCAAGTTCCCCCTTAGCAACCTGTGTGCTTTGATTCTTGCTAAGTGGTTTCTCATTGTGGACACTGAAACTCAAGGCTGTAATGTGTCTGCAGGGATCACGCTAGCACAATTTGAAGGTCAGAATTTAAACTCTCTACACCCATTTGGGCAACCATAAAGTATAAAGGTACTGTACTGTGTCCAGAGACGTGCTGCGTCAGGTGGAGATGTATCCCGGCCGTTTTTCTTATGATGTAAAGTTGTCTCAATCACTAAGTTGATTTTTACGAAACTGATTAATTATCTGTTCATGTGAGCTAATGTTGCCTTCTTCACTGAGGATTAACTCTTACATATTATAGTCAGAACATAGTGTATCTTTACATGTCAAAACTATACTCAGCGACCTGTTGACTGTGCCAGTGTGTTTAGATTATTAACAAAGATAAGAAGTAAGAAAACAAACCTATTTCTACACCTATTCAAATTCTGTTTATTTTTTTCAGGCTTTTCACAAATCTTAGTTTTCTTATTGTAAAATACTTAGTATAGTTTTACTTCTAAAAGCCTAAAACGTTTCAAATGATACCCTTTCACTCTTTGGTTGAATTGCTCACAAGAAATGTGCAACCTGCGGCAAGAGGGTCACAAGTTGGCATCACAAATCTCTAAACCACTGACCTAGAGCTTCCTTCTGTTTTCTTTAGTATTTTTGTGACATTTTCTGCCTTTATTAGACAGTGGACAGCAGACAAGAATTGAGGGGAGAAAGATAAAGGGGATGACATGACACGGTCAAACAGTGCTGGGAAAAAAATGAATGAACAAATATTTTCTTAGGTTCGGTGTGTACCGGCTGCTTCTAGTAAATAACCACAGCCTTGCGAGTCCCTACATTACCGTAGCTGCATGCGTTCGCTGCTGAGGTCATTCAGTACTACAAACCCGAATACACGACTCCACCTGACTCGACTCTGCTGCTGCTGATACCAGCTCTCATACATACCCGCTACTGACGACACTTCCTGTACTTGCCAAACTGCTGCTAGATGCCGAGGTTAATAACTGTGTTGCATATTAATTTAAATTTTCTGCCACTGTGATGATACAACTTAACATCCAGGGCATGTTCGTGGATTTTTGTAGATTTACTATAAATATAAAACACAAGCAGAATCAGCACAGTTATCCCAGTTAAAACACTGCTTGAGTTACTAGTTGAATGTAGCTGGAGTAGTGTAGTTGGAAGGTAATAAAGCATAAAATGTTTTACTTCCACTCAATACCAACACATCCTGTTAGCATGCCTTGCATTTTTGTGGCCTAAAAGACGCCTAATGATGTCTAAAAAACCCTGAAAGTTCTGATAGATTTAGAGGTGCGATCCAGTATATACTGAGGCGACGTAACACTTTAACTTCCCGGCACTGGACTGGAACCGGGGACGCTGCACTTATAAGGTCAGTGCCTTAAAACTCCAGGCTGTCAGGATTCCCTGTGTTTCCTTATTAACATTTAAAAAGGCTTCCAAGAACAATATGTCACAGAGTAGGAAATGATAAACACATTTTCCTAGAACCTCCCACCGCTTATGGGTTGTTGTTTTTTTTTTTTGAAAGAGTAAGAAGGAAAGGAAGAACAAGTTGAATTTGGAAAGGGGCATGTACAAGCACAGGAGAGCAGGCAACTCAAACGATCGATTACAGAAGATGCTAATGAAAATAAATCAGATGTCCCCACAACTTGTGAGCCAAGCCAGCCTGGGACTGAATAAAGTCAATAAAGGACAAGCACAAAGGCAAACAGAATGACCACTGACACTTTTTAAGTTTATGTTGTAAACACCCACAGTAGTAAAGGACAGACTCCTCTTTGCAGTATCACTGTCTGACAAGAGAGCGCAAAGGCAAACCTTCTTTTTTCACGAAGAGGAAAATAAACAGAAGTAACATACTGTCAGAGAGTAAAAAAGGTGCAAATATGATCCCGTCTTTGCTGACACAAACTGGTTATTTAAAGAAGTGAAAGCTCATATGTGCATTAGTAAACCAACTGGTCTGCTTGCTGAAATGAACTAAATTGTCCCTGCTTGTTAGAGAGTAGGCTTACTTTTCCTCTTCTTCTTGTGTTCTCTGGGAAGAAATACATTTTCTATATTTTGGATGTGTTCTGGGTTCATTTCATCCCTTGAATGATAACAGGTTTACAGCAAAAGAAATAACACCCAGGGGAAATTAGGAGGCTGCGCTGGCTATCAGAGAGAAATTGAATGCGTGCGAGATTATTCTGATCCACTTCCTGCTGAAATGATGAGCGCCTTGAGTGGGGATCGCTGCCAATCAAAGCCACGCACATCAAAGTGCCACGCTCCCATCTAATTGGTCGACAAAGAGAACAGAGGTATGCACGAGTTCTATCATGCTCGCAAATGGACACCCTGTCCGGCAGCAGCACTGCCTATACACCACCAATTACCTGAGGCTGTGTATTGTCAGCAGGACTCCCAGTGATGAAACGTGGGTTGGCCTCTACTTGTAATGTTGCTGAGTTGCCATAATTGATCTCCCTGGGTTTACTAGTGACGACTCAACAACACTTTAAATGAGGCGAGGGGAGATGAGTTTGACTCATACCTCCAAAATAGCTGTTTCAATCCAATTACTTTTGGCCACCTGGCTGAATGTTCACATTGAGCACATGATGGGATTGGGACAACTGACTGAGCCAAAATCTCTTCAACCTTGATTTGCTTTTCTTTATTGAGAAACTGGAGCAGTGGTCTCCCTTTTTGAACCCTTTGTAGAATGATATAATAGGATAAGAAACTCTGCATACAGCTGAACTTCCAATGGTCTTTTGCTGTCATCACATTTCTGCTATTTCCTTTTTTTCCTGGTTCTATGAACAGCAGTTCACTTGATAGGATTCCTGCCATTCAAAGCTTTCCGGTTCCGTGTTTCTATTGAAATAAACATCTGAACTCCGATTCTACACCTCAGTATCAGTTTACATACTCTTTAGTCATAAAGAGTATGTTGTTTAATGTCTTCTCTGGCTCTGGAGGAGCTTTGTCAAGTCTAAGAAAATAACCCTCGATGATGTCATTAGGGATATCTCAGGTTAGGCTTGGAGAATAGATTTTTAATGGTATAGTAAGCCTGCCTGAAAAACTGTGCACGTGGAGTTTGAAAAAGAAGCACAAAAAAAAGCACTAATACAACGCTGCGACAACAGTCTGTGCTGCCATAGCGCTGCTGAATTCCATAGGCCACTTGTCACAAAAACGCACTTGTATTAGTCTTTTTGTCTGCATGTATATACTGTATGTATCGTACTGCACAATGTATCCTGGAGGCACGCATAATACACACTCTGTGGAAACATTTTCCCTTTGAGGACAATAGAAATCTATCTATCTATTGAGTTGCATTATGCAAAACGTAGGATGCAAGATTGTGGCGCTTGACTCACACTAGGGACTAAAAGTCAGCACATCTTGGGCTCTCCTGCATCAAGTTCACTGTATACTGTGTTCACTGGAGTACCTCTTTAAAAACAGTTGCTTTAAAGATGGTTAGATTGATGGAAAGCTCCTGAATCATTTCGATTGCTGCTTGCTGCCTAGCTACTTTGGGGTATATGGCTCTGGTAAAAGGGATTTAAAGGATAAGGCTGGCATTACCAAAAGACCAAAACCACCAAAACTTCCCGACACTGTTTCCACTGAAAATGTGAATCTTGTAATAAATACAGCTGGGTGCTGTTGTTTTTAGCAAACGTTACTCACACAGGAGTAAATAGTGCATGCCCTCATTTTCAGTGATGTCGAGAGTACAAAACAGAAACAGACAACACTTACTGGTCTTTTCATGGGATTTGTTGGCAATAATAAAAATACAGAATATCACCAGCCTTATCCTTTAACATTATGAAATTAATTTCACTTCATGAAACACCAGCCAAAAAAAACAACAAGATTTTGAATAAATATGTAGTTTCTTTTGCTATAAATCTTAGCAGCAGACTACTACATAAAGTCAGAGCCTTTGTCACTGCCAAAATCATCACAATATAACGCATAAACCGAGCTGCTCACACTGTAAGTAAGCAAAGAGGCAGTAGGATCAAGGTAGTCTGTCAGACGGTATGCTAATAATGTTTCTCAACCAACAAGTTACTGCAACAGCTTTGGAAACTTCTTAAGTGGTATCATGAGGATATTTAGGTTCCGATTCCACAAGATGATGTGGGGATTACAAATTGCACAAAGACAGAAGCAGGCGGTTACAGTTTTGACCTTTTAATAGTTAGGTTGCCTTATTGGAATATGCATTAGTGCCCATAAGAAATGTGCTCACCTCTAGTTCCTTCCGTTGGAACGGTCATCTCGCAGACGCTGATCACAAGCACCATTACAAGTAGAGCCCCTTTACTTCCGACCTGCGTGTATCGCTCACTCATCCTGGAAAAAAGAAAGAAAGAGGAGTGTTACCACGAGTAGCTCATTAATTACAGCAGTAGTTTTAACTTGTTCCGGGTAAACCCATAACATTCTTACCTTTAGAACAGCATTATACATTTTTAACACCAGCCATTGGTTTATTTACATTTACCAACCAACAGCAGTGTGAGCCCTTGGGTTGGATTTTAAGGTTTTATGGCGCAGAACAGGAAGAGGGTGCTGTTTGACTAGCTCACAGTTTAACTTCACAATATCTTAGCTTGTCTGAATGCATATTTGCTCTTATCAAGAAGAGATACTTGCTCTTATCCTTCTTCTTGCTTTTCAAAACAAACTACAGCTGTGAATGTGCCCTAGATTACTGTCTCCAAATTACCTCTTTCTTCCCCTGCACCTCCTCCCCCCTCTCCTCCAACAGAAAGGCTCTTACAGCGGGAACATGAACAGAAGGTGAAGACCCTGTGCTGCTACAAACAGGCTTCAATAAGCCTCTCTAGGCTCTACAGTAGAGTGGAAGAGAGCGAGCAGGCCGCAGTGGCTAATCCATCCCTCCACAGTACCTATTCCCCTGCACTCCCTCTCCCTAATGAAGTGTGGTGGAGCTGAGGCCACACTGCATAAACCATCTGGCACAGTGTGTTATCATTGACAGACAGCGATCAAATTTCAAACGGGGGATGCTGCAGTGGTACGGTAATTACTGGAAGAAGCATGGTATCGCATGGCGTGAGCGTACAATGTTACAAGCTGCGTTTACACCTTATTTACCGCCTCCCGCCTCTTATCTGCCTGCCTCATTGACATATAGATTGGCTAAACCTCGTTGGGGTTCTCAGATTATTTGTGTAATTACGTTTATTTTGGCAAAGCGAACATGAGCTTTTGACCAGATATTCCTATACCCAGTGTTACACAAGAATTAGAATCGAGTAATGAGTCAAAATAGCCCAGACAGGACTGACATGTCTAGTGTGCCCTCTAAAATTCTAAATAAGAAGACTATCATCAAGACATGCAGGCAATGACAACATAAACACAAGGGAAACAATTTCTCATACTGACTTTATGTACATATAAAAACACTTTGCAAACAATTGGTCTGGTTGTCTTTTAACTTTTCTGAAATTATGTGAGAAAACACCAGGTGAAGAAAGACACGCACTGATTTGTGTATCTGAAGCATGAAATTCACTTGCGAATGTTTTTAATATCTATATTTATTGAGAATTGACTTAAAATGAATATGTCATGTGCATTTCATTTGTTACTGACTTTTTAAAAAAGCTTGACATTTAGAGAAATACTGTCGGCTAGTTGCCTGGCATCCTCACATTGACAGCAAGACTCCGGGAGGTCACTGGCCTGGCCAAGAAATAGTTCGAGCACATGACTTCCCGCAACTGTAGTTTTTACGTTTGGAGAGCAGAAACACTGGGATTGAACTGATATGTTTGGCCGATATCAATCATTTTGAATGTAACTAAGTACCTTTACCCGAGCGCTGCACTACAGCATAAGTACAATTTTGAGGTACCTTACTGCAGTATTTAAGTTTTTTGCTATTTTACACTAATACTCCACTACACTTCAGAGAGAAATTCACTTTTTACTGCACTACTTTTAATTACTTTTCAGATTACAGATTTTGATACAAAATGATCTTATCATAGTTTAGGTAAAAGTTAGTTTAGCTTATAAAATACTATGCATTGTTATGGATTAATCTACCAAACATAAATAAATAAAAAAAGTCAAAATTAGCTCCATCTTAACCAAATACAACAGTAAAATGCTGCTAATACTATTATGCATCAGTATTAACAATCCAGTAATATAATAAATAAAAATATAACACTCACGGTTGCATTTTTCTGCATTTTGATACTTTTAGTACATTTTGCTAATAGTAATTAATAGTAACTAATACTAATAGTAACATTTTGGGAAATACATTGATTCGCCTTCTTGTTGAGAGTTAGATGAGAAGATTGATACCACTCTCACATCTGTACACTAAATATTTAGATAGAGCCAGCAGCCAGTTAGCTTAGCATATTACAAAAACTGGAAACAGCTATCCAGGCTCTGTCCAGAGGTACAAAGGCACAAACCCCCGTAAAACCACAGCATGTCATTTTGTTACATTTGGACCGAGCCAGGCTAGCTCGTCCCCCTGTTTCCGGTCCTTGTGCTAAACTAAGCTTATTACCTGCTGGTGGTAGATTCATAGCGCACAGACATGAAAGTGGTATCAATCTAAATGTCGAATTATTCCTCTAACATACAGTAAAACCTTTTTTCGTAGGAGCGAGAGAGGGAGACAGACAGACAGACGGTATTCCTTCTGCTATAGGCCTACTCCATTCAGGAAATGCAGACAAAACACGGATTGTGGAGGCGGGCATGGTTAGCGAGAGGTGGGGGAGTGGCTCAGGTGAGCAGTGTCAGGGAGAGCTAATTGTCACAGCTGTCTCTTGGTGACTAATTATGCTCTCCCCTACATAAGCAGTAGCGTGCTGGACCTGACGGCTGCCACGCACATGGACAAAGATCATTGTTAAAAGACCTGAATTGAGACCTTCAAGTTTTACTACTGCAGCTTATCCTGTCAGTCTGTGAAGCTAACATTAGCCACTTATCCACAGGAGGAAGAAAAATACACCAAAGAACTAAATGGGCCCAACTGATCTTTTATGGTGGATTTCACCGAAATGACGTAAACCTCCATAGAGGCCAAGATTGCCAGCTTCATACTTAGCAGGGAATGCAAGGTAGCTGGAGAGACATTTGAGGGAAAGTCACTCTGATGTTAAGTGTGATAGCAACGTAATGGTGAGGTTTATGTATTTGCTCAATTGGACCTTAAATTGTACACCTAGGTACTTGTACTAGAGCGGTGGGTGCTAATGTTCACTTTCATGGTGACAGATTTATAGCCGCTGGTTTGCCGAATAATTGGAGGATGGGTTGAAATGGTGGCCAGTCAATTCAGTGATGTGTGTGTGTGTGTGTGTGTGTGTAAAAAAAAAAAAAAGGGTCATTGGCATTGGTGACAGAGTGCATGGCAGAGTACTACAGCATCATTTGTTGGGTGCTGTCTAAGAGTGCAATTCTATAAATGACATCTCATTGTCCCTGAATGTGCTGTGTTGTCTTTGGTGCGGCGGTGTGCTTGGCAGAGCAAGACGCTGAAGATTTGTTACAGTTTGAGGCCATTTTACAACTGTTTATTTGACCTTGAATTGGAGCAGCTTCAGCAGCTTTGGAGAAATACAAAAATACTGCTGCATGAATCCAAACTACCTGCTGTTTATATTATCACTATAACGTAACTGTCTGTTTAGCTGATCCCTTCTCACTGATATAACACAACAACGTGATTCAGCCTGTATCCAGTTCATAGAGTTCTAGCTGCTTTTCTGCTGCACAGGAAGTGATACATTTTATGTTTATACTTTCCAAAACTGTTATAACTGTATGATTCATATTATAAAAAATGATTCATGTGACAGTTTTCTGATATGCCAGGTCTGAGTAGATTGAGGAAAAAACTACTTGGTTAAGGTTAGGGAACCTTATATCATGGTTAAAAGAAACCAACGTGGACCACTTACAGAAACTTAAACTTCATCAGAAAATATAATCCTTTTCTCCTAAAGCTGCACTAATTAAAATACTTATATTAAAAATGAATCAAATGACCATGTGTAATGTGCAAAGAGTTACTCGTAATGACGAATCCACATAGAATTATCACCTGACTCTGCAGTTCCTCTCAGCTCTACGAAGAATTTAGCATATTTAAGCTCATTGTTTTACGGCCCTCAACTTTACTGTTTTGGTTTGGTCTGACCGCTCCACAGCGTCCTTTGAGATGCAGCAGGCAGCTGAAAAAACTCAGATAAATCCACTGTATTCTACCCGCCCAGCATTACATTTACGTATGGGTTAAACATACAAGATACATTGTGTAAATAAGACACCTTTAGAGAGTTTTCAACTTTGGACAGTGCCAAACTAGCTATATTCCCCAGTCTTTATGCTAAGCTAGGCTAACCATGTTCTGACTCCAGCTCTATACTTAATGCACAGACATGAGATTGATATAGATCTCCTCATCTTGCTATCAAAAAGAAGGCAAATAAATGTATTTCCCAAAATGTTAAATTATTCCTTTAAAGGTGGGGTATGCGATTCTAATCCAATACACGTCTTTTTGTCAGATTCAGCAAATATCTCCTCACGGTCCGCTAGCTGTCCGTTCGGTGTACGCGCTGAAAAAAGGTCCGGTGTTTGTCCACAGCCCTGGCTCTGTAAATGGGAAAAATACACAGTGACTCGGACCGAGCCACACAACACTATTCCAGCCATGATTTGTGTGTCAGCTAACGTTAAATGACTTGCCCACGGACATTCAGCTTACTTTCTAGTTTGCCAAAACATGCTGTTGTTGTGATGTTAGCTGTAGTAGCAGGAGAGTTGTGAGTATCGCTGTCTGGAGCTGCTGTGCTGGCTCTGGGAAACCGTCTCGTCCTCTCTGGCTGTTAGCTTCGCAGCAGCAACTGTAGGGACAGTTTGCTAACCCACAACCTAGCTAACGTTAGTTACATTACTTGCTGTGTCGTTGTTCGCTCTGTATCATGGCATTTGTCATGGTATTGGATTTCTCCAGAATTGCCTACCCCACCTTTAAGTGTGATCAGCTCAATGATCATGGATTTTCTTTGAATATTCCCTGGAATTTCATTTGGCTAGAACAATAAAGATAATTCTCTTGGTAATAATTACTTTGGTGAAGTACTAAAGTATTTTTACAGGTTTTATTCATTCATTTTATACATGTTTGAACAGAGGAGCTTTCATTGCCAAAGGGACTTTATATTTCAGGTTTTAACAAAGACTGAAATGTGTGTTTTCAGAAGACACAAACTCTGACTTAGAAACTGTCTACAGTGGTTGGAAGTTTTAATTGTGCATTTTAGTCTGACACAGAATACTGTAGGCCCTGAAGTGAAACACATAATGTATGCAGATGATTGCCATAAGCATGAAACATGAACTGCACACTGAAGTGTGGAGGATAGCAGATGAAAAACAAATACTAATAAACAAAATCTTAAATGAAATGTATAATTATCCTCTGATTGTCTGCAGCGCTTTATTTCTCTTCTTGCCAGCAGACACAGAACGTTTTTCTATCTACAGTATATTGTGCGCTGCACTTGAGGACATTTTCAAATGCAAATGAACACCTTTACTGAGGAATAATGCATATTCTCTTCACTGGTGTCACCTCGGTAGTTCTCCTGGATTTGTGTGCTGAAATTTATCCAGAGATTGGACTTTTATCCCTTTGTTATGAGTTGGCTCTGTTGTGTGGCGCATAAGCCTGCGGTGTAGATCATTGGATTTCCTTTCAAGAGTACAAAGTGAATTTGTTTAAAACTGAATGAAGCAAGAAATCCCCATCTCTGACCAAAACGCTGATCGTCTCAGTAGTTTCGTCCTGCCCTCCCACTCCTTTCCTCTCTGTGAAACAAATTGGATGGCAGCAGACCAATGAGCCTGCTTTAAAGGGACAGTTCCCCCCCAAATCAAAAATACATATTTTTCCTCTTACCTGAAGTGCTATTTATCCAACTAGATTGTTTTGGTGTGAGTTGCCGACTTTAAAAAAAATCAGCCATAGAGATGTTTCCCTTTTTAATGAACTAAATGCACTCGGCTTGTGGTGCTCAATGCGCCAAAAAGATACATTTGAAAAACTCAACAACAATGTCTCTTTGCAGAAATCATGACCCGGTTACTCAAGATAATCCGCAGATTTGTTGCGAGCAGTTTCACGTAGGAGCTATTTTCTTTCTACCAACCAAGGTCACAACCACAGCAAATTCCCACCTCAATTAAATCAAAAGAAATAGTAGCGTCTGTATACTGCAGTAATGCTGCCAGCCTTATCTCTGATGTACTGTAGCAGTAATGTCCCTGTACTGCACACACCTCCATACACTCATCTAATAACTCAACATAAATTATGAACAAAGCAAATTAGACTTCCTTACTTATGATTTTCTATTAATAATGAAAATGCATTAATTTTCCTTTACTGTGTTTACAATAGAGTTAGAGTTTAAATTAAATGCACATTATTAGGCAGCTCCAGTTTTCACTGAAGGTTTTGTAACTGCAGAAAAGAAAAAAAATTGAATGGAAAAGTTTTGACAGGGCGAAGTGCAGCACTGCCCAGAGTCTACTTTCACTTTATTGCTGTCGATGGAGAAATAATAACATTTGGTTTACTGTTGCCTAGAGACACAGTGAACAACCCCCGAGTTTGACACTATGCCCAATGTTTTTTTTCTCCTGTACTGACAATGAGACTGAATAATGCATCAAAAAAGTTTCAGGTCATGTTCTTCTGTTATGTTCCCTTCTTCTGCTCCCGGCGGCCATATTGGGGCTCTCTCCTCTTAACAGCTCATTAGCATGCTAGTTAACATGTTTAGGGCCTATCAACTTGTCCCAATACATTTAGCAGCAGCGCACTATTTTGGCATTTAGTAAAAGGAAACCGATGTACTGTATCCTTTTGTGCTCACAGGATATACTGTAAGCACATGCTAATAGCTAACTATAGCTGCATTCAGAATGTTATCACCAATTTCAAATTAGAAAACTTCACAAATATCAAGTGAAATGTGTATTTTCAATATTAGGCTATTTTTTTGCACAGGCAGGTGAGAGCTTAACAAAGATTTAGACTGACTACAGTATTTTGTTTGACAAGCGCTGAAGCCAGCACACTGGCACTAACAGACAGTACATAAAAAGATTTCTCTACCACACAGCTACGATTTCTCAGTGAAAATTCAACCTGAAACCAAGGACAAATTCAGTGTATCAAACATCTACAGTTTGTAAAACATCAAGAGGAAAAGATAAGCTGGTATCTTCTTATACAGTCATGCTTTAGAATAGTGTTGTGGTGTAAGAGGAAAGTTGAATATAAAGGTGCATTTGATATGGCAGAACAACTCTGAGCACTTTAGTGAAATCAAGGACTGCAAGTAGATCCCGATTCTGACCTCTTTTCTCATTGTTGTCCCATTTGTGTCACTTATTTTCCTACTTTGATGGGCTTACGCAAAGCCGCAATACTTTTCATTAGCGAGTGAAGGACTCTATTGTCCTTGGCCTATTAATAGTAAATGTTGTTTGCGAAGGAGAAAAAAATGGGGAATTTGTCCTTCACCTGCTCTCTGCAGGCTGAGGTTTTTAAGGTGATTGTAACGACAATGCAAATCGTTTCTACAGCATGCAAACCTGCAGCCAAGCATGTACGACACATTTTAAAAGGTAATATGTCTTGTACAATGATGTAATTTTCTAGGAGACAATTATTGACAATCAAGGGCGTTACTAAATGTTACTAATCAATTTCGGCAGAATTGTCCTACCATCAACTCTTTGGTTAACATTTTAGAAATAAAGATGATTGTTGTGATCAAACTACTGTATATAGGAGGCAAGGTGAAGTGAAATGTCTATTTCATAAAACAGCAGTAGTAAGCAATCTTTTAGGTAAAAGTACGCCTGTCTGTTGAGTCTGCTTCAAATGAGAGGTATCTCTTCTAAATGAGACACGGTGGGTGTTTTGACCTTATTTGCCCAAATTCATTTCCTGGAAAATACATTTCTGGTGATATGGTCACTTATGCAAACACAGGAGGTGATGAATAACATTTTGAAGAGTTTTAGAAGTAGGCAGTCTGGACGTCTGGACAAAACAAGAACTGCAGAAACATTATGACTCATTCAGACAGGCATTCGTGTGGATTGTGGTATATGAAAGTGTATTTAGTATTTTAATATGAATAACACTCTACATGAAGGATGTTTTAGTCCACTTTTTGTATGAATGCCTCATTTACTTCACTTCATTAGCCAGAAACACTGTGCAGTAACATCAGGGAACTACACGTCATCTTCTCGCTGGAGAGTTCAGCTTTCTGCAGAGCTCAGTGTGCTCTTTCGGACAGCCTTTCGAATAGTTTTCTTAAGCATAACTCTTTTGGTCCAGGTCTGGTGTTGGTCAAGTACAAAAAAAGGAACAAATCTGAGGTTAAAGACCCCTTCCAGACATGTTTAGCAGACATAACTGCTGGACACGAGATGTCTCCTACTTCAATGAAACATTTTCAGTGTGTGTGCAGTGTTAAATTTCCACATCTCACTTGTGTAAGTTTAATACTGGACCAAGGCTTGGCTTCCATACTAGTTGTGATGTCACAAATCTCGCTCATACGTCCAAGTGTTCAACTGAGATTTAAGGTGAGCACAGAGAAACTTTTCTCCATTCAACAGATGAATGTGGAATCAGTCCTCTAGTATCAAACACTGCACATCCATTATTCTGCACAGTGAAGGTCAAGCATCCAAATTAAGTAGCAATAAGTGGAGGGGGACTTTAAGTGTTTCATTTTGTGGGAATGGGAAGTTCTTCCTTGTTTCAGACACTTTAAGGCCTCGAGGAATGGCATATTTTTCCATAAATATCTTGCCTGTAAAGCAGCTTTAGTAGTAAACCATAATGTGTTTTTTACTTTCGTGCTAGTAATCATTTTAAAAGTGTAAGATTCAATTTTCAGTTTCCCTCAATTGTAGGAAGAAGCACCCTGGAAATGCACAAGGCAAGTGTGTAATCCACAGTATCACAGAGATTGCAGGGCGGGCAGAGGCAGTGTTACTAAACCATAAAAAGCTGGACTTTCCCTCTCTGTTTCTGCAGCTGGATTCGATACAGGGATTACTCTCCCCCCCCCTCCCCTCCATCTCTATCTCACTCTTTACTTGGACCGTGACAGAGACTGTCACCTCGGACGGCTGCAGGGAGCCGATTGCTCCGTCGCAGAACAAACATCGCTCAGTCGCCAAAACACAGATGTTCCCTTCTGACAGTTGAGGAGTGAAGCTCTCAACCCTGTCACGCCAAACAAGGGAGTTTGCCCACTCTTTGTCACACGCTCTGTGAAGCATCTGCCACAAATCCTGCTCAGTTCACTTCATAAACACGACAAGACAGCTGTCAGGGCCGTGTTGAAGTTGATGTATGAACTTAGGACTATAAAAGGAGCCCTGCTTTAGCACATTGTCCTGACGACTTGCTAATCAAATCATTATACACCGCAGCGGGACCGAGTTATTCCGCTGCGTGATTCACATTCCAAATTCTGTCATAAGAGACTGTAAGTGGCTCTGTTCACACCTCAGGTCTTCATGCTCACTTCTGATTTGCTGCTCATGTATGATTTATTTTTGCATGACTGTTCGTATCAATTCCAGGATGTAATCCATATCACAAACCAAGGAGCTGACAGCTCTGTGAAATATCCGCATGCAATAAAAACGTCTTTGTATCTTCGTTTCTCTCACTTGTTTGTAACAGATTTCAGTTGAGCATTTTTCACGAATTTCTCCAAATCTCCTCCAATCACCAATCAAGCTACACATTTTCGCGCTTGCTTGTAATTGCAGTGTCTAGTTGGCCTGCTGCAGAAATGATGACTTTGTGAGATTTGCTTTGGATTTCAGCAAACCAAAATCATCTGATTGATCAAAACGGCAAAAAGTGACACCACACAGCTTTTTTTTCTGCTCACACTGATTATAAAATGCAATCTCTGAGTCACATGTAAGGGGACAACTGACTGGGACACTTCAAGCTGCAGCGTGAATGGAGCCTGAGCAAAGAAGGCCTTCATTTCAAATTTCACCAAAGAAGAAGCCCAGGCAGAGCAAATATCAGCGCTGTTACCCGACACTGATGCTGAGTGCCCTTTCAGAGAGTTAACCACCAAAGCGACCTTCCGTAACGAAACGTCGAGATGCTATCTGAGAGGCCGCGCTCATCAAAACCGCAACAGCCAAATGGTCTCAACCTTAGTTTTCCTTTGATCAAAGTGTCTATGCATCACCGTCTCATGATCCCGTGTGCTATTTCAGTCTAACCCCACCTTCAAATATTGCCTGGCACCATCAGCACGCGGCAGCATTCATACAGATCACAGTGTACCTCTCTAAAGCCAGTCTCCTCTTCTTTCTTTTTATAGTTAAGATCTCATAACACAACAGCCTATTGTTTGCCTTTGCCTGTAATTGCTCTCTTAGCTGAGGCTTTATGAATTATCAATGAGTACAGTCTAAACATTTTAGTAAAAATAAGCATGCTTGTGTCACATTAGAGAGCAGAAAAATTGGACTGATGTGTTGGGCTGATTTCAAAAATTTTGAATGTGCTTTTACACAAGTATCATTTTGTGGGACTTTACTGCAGTATTTAAGCTTTATGCCATTTTACACTTCTACTCCAATACTTATAATATTTCAGCGAGAAATTGAATTTTACTGCACTAAATTTCAGCTATAGTTACTAATTACTTTTCATACAAAATTAGCTTATCAGAGTTTAGCTAAAAGTTAGTTTAGCTTATAAAATATGATGCATTATTATGGATTAATCTACCCCACCATTATATAAAAAACTTATTTGGTGAATTTCAACAGTAAAATGCTGCTATACAATTATGCATCAGTATTTAGGAGGCATTTTTCTGCATTTTGATACTTTTAGTACATTTTGCTAATAGTAATTTGTACTTAAAAAATAGTTTGACATTTTGGGAAATATGCTTATTAACTTTCAAGTTAGATGAGAAGATCAACCACTCTCGTGCCTATACGCTAAATATAGCTAAAGCCAACTGCCAGTTAGCTTAGCATATCACAAAAACTGGAAACAGGGAGAAACGGTTAGCCTGAGATAACAAACGGCGCATAACCTACCGTAAAAAACCACCACATGTTCTTTTGATACTCTGGTTGTTGTATGAATTAAACAAACAAAATATAAACTTTTAATTAGTGAACTTTAGAGGTGCTGGTAAGCAGATTTTGCCCTATGACCAGAGCCAAGCTAGCTGTTTCCCCTTCCAGACTTTATGCTAAGCTAAGCTAACTGGCTGCTGGTGGTAGCTTCATATTTACTGCACAATCATAAATGTGGTATCGATCTTCTCATCTAACTCTTTGCAAGAAATCAAATAAGCTTGTTACCAGGATATCAGATAATTTCTCCAGGTCAAATTCTTAATGAGGGAATTTTACTTGTACTGGAGTATTTTTACAGTGTGGTATTTTATATACTTTTACTTGAGTAAAGGATCTGAATACATCTCCCACCACTGAACGTCATCAACCAGTAAAAATCTGGACTGAACGTCAGTCGTCTCGGATTCAGTGGAGAGTGTTAATGTCACACAATGGTCTAAATGTGTTTTACATTTGGAAGGGCAAATACCACAACCTCGTCATTTTCCCCAACAAAATAGAAACAAAGTGCCTATAAAAGAGGTATCAAGACAAAAACTCAGTTATCATTAGCTTCAATACTAAAATAAAAGTAAAAAACGAGTAGAACTGCTCTGAGCAGAGCATTCACAAAAGTGTCCAATTTCATAAACCCAAAGAGTTTCATGAAGGACAGGCAGGAAATGAAGTCAAACTGTCAAAACTGCATCAAGGTCCAAAGTAGGTTAAATCACCAAGTGGCATTTTTGTTAGCTCTTTTAAAAAATATATCAATGTCACGTTGCGGTGTCAGTGTGTCCTCGTGGCCACAGAGTCCGTCCTGTAACTGGTTTGATCCCTGTGACAGCCTGGTGTCCTTGTGCGAGCGGCTGAATCCCTCCGTCACTGTGCATCGCTGTGGATGAGTGTTTCAGCTCAATGACTGCAGAACAACATGGAGGATAATAAATAAATGATGTATGAAAAATTATATTTATCCCAGACAGCCAGTCAGGTGTGTGGGAGTCAGCAGGAAGCTCTCGGTCTGATTTAATTTCAGTTTTGTGGGTCACAATTTCGTGCTATTGCAGTTTCTAATGCGCTGGGATGTTTGATTTGATTAAATTAAATTGGCTGCAGTGCTTATTGTCTTTCCTCCGTCTCACTAACACCTCAAAGAAAATGATTATTACTACATTTGTGGAAGTTACTGGAGTTGTTCCTCGGGATAGAAAGGGGGGATAACAGGACATGGCAACCTGAGTTGGAGCCTTTTTTGCTGTCCCTCGGCTCCGCTGTCAGTTACGTGATACCCCAGAGCTGAATCACAGGCTTTTTGATTTTACATGTATCAGAACATTAAATGTCATTTTGATTTTGATCCAGTTTGATGACAGTAGAGAAATTGCATTCTGTATCAGAGAGCAGATAGGAGCTCTGTGGTTTTCACATTAAATGTGGTGAGAGTTGGCTTTGAAAAAATGATTTTGAAAGTATGTTGCGTTTATTAGATTGGTTGACAGCAGACAGAGAGACTAAAGAGGTGGATTCAGAGGTGGTCAGATTCAAACCAAGGACGTTTGTGTCTAAAGGACACTTTACTAGAACATAAACGACATTGCATTGCTTTAGCTGCTTTATATTAGGTTGTATCTATTATTTAAATATTTATTATGTATCTTAACCACCATTTAGCATTTATAAGCACTATATAAATAATTCATAAATGGTTTACACACTATAATGTAGTCGTAAGCAGATATACATTTTATGTGTTTATTTTTTAATAGTATTTTTCAATAATTATAATTTCTCCTATGAATGCACATTTTATATTATTTTATAACTATGTTATAAGACTATATTGTCATTAAGTATCTGTTTATACACCAGCATTTACTTCTGTGTGACCAGGTTTATAGTTGTTATCAAAGAATTAATAAATGCTTATCTGCTTACAACCACATTATAGCGTGTTACCCTTTATTTATTCAACACTCAAATGCATTGGTGTTTTGTGAAACATTCCTACAAACCCCCGGCCTTTAGAAACCCCTTACTTATATTTACACAGATTGACCTACAAATGATATTGTTTGTAAACTTTTCATAACCTTAGTATTAACAAAAGTGGTGCTCTGCAGTGAACCTCTAACATCAACTTCTTTAGCCTTGTGTCTGCATTCAGTGACACAAAGTGAGGCCAAACAGGAAAACACAACATTACCTGCTGTTACCATCTGCATACTGTAAAAAAAATAATAAATAAATAAAAATACTAGAGGACTGTGTCTCTAAAGACCCGAGGTCTGCTTTTAAAGGTAAAAGATGTCGTTTTGTTATGCTTGTTATTTAATTCAGTTCTACCTTAAGAGGTTTTAATTCATAAATATGTAATGACAGAAGCATAGAACAGGTATTTATTTGACTTATTTATATGATTTTTTTTTTACCTAGTGCTCGATAAATTTAACCAAAAGTTTTCTGCACAAAATTCTGCCTTTTTGCCCCAGCACATAAACACAACACCACTAGCGTTTCATTCCTTGTTGTTAAGATGTCATAATGTTGTTGCATGAATTTTTCAGTAGACGAAACATTTTTTAATTCTTCTTCTTATTGTTTGTCAGTCTTAATTGTATTTTCGTTCTAGTTTGCTGCAATGTTGTTTTACACACACCTTTAAAGCACCTTCCTCATAACATTAAATATTTGTGTATCACCAATTTTTTTAAAGATTTTACATGTATGTATATGTAGATGTGTGTGTGTGTATACAGTGTATATACTACAGTATATGTATATTTGTGTATATGCATATGCATGTATATGCTGTATATTGTTTCATTCATTCAACCTTTATTTAAGATTCTCGGAGAAATCCTTGGGTGACCCTCATTTACAATGATGCTGAAATTACACCATGGAAAATACAAATATACAAAATCAACAAACAAAATCAGTTAAAACAGTTACAGGCAGGTAATGGACGATTATTAAGTACATTCCTAAAGTGTCGAAGAGGTAAGGTCATGTTGCAAGCAATTCCATGAGTCTGCTGTACTAAAACTAAAAGCAGTCCTTCCAAGATCAGTCCTGGCACGAGGTACCTGAAGAACCAGTCAGTCACTGGACACCAGGGTTCCAATGCAACATAGATGTTATATATGATGGTAATTTTCCGACCAGGGCTTTATGAATACACAGACGCCAGTGCTCATTGCGTCCTTCAGTCTGTTTGTGTGTGTGTTTGTAACTAAATTAACGACAATCAAAGTTAAAGCTAAAGGAACAACATTCTGGAAACATAAGCAAAAAAACCCAACCCAACTACCACCAACAACATTAGCTTTTTTCAAATAAGCCCCGCCCACTGAAAACCAGCGGGAAGTGCGCATGCAAAAATTCAAAAATTTTTCACGTGAACAAAACAAAACTGCTGTAACTTTGGCAGATTATTGTGGGTTCATGTAGGCCCACCTTCGGTCCTGGTAGGAAGCTGATTGAGAAAATAGATTTTGAGGGCCTTGGATGTTAGTTTGAATCTAATGCAATATCCCTGACATGGCTGATTATGTCTCTGTGGCAAGAGTTTTGTCCCTTTCTTCAGATAAAATGTACTTTTGCTAGAACAAATGAGAACCTGATGGAATTAGTTTTGTTTAGGGGGAGCTTTACAATGTGGTTTATGTCATTTAAACACAATCAAATTACAGCTAAATCTCGACTGCAGCGCGGAGGGACTGATCACTGCTACTGTAACACAACTGCGATTCATTTCAAATTCGCAGCGGGGCCAGCTTCTCTTTAAAATTAAGGAAGAAAAGCTATTTGAGAAATCACATAGGAGAATAAGAATACATTACGCTCTGAGGTAGCCCGCCATTTATCAACATTAATAAACAAACAGCCAGTGCCTGAGTCTTGTGCCTGAACGTGTCAAAGCGTAATGCTGTCGTCTCCCTCTGCCCCTTCTTACCTTTTCGTCCCTGGCTTTAAATTCTTGCTGTGTTTTTACAGAGAGGAGCAGGAGATAATATGGAGTGGTTATATTCAGGTTCAACATGGAGCTGAAGCAAAATGGAAGGTGTGTGAACACTTAGTAACAGAGCCACAGAAGAGGAGAGTGTCAGTCAAAACATTGTGATATTCGTGCACTCTGTGTGAAATACCTGTCAAGGCTGCAGCCGTCTTGCTCTTTGCAAAGCTAAACAGGCTAATAAAAGAAGCAGATATGAACAAGGAGAGAATTTGTGTCTAAATTCAGACATGAGCTGCACGGCTGTGAAGAACACAGAAGAAGACGAGGTGATATTAAAAGGAGTGATCGTGAGTGCTCAAGTTTTCCAGCCATGTTTAAGAGCAATAACAGAGGCTGTTTTTTTTCCCCCCCTTTTATTTCCTTCGCGACTCCGTCTCACTTGTGACTATAAATGCTTTCTTTGTTGACAGGCTCAGCTCGCTCAGCCTCGGTGCACTTCCTTCAGTCTGTGTGATCGGAAACCCAAAAATTCCCACCTCGGATTAGTTGCAGCCAATAAGTGTTGGGGAAACATGAATAGAGTCGGCGCTCACGCTTTGATGAGAAGAAAAGGTGAGGAGTGAGGTGTCGGAGCATGGAGGAAATCTATTTTTAGGTGTCTAATGAAACTTTTTAGTGCCGCACCGACAACAGGAGAGAAGTTGACAGGCGATTATGATACTCTTTAATTAGCTCCCGAGCTCTGGTATATCTGTTAGCCAATTATCATCACTCAATGCCACATTTGATGCCTCCTTCCCAGGTTTTATGTCAAAGAGCCGAGGAAATGGGGACTTAATTTATTATATTTATTTACGGTTTATTTGATAGAGACAGATACAGTATACATAGACAGACTGAAAACAGCTATCTGATGCAAGTATCATAGTGTTTATAGCAGATGCTGATTTCGTCCCTTTTATGAAAATGAGATTAAAACAGTGAGGTAAAAATAAGGTAAACTGAAACTGAACAATAAAGCACACATTTAAAAACTAGACACAAGTACAGGTTTGTTGCTGAATTAACCAGGATTAGGTAGCACTTTTAAAAGTGGTGACGTTTGCAGCAAATTTCAAGTGATCGGGAAGCAAGTTCCAGGACTTTGCTCCTTTCACAGAAAAAAGCTGTCTGAGCAAAAGATGTTTTGCAGAATGGAACTTTACAAATGCCACTTGAAGCTGCTCCGGTTAGATCTGCTGTAGCTCTGTAATCTCTTGATATATTTGCAGAAAGGCTGAGAAGCAAGTCCATTTAAATATTGAAACACAAGTTTTACATAATGAAAATCAATAAAAGTGCAAAACTTCAAATCTTGTATTTACTTAAAATGCGGCAATGATGGTACCTTATTTGCTTTTTGTCCAGGATTTTCAAGCCCTGATTGTAAAGAAACTCTATGGATTTCATTAGAGACTGGCCTGGCATAGAACAGATGTGAGAACATCATTGAATTTAGAAACAGTAAGTCACAGTCAAATTATTCTTATTCTTATTCTTATTATTATTATTATCATCATCATTTTAAAACAGCTAAGGTTCGCCTTAATCATTTTACAAATCTTTTATAGATGACTTTTAAAATTTAACTGAGAATCTAAAATTATCCCTAAAATTATTATTATAAATACTTCACCTCTGTTACTTGTTCAATGAGCTCTCTTTTAAATGTATGACATAGTATCTATTTGTGCATGACTTTTCATGTGGAGACTTCATGACAAAGTGGTACAAGTTCCATCTTCACCCACTGAATCTTTGAATGAAAATAAACAGCATGAGACCTTAGCAAAAGATGAGCAAGAGTCTTCATCAACCACTGCTGTTGCTGTCAACATACATGTGGACATCTATGTGGGATAGTGAGCAATAACTAAGCAAACATAGACTATGAGACATCCTGTCCAGATGTTTTCAGCAACTACAAAGGAGTTGTAGCAAAAAATGCTTCTGTGATCTAAAACGTCAGCTGTAAAGACCAAAGGCATCTTTCTACAGGCGCCATTCCATTTTGCGCTGATGTTTGACACTCACACAGGGAGAAATCCATCGTAGAAGAGCCACAGAGGCCAATTTATAAACCCACAGAAGAAGAAAAAGACCAGCACACAATGCAGCAACAAGACAGGTTGGGTTTTGAGTCAGAGTCAGTTGGGAAATCTCTCACCATCACTGTCTTTCCTTCTGTGCAAAACCTGCAGCTGATTGCAACAACTTCACGCCACTTCTGTGGAAAGCATTCTGGGAAATGTAGGAAATCACTAAATAAGATGAGGCAGACTGAAGGAGCTGTAGAACTACAACTAAAACTAAATAATAAATGCTGGACAGCGTTTAATGGATAATTCAATTGTATTCCAACTTGGATCTTATTTTTGATGATTATTTTCATTATCGATTAATCTGCTGATTATTTTGTTGATTCACTGATTATCATTAACTAGAATATTCAGAGGAAAAAGTTCATGTGCTTGCTGCTGAAAATTTACAGCTGAAACATTTAAAATAATGAAAGAAGTCTAAATGTGAGTACCGACTGAAGTCGAAGTGCCAGTTAAAGTGATGAAAGGAGTTGAAGTGCCATTTGTGTAGGTGATAAATTGAGCTGGAAGAGTCAGCTGAAGTGGATGTCCTGAAAGAATAATAGTTCAAGTGTGCTAAGATAACGCAAAGTGTACTAAGATAACGCAAAGTGTGCTAAGATAACAGATTTATTGAAGCAGTGAGCAGGTGATGATGAGGACAGTGGTGAAGAGGCAGAAACATTAAAGACGAGTGAGCGGGGAGCAGGTGCTTTGTCATGCTTACATGCTATGTGCTGTGGACTAGCTAAATGAACTAACTAAAGAACAGAATGTGTTTGTTAACCTTGGGGTTTCAATGCTGGAGTCCTGCAGGTTTGACCATTTCCAACACTTTATATTAGGGTACACATATTCACCATTAAGTAGTTGCTTATTAGCTTGCATATTAGTAGCATGTTGGCTCTTTATTTGTCATTATAAAGCACTTATTAATGCCTTACTCTGCATGACTATATTCAACAACTACTCAATAACCTCCTAATTACTGCTTTGATATGACTGATAGTAAGTAAGGAAGATGTTGTACAGGAATTACGATCTTAATATGCTTTGCTCACTATGGGCCTTATAAGGTGGTGGTAAAGAAAAGTCATTCTCCCTTAATAACTATCGTCTATTCGTATGTAACAAAACACAAAACCACAAGTGTTAATAGTGTCCAAATAACTCTAAATGAAGTCTTTCTAACTCAGAATATGTTCCCCATTGTAAAGTGAGGTCTTGCTCATAACTAATTCACTAGTAGTCACTTATTAGAGACACTTATTAACCCACACAGGTTCCCTATTCTAAAGTTGGCCCTTCTTAAATCCATTATTCGCTACTTGCAGAATGTAGTGAGACATATATCCGTGCTGCACGTGACGTCTGTTTACTTCCTGTCAACTCTAACGTTACCTTCCAACCTTAGTGATCACCTTACAGTGCTTTTTCATCTTCAAGTTAGTTACTTAACTTTTCACAGTTAGCTTTGTACATATTGTTATAGTATTTACCGTTCGTTTTTGTATATAGTGTTTTTTTTAGCATTTTGATAATCACCTCAGTGTCTTAGATAACCGCAGCGTTAGCTAGTCAACCATTGTAGCACCAATGCTGAATTTCACAGCTTAGCTAACGTTAGGTTGCTATGGTTCTTACTAAGTGTGAAGAGGAGGCAACTTTAGAATAGGGAACCTGTGCGGGTTAATAAGTGTCAAACTACTAGTGAATTAGTTATGAGCAAGACCTCACTTTAGAATGGGGAACATATTCTGAGTTAGAAAGACTTCATTTTGAGTTATTTGGACACTATTAACACTTGTATGTTTTGTTATAGAAGAATAGCCCATAGTTATTAAGTGTTATTAAGGGAGAACGACTATTCTTGTGGTACTACCACCTTATAAGGCCCATACTGAGCAAAGCATATTAAAATTGTCATTCACTTACAACACCCTCCTTACTTACTATCAATTTAGCTGTAATTAGGAGATTGTTGAGAGAAAACTCTTAGTTAATGGCCTAGTAGTTGTTGAATATGGTCATGCAGAACAAGGCATTAATAAGTGCTTTATAATGACTAATACAGAGCCAACATGCTACTAATATACATGCCAATAAGCAACTAGTTAATGGTGAATATGTGTACCCTAATATAAAGTGTTACCCCAAGGTTTAACTAGTCAGACTCGATGCACAAACATTTACGCAAAATTTCTCTAAAGTGTTTAAAAAATGTCATCAACTTCAACTGCAAATGGCTAAAATAAACATGTACATTTGATCATTTTCTTCTAGACTAGGCTACTCATCAATTCTTTTTTGCATTATAGCCCATAAGGCATAAATAGCCAGCCCAGAAATAAAAATTATTTGTTAAATATGTATTTACCTATGTCAAGGTTGGACTGTTTATCACGAATTTAATGAACACAACAATATTTGAAGCTCATGTCATGAAAGTCCAAGTGATGTCTGTTTTATGCATTTTTAACAAACAGATAAACCAGAGTCAGACAGGGAAGTCTTTGCAGGGACCTCTATGGAGACAGGTATGTGTGACGACCAGCCAGTGCCACTGAACAATAGAGTTTAAAAGTAATTGAAGCACAGATATGTTTTGTGGTCTTATGTGGTCTTACTGATTGAATACAACTAATTACTGGTCATCTGGAAATTACAGATGCAGTCATACAACTTTAAATTTTTGGTTTCTGTACACACAAGCATGTGGAGGAAAACCTTGGAAATTAGTTTCATCATTTTACATATTAGCCTAACACAAACAATACAAATGAACAGATTGTGGATTTTTTAAAATTAATTATTCGTTGATCGACAAACATGTTGTGTCAGTTCGAATTTGGTGTATCAAATTGGGGCCGCTTGACAGCAATTTCCCAGGCTGCTTTTTGTTGCCGGTGAAGTGGTCTGAGTCCAGCCAAGAGAATGCTTTTGTAATTGTACTAAGATAAATGTATGTGTGTGTGAGGAAAAGAGAGCCGAACAGGAAGAAAAAGAAATTGGAGAGAGGGCAGCCCTGCCAGTTTATCATAACTGATCCACCCACTCCTGCACAGGCTGTATTTACATTCCGACCGTCTTTGTACAACACCAACGACGGTCATGAATGCGTCGCGAATGACGAGCTCTGCCGACACGAGCCATAAATCAACTGCGCATCGCGTCCTCTTATCTCCTGCTCTTTCGTGTCGACCTCTCTCGCATGTCAGAGCGAAAGCACATGGCTCTGATTAGGGCTGCTCCTCTATCCAAAGGCCGGCGAGGGCTGCTGGGACAGAATGGCCAGGGCAAGACGCTGAGGTAAAAAAAAAAAAAAAAAACTGTTTAATTACACAAAGCGATTGAGCAGAGCATACAGGCTTTAAATTAAAGTGCACCTGGGTTTTGTTTGTTTTTTTGTTACACTCCTCTCTCTGCTGTTTTACATCATGGAACAACGAGGCTCAAGTTATTTTAGCCATGGCCCTCGTGAGGCTTATAATCCAGGCTAAGTGACAGGCTAATTTGTGGTATTAGATTGCTTTCATCGGGTCGTTTGGGCCTGCTTCGAGCGTTAGCGGTATGAAAAGGCTGCTCTGGCTCAGCGGTCACATTGACTTGTATGCTGTGTGACTGCCGGGGGTGGACGTGTAAGGGGGAGGGGGTCACAGAGGCTCTCGGAGACCATATTTCCTCAGTCGTGTTTAATCTTCTCACTGCAGATAGAGAACAAGCAAGAAGGAGAAACTTCCAACCAGCCGAGATCAGTCGACTGTTCAGTCTAATCACATTCTGAATTTAGTCTGTTTATACAGTAATGAGCCATGAGAGTTACATTTTAAATTGAACTAAAGGTCCATGGAATGAGAAAACAGGTTTTCTGCAGGTGTGGAAATTCATCAAAGGGACAAGAGGCGACTCTGGTGACGTTAACATGAGACAAAAACATCCAGTTGAAAATCTCTCAGAGAAGAAATCGGTTTGTGAATGTATGTGTGTGTGTGTGTGTGTGTGCACGTGTGTGTTTGGGGGGTGTTATTGCCAGACTAAAGCCTCAAGATATACCCTTAAACACAGACACAAGACCATTTTCTTTAACAATAAGATGTGACCCATGCTAAGTCAACTTATTGCTGATGACCATTGAGTGTGTCAGAGGCCGGAACAAGTAATTAAAAGCAATAGAAAAATGGAGGATTAGTTAGAATTAATCCGCAACTTTTCCAATTTTCTTGCAGAAAATGCTGAAATGGAAGGATATGGAAATCTAGCAGAGCACAGCAGAACTAATGGGTTGGCAGCTCTCCCCCTGAAATGAGAAGGGACTAATGGATCCGCGGCCCTGGCTAAGATGGCTGAGGCAGATTGCATGTGGATTTAAGTGATTAAGAACATGGTGGCCCCCGGTCCTGCTTTTGTCAGAGAAAATGTAATATATGACAATGAATGCTAAAATATGAAATTCCTCATTTAAAGCTGTTGCAGAGAATTCAGAGTACAATTCACATCCGAGATTAGGAAAATATATGCTATTTGAATGCATATCGTGTTGGAAATGATAGGGATGCAGAGGGCGTGGTGGGCGGGACAGCGGGAGTCTGCAAATGAATGACTCAAATAATAGTTATGATAAAGGTTTATAAAGATTTACATGATTTATTTCAGCAATTTAAAGGAGACAAAAGTGAGATTTTTACTGTGGCTTTGGCAAAAACAATGGATTATTGATTAATAGTGCTAATTAAGTCAAGCTTGTAGCAACTTTCTATCCATAAGTGCGATAATAATACTGCATAAAATGTGACAAGTTGTAAGAAAGGGGAGACTTTTATCACATTAGTGGCCCTTAATATTGTTAATATTATTATTGGCTCATCATTTAACATTCTGTTATGCCTCACATGGAGATATGATACCATATAATGTAATATTGTGATGTTATGTTATCTGAGAATTGATTGCCTCACCAAACTCTATTGCATTTTTAAGCCATGTAAAGACACCATTTCTTACATTTCACCAAGTTATTACATCATCTATCAACAAAAAGACCAGAGGGCTATGTGTGTGTGTGTGTGTGTGTGTGTGTGTGTGTGTGTTAGTCTGACACATCAGAGAAACTAAATTCAAATGTACAAATTACAAAATTATAAGTTACAAATTTGACATGGCGCCATTAGTCAGAGAGTCAGAGTACAAATTTCTTTAGTCGTGTTACAAAAATAATTTATTCCAGATTTATACCAACAGGTTCTCAAATCTAAACGACATGTCAGTGCATTTCAAAATCCACTCATGGTTAAGTCTAGGCAACTAAAACTACCCGGTTAAGGTTAGGGAAAGTTCACTTGCATGATTTGAGACCAGATGTAAATCCAGATCCATCCACCCTGACCTCCTCCTACTGACTTGTTGCTGCACATCGTACTACTTCGGGTCTAAACAAAGGTCATTGTTGCCCGACCACGTCAGAAATGAAAAGTAGTATATAGGGGGTTTCCGAAGCAGTTCAACATTTAAAAAAAAACCTCAGAGAAATCAGGTTACACAGGAAACCAGACATATACACTGTAGTAACCTGGTTACTGTAAATCCATGTAGGCATGTAAGTCAGTAATCAGAATTCTCCCTACCCCAGAAATGATTTTGTTAGCATTACTTACTTATTCTAAGTATAGTAGTGATGAAAAACACTGCTCCCTGATTGTGTGTGTGTGTGTGTGTTTGGGAGCCTGATGACCGAGAGAGAGGACAGGCCCTGTAGTGAGAGCGCACAGCTTTTCCTTACAGTACCAATGTCTGAATATACAAATACAAATATACAAATTTTCAACCTATTTTGACTTCTGGAGGTTACTTTGTGTTAGTTCTGCGTGCACATCACTCCCTTCATCTTGCCGCTCAGCTGTCACATATATTTTCCTTGTCTGAAGTCTTTGTCATGCACCCTGTGTTTTCTTGTTTTCATCTTGAAACGGGGAATAGTGATAGTGTAAGAGGAGACAATAATGCTCATGTTCCCCTAATTGACTCTTTGAGTCACATCGGTCGTCAAAGCAGTTTCATTATTAACCTAATACCTATAAGATAATTACTGCACTACTTGGAGAGAGAGTATAGTGACCAACCCTGGATGTCTTTCCAAAACTCCAGTACTGGTCATTCTGACCTTCATGGTGGTGGGGGGAGGGGAATATGTCCATACTGCGTTTGTAACCCACCAATTCATCATTCAGATGTCACACACACACAAAGGCAACATACAAGTTGTAAAACCCTTCTCCCCCCTTTGATAATGTGTGATGTGTAACTTTTTTAACATCGAAGCTGAGGTTAGCTCTATATCATTACAATGCTTGGCCTTCTGTAGCCTATACCTCGGGATATTTCTGGTCTAATAATGCCTATGTAATTATTACGCAGGCCAGAGGCCGTCTGTCAACACTGGTGAACCGGATACTAAAGGTTAACATCTGTCATAAACACTCAATCTCCTCAGAAATTCAAATGTCTGACAGTATTCCATTTTTTCGCTCTGCGTGGCCCGTGAGGTGCGTGCAGCGGTCACTTTCAGCGCATGCGCACTGTGAAGAGTCAGAAATCCGCAAATCTGAAAAAAAATCTCAAAAGCAGAAATTAGACTTGTTTTTTGGTTTTCTATTTAATTTGATTACCCACTTCAATATGAAACAAAAAACTAAATTCTGACCCGTTTTTCACTTGCCAGATTTAATGGAATAATTGAATGATCGGATGGCACAGAACATGTAAAGAGCTGATTAGACACCCAGTTATGTGTATACATGGCCAAGAAATGGACTTTCTATAGGAGAAATAAAGCTGGTGAAATCAGGTTTCTCTAATCCTGTACACCGACTATGGAAACCAGGTTTTCCTTTTACATGATGTTAAAGAAATCATCTTATTGCAGAAAGCTGACTGTAATCTGGTTACTTAAGTGCATGTAAACTCACTGCATCATAACTATGATGTGTAAAAAATAAAGTGCATTAAATAGTTAATTAAGTTGACATCTGTGTTTGTTATTATTTGTTATCTCTATTTGATTCGGTGCATGTGAATGCCACACCGCTCAGCAGCTGACTTGGAAGTCAACAACAGCCCTTCTCATTCAAATGAGATAAATCTGCTGAGTGGAATCTTTCCACTTTAAATGCTGCAAACTGATTGGGCTGATTTCAGAAATTCTTTAGTGAGCAGAACCTGTCAGGACCACGTACAAATCTGATGCCTCTTTAAAATGTACAATTCAGTGTGCTCGTGCCATAACAACCCCCCTCTCATTAGAAGAGAGTAGAGGATATACAGTAGAAAGCAGAGGGGTGGGACTGCATGCGTGCCATCTGAAAACGCCACTCCGTACAGCCACGACTGACTTCGACAGGTGCTAGCGGATAATTGGGGCGCCATGCCGGCTACAACCGCAGCACTGCTGTCTCCTAGAGCTCATTACCATCACTCAGAAGCTCCCCTTAAAAACCTCCACAGCCACATGACTCTACGTATTTGGTAAACCGACGACTGAAATCTCTTGAAATGCTGACATTAAAGGGCCTGTCACTCTGCGAGCTGTTGTCGTGCTGTTTGGACGGGTAAATGATTGCGCTCAGCATGCCGTAAGCCTGGAAAGCATGAGGTGGGACACACAGGTTCAACCGCATGCAAATACACGCATATGATGAGATCCAGTCAATCCTTTTATGAAACAAGTGTATATCAACTGTATATCAGGTGGTGATGACAGCTTTAAAGCAGGACTTTTTTCTGCTTAATTGTTTGTAGAACAGGTTGTTAATCAGCTACCGTGAGCCAAAAATGTTACCAGGAGTGAAATTTCTGTCCTTGAAAAATCACTTTCCACACATTTGCAGTTTCTGTTTAAAACTTCACCCTCTATACCTACTGGGGTACATGTTTGCTTGCTCATTAGGTAATGTTTAAGGCATTTTTGCCTTTATTAGATGGAGACAATAAGGATGGAAAGACAGGAGAGAAAGGATTCCACTAAGCAGGATGTTGTGATTACCCTTCTGACTAACTGACCAACCAGAATGCCACCCACTGGGGCTATTCAGACTGAATATAGCCCTCAGCAAATCACTGCAAAGGCTTGTGTTGGTGTTGTTGTGTTGCCAGTAAGAAAACATAAACCAGAGAGTCCAGTTTAAAGGCTTGTCAGACGTCAAGACACTGCATGAGTTTACATTATACTCCATTAACAAAGGTTTGCATAAGAATGGAGCAATAATGAGCAATGATTTTCTCCACCTCGATGCTTGTGAGTTAAATCATAAAAATCTATAAAAAATTATCTACCAGGAATGTGCACCTGCACATATTTGATTGGCCTATGCAGTGCCTTGCCGAATGACATCACATTGTAGCAAAAGTCACGTTCAACTTTTTTGCAAACAACGCTGTGTTCTCTTCCTCTGTGAGCTTCATTCAAATGAAGAAGGCAGCTGCGTTTTTTATTTTCACACAGGGCTAAAGTCAGTCTGAACGTGGCCTAATTGAAATTAATGAGGAGCTCACATTTCTTATGCCATGCTAATGTCAGTTTAAACATGGCCGTACAAGCTCTCTGCAGAGCTTTCAACTGTATCTCGTCGTCTTCATCAGCCCATGAGCTACAAAAGCAGACCTTTGAGTTGAGAATATTTTCTCACATATACTGTTCCCAGGGTCAAGAATGTACTTCCATGCTCAAATGGCCTTACAGCTTCAAGTACTCAGCAGTGGAGGACAAGAGATGATACTAAAAATCACTCTTTTGTTGTAGAAGAGTATAAAAGGAAGTTTCTTTTTCCTTTTTTTTTTTGCTCTCATTACCTATCTTACTGGGTTTAAAAATGGGACTTTTTTGTGTTAAGCCACCGTAGCCCAAGGGATTGAGAGGAGATTGTGGTGGTGGTTTACTGTCCCACAGACTTGTTAGAAGAGATAAACTTAATTGATGTTATTGCAACTCCTACTGCCTATAGCAGTCAATAAAAGTGATAATTACTTAATGCCCCTTAAACAACTCCTAGAATCATGTCATGCTATTGAGTCATGAATTTCTGATAACTGATTTGATTTCTGTACACAACACTGACTGGGAGGCATCATTAAGCTTTCGAATAGACACCAAGCCTATGATCAGATAACAGTCCTACACATTTACAAGTCGACTGTCTCTTTATCTGCGACTATTTGCTCAGTAGACAGAAGCCAAAGACTGGAGGGGACAGACTAACAACATCCAAGTGAGCAGTCCAACTCTGTGGTTGAAGAATAACAGAATTTTAATCTGATCAGTCACAGATGCCTGCTGACCATCCTAATAATTCCCATAAAGCACAGCTAGCGATGCTAAATTGGCTGCTATTCCATCTCTTGTGGTAATCAGGGAGCTAGTTACTTATCGATTTACATGCATTTCCAAAAGAAAGTTTCTCCATTTTGGAAGAGAAAGTTACTGTAGCTGGTGGTCATTGCTTCATATTTAATAAACCAGATGATTACATTCTCTGAAATGGCATCCTCTGACAGCTTCAAGAGAGCAAACAACATCAGCAGTGTTTGATATGGGTTTCATATACATGTACATGTCATATACATGTCAGAACAGATGCTGTATTTTTCAAATGGTGCGTATGTCACTGACGCAAATCTCTTCAAAATCAAACCAGTATCAAGCAAAATCAAAAATCAATAGACATAGTTTGCCAAACTGCTCTTGGTAGCTATGATGAATTGTCTCTAGCTTTGGATAGCAGTGTGTTCTTCTTAACAGGGCTGTGATATGTTCATGTACACACACACACACACACACACACATACACACACCCCTCAATCTCATTACAAATACAGACAGTGCTATACTGAGCAGATGCTCCTCAGTATGTATCAGATCTAACACTTTTGAATAAAGGTTGGTGAAGAAAACCAACACCTCAGGAAGCAACTGCAAATTGCCGGAGTGTGCTGATACCCTGAGTGCTTTCATGAAGTGGATGTTAAGAGAACATTTACATTTTATTAAAGCTTTTAGTCTTCTCTTCTGTCCTCATATCTCATACCCTTTTCATATTCTAAACCCAATCTGCCCGTAAGTGAAATATTATCACGTTTGTAGTGTAATACTGCTCCTCTCAAGAGTTGTCTTGAATCAAGTTAAAGATATACTCCTTTAGTATTCTACTTCCATGAAGTTGGGGGGCTCATACAAGAAAGATTCAAAGAAGAATGATCAAAATCAATGCAGCAGAGGCTGAGATACCCTGACTTTTAATTCCTAGTATGGGTCAAGCTCCAAAAAGGCAGAATCCTACAATTTCCATAATGCAATGCAGTAACCCTGATGATGTCATCAAACTTTAGAAAGTTCTCTCTAGAGACACCGAAGACATTATACAACGGTTTTGTGATCAGTAATCTGAACGTCATGTGTAGTAACTGCTAGCTAGTTTCAAGCTAGTGCTAAATAAAGTTGCACCATTAAAGCCTAAGAAATATCTTAGCTAGTTAAGACCCTTATACCCCCTAATATGTAAATCGGTGTGTGTGTGTGTGTGTGTGTGTGTGTGTGGTGGTGGTGGTGGTGGGGGGGGGCAAACGACATGTTAAAATTAACTAACAATCCCTTGTAAATGTGTGTATGACTTTGTGTTATTTATATATCCATACATGAAGAAATATGTGTGTTTCAGAGTTAGTAGTAGTCATGCAGTTTAGAATGAGTGGGAAATATCAAATTATGCTAACCTACGTGACATGATTTGGTCATTTAGGCTAATGTTATTAGCATAACATTTTGTAATTTGTGAAATTCAATTAAATATCTTCCCTGTTCATATAATTTGTTAAACAACATTTTGATGGGTCAACCATATTCCATATTACTCTTTTCACTCGTCAGTTTAATGGGTCTTAATTAGCAAATTAACGTTAGTTTTATCATTTAGCTAAGCAACAGTTACATCTAGCAGTTACTGGGTGTAAATATTTGCTAACAACTAATCTGTACAAAAGAACTAGCTTGTGTGGGGAAAACCGACATGTAAATCTCCACTTAGTAAGTTCAAAATTAGCCTAATTAAGTGTTTACTGAGAGTGGGTGTATATTGGTGTTGTTGTTGCTCACATTGCTCAACAAAAGAGTTTAGTAGCAAGGCAGAAGTGACGAACATGCCCTTTAAAGTTAGATTCATTCCTCCCTGTAGGCAGAGAGGCTTACAGACAGTACCCATCAGCAGATTTAGCTCAGGATGGGTTAGTCTCCTCTGTTACAATTTAGACTGACAAGAGGGGTGTATTTTCACATACAGTACTGCCTTAATATGATACCCCTCAGCAGTCAGGTGTGCTGTCTGAGGAAGATAGACTGCTCATTGCAAGTGTTTCCTCACTCTGGGTTTTGTAATTAGCTGTCAGCACCTTGAGCTTGACGATATAATTGGTTCCTATGCTGCTTTAAACTCATTAAAGATGACTATTTGAGAACTTGATTTGTGCTGTGTCCCTCAGAGTGACTGAAAAGGAAACATTCAGTTCACCGCAGCGTTCGAGCTATCAGGAGCAAACCAATCCTCCACCAATGCACGCAGGCAGCTAAGAAGAAGAGGACAGTTGAGAAGCTTACTGGGACATCCTTCTACAACAGTCAGATCCACCACTGACTGGTCACAGGGCATTGTGTGGCACATCTTTTCATCTATCACTGACACATGTGACACCAGTGCAGTATATCACTTATTTTTGGACCTGGATTTCACCACAGCCTATCCAGAGATGATATCTGCTGTGCCAAACAAACAATAATGAAACTGGACTGAACTGACGTCAGACAATCCAGTTTTAAAAAAGGTTAAGAAGCCAGTGTTGGACACTGATATATGAGGAATGTCATTAGTAAAAAGCTGTTATGAAAGTATTTACATTTACATTGCCCATTGTATATGTCTAGATTAAAGGTGCCACATGTTGCAACTACAACATGAATGTTAATAAATCACGTCACCTTTGTATAATCATTGGAAACCAATGGGAAAATAGTAGAGAATATAGGTCACCTCTGTCTCACACTGTTGATATTGTTAGTGCAACTGGTTGTCTAAAACCAAAACAATGGAATTTCCTAGCCCTGTGATACTTTGTGTTAATTATGGGCATGACTTCTGGTTATTCCTTTAACTAAACCAGCGTCTGCGAGAGTGTTACGCTACAGGTGTTTTATTAAAGGAGGTGGAACGGAACCCTGTCTATCTCAAAAAAGACATAGAGCCAAGTCAGCTGGGCTAACTTAGTTTGTCACTGCTATCTGAGGACACTTCTTCAAGTTGCCTTCCCATTCCTTGCATTATTATCCTGTTTACAGAAAAAGTTTGACATTTTGGGAAATACACTTATTTGCTTTCTTGCTGAGAGTTAGATGAACAAAATCTGACTATCAGCAGCTCTATAGCTCATTAATTAATACGCTGTAACTCATTTGTTACACTCAAGAAAAGGAAATACAAACACGGCTATAATTCACACAAGGTATCTCTGGGAATGATGGTGGATAAATCATTGTAGAGCTGAGGGTACTGCAGAGTCGGGCGATAATTCTGTGTATTCGTCACTAAAAGCAACACCTTTTACATTACACAGTCCTTTAACACATTGTTAAAATAAAAATATTGATTAGTGCAGCTTTAAACCTCGGTTTGATCAGGTTTGAACAGTGATTGCATTATCATTCAAACGCACCAGCAAGAAAACGCAGTAAGCGATTACCTTGCATAAGATGGTGACCAAAGGTGCTGGGTCTGATCGTCCACAGTTCAGTCTGTTCAGGCTGTTTTGCTCAGTTCAACAGAAAAAGTATAAAAATCCTCTTTCTCATTCTGTGATACTATCCACAGGCCAAAAAACACATTGCTAATTGAATAATTTGAACATGAATCTGTCCGGCAACTATAACAGATTGGCAACGATCTCAAGTGGCACCTGGAACATCTGGCATGTACATCAAGAAATCAACAGATCCTAGAGCCTTGAGACTGGAGCTCAGTGGGCTCTGCAGTCTGGAGGCTTGCTTTTACTCATGTCTGGCATGTTACTGTACTCGCAAGCCAATGTGACAGCATTTCTCTTTTTTTCTCTCTCCCACAAGTGTATAGTAGCTTGACGTTGAGCCAGAGTGGCTAGGGAGCTACAGAGGAAAGGACGTGATGTAGAGTTTATTCATCACCGCCTCCACTGCTCCTTGTTCTCCAACAGAAATTCAGTTTTTTTCTGTCAGATTGCAAGAATGGCAGCTGATGTTAGAACACAGGATCACACTTAAATACACAAGACATTCTGCGTGACATTTGATTAAACACTATAGGCCTACAGTAGAGCAGATTTGGCATAGTGCAGGCTAGTTTTAATTTTACACTAATTTCTCAGAAGCGGAAATGCAACATGTTTAGATCATAAAATAGAAGCTTGAAAGCAAAGGACAGTCACATATAAATATACAGTATATACAAATACAGTGACTTATTTTATTATTCATTGATGATCATGGCATTCATGTTGTAGAAAGGTCGCCAAGCTAGCAAACTAGATTACCTAGATAGCTGTGGGCTAATACGGCTGGCCTGAACTTGAAAGGTCTGCTGTTTTTAGCAGAGGAGCTCAAGGCTATATAATATTGGCTTTCTGCTCACTGATGTCATACCTTTTCTTGAGGATCCCAAGGGTTGGGTGGAGCAATATCTCAAGTATCAATACTATCAATACCAAGTCTTGTTTTGAGTATTGATATTGGCATCAATAGTACTGATACTGAAGTGGATTTGTCGCTTGGCTGTTGTTTCCATGTTTATTTCAGTAAAGAGTAGGGAGACTGTCTCAGCAAACAACGTTCTGTTGACGTTTTTGTTAGATCATGTTGTGTGAACACACTTCTTAGTGCATGCACTCTTTGCTTCTCTGCTGACGTGTATATGTGCAGCTACAGTACTCCCGTATTAGTTCAGAGAAGACACACACACACACACACACACACACAGCTTCACTGATGGATGAACAAAAGAGGAGCATCATTTGAAGTTATTTCACATGCATGAGATTGAGTAAGTAAAGAATAATAAAATTAATTCTTAAAGCAATAGTTTTACATTTTGGGAAATACACATATTTGCTTTCTTGCTAAAAGTTAGATGAGAAGATCGACACCACTCTCATGTTTCAATCTTGTCATCTAACCCTCTCAAGAAAGCAAATAAATGTATTTGCCAAAATGTCAAACTATTTCTTTAATGTCTGGCAAATCATTTGGTGACCATGAAAATGTATTAAGAAGTAGCATTATCAATGACGCATTCACTTCATAAATCATGACACATTGCTCTTCTTTACATGATAGCACATAAGCCTTTTGATAATAATAAAAAGTAATTAATGTATTGTATTGGTGGTTTTAGCTCTGGCACAATTCTTTGGTAACACCTAACCCTAGTCTAAAGTTACTCTAACCTGCATTAACAGAATTATTTTGTTTTTTACCACTTAGGGGCAGCACAACAAGTTATAAACACAGCACTGACATATTATCACCTCATAAAGTTGATATGGCTTACGGGTTAGCAAACAGTTGCCTATTTACACATCCAGCAGACACGCAGCAACATTAGGATTCATTTGGAGTTGTGTTTCTGTCCACCTGGTGAATTCACGTCCAATATTCACTGTCTTTTTAGCTCTGTTTTGGTCGCTACCAACTCCCGAGAGAAATATCTCTTTAACCACTAAATGCTCCACCATGTACATCAGCTAGTTGCTAACTTTGTCTATGATGAGAGCGGAGAGACTGAACTAAAACAATAAAGTTGCAGATGTAAAACCAAAACAATAAGCTGAAAGATGCTAAAACACTAGTGCTAAGGCGAGCTGTTCTTCACTATGAGCAACATTGTTTTTATTGCACATAGGCATTTTTTGCCATTGTTAATATAAAAATATTCATTTGTGCAGCTTTAACCAGAGACAAATCAATCTAGGCTCCACCCTCTGAGGTTTAACTCAACCGATGAGATACTTTCTTTTTCTTAGAAATGTTTGCAAACCCAACATGTTTTTTCCTGCTGCCTCTTCACTTCTCCAGCTCTCTCTCCCTTCCCCTCTGTTTCCATCTCTCTCCCTCCCTCCCCTCATATCTCCAGCTGTCGCCTGGTAGAATGTAAATGAGCCTCTCAGCACAGAGCCTATGATGGTGTCAGCCCTCTCCTTAGTCTCTGGTCTCATTAGAAGCCTAGTGTAGCTGACATTTACCCAGCCGCTGTGTTGACTAGTTCTTCATGCGGGCCACATGGGTCAAAACAATACACGGTGAAACTTCAACAATCCAAATCTCTTTGGAAAGGAAGGTCGCTGGAGGCTGTGAAATGACTGGATGTCGACTAAAAAACACTAAAATGCCAAAATAAAGCTTTGGAGAAAAAAACTCCATACCCATTCCTTTATAAATGACCCGTGTGTGACCCAGTCTAATTGAACTGAAGTAAAGTTAAAAATTTGAAGTATTGCCATTCATGATGTTCTGTGTCCTTGCTGTATTGTGCTTGCTGTAAGTTGTCAGTGTTTGTGTACCAATGTCAGCAAGACAAATCCCTGGCAGCTGGACTAATTAAGATTCCGAATTAACAGCAAATGCACCACGTTTTCTTTCCTTTTTATCTGCACAAATGCACGAAAAAGCTGAAATTGTCAAGGTCGTTTTGTACAATAACTTGTGTGATTTTACACATTCGTTACTCCCCGTCTTCCCATTGATAATGTCAGTACACTACACACTATCATCTTAAGGAGATGATTCAAATTTGCTTTGATTTCGGTGAACTGAGCCCTACAGTTAGCTGGAGAAACGGCTCTGTGAGTTTGAAATTAATAGGATGGCCACAGCTATTTCCTGACTCTTCCTCCTCTTGGGATCCCGCAGCTCTGTTTTTCTGCGGTCCTCTCATCCTGTTACTAATGCCTGACTCTGTGTAACCCTTATCTCCATGCTCATGACATGGCCTGATAGGGCTCTGTGTGTAAGCAATTAAAACGGTTTATTTGCCAGATAAGTGGGGGAGAGCGGTCAGATTGAAAGCCACAGGCTGCCAGTATCAGGTCCTAAGGTTACAGCCCCCAGGTTAAATAGCCCAGGGGTGCAGAGAGAGCCAAACTAGGCGTACAGCTCAGTGTGAGTGTGAGGAGAGGCTGAAACTCTGCCAGAGGGAAACACACACAAGGCACTCTGTATGTTTTCCACATAACCAACATACACCAAAATTAATATTTAACCACCATCATAAATAAAGATGGGTAGATACATAGAAAGGATATCTTTCTGTCTTCAAAAAGCTGTTCATATATATATGTGGATTGAAGTAGCTGTGCACAAATAGAATATAATATATTCTTATTATATATCCATGTAATGGATATACAAAAATGTTACACCATTCTTCCCTACAGTAAAATTGTAATCTCAGAGCCATTCAGTGGCAGAATTACATTGGAAGAGCATTGTGGGGGTCAAAGTATTTGGGGTCAAAGTTTAAAGCACAAAACATGGCGGAAACTCAACATGCTGCGTGCCCTAAAAACTTCACCTTACTGGAATGAAAAATGTAGCACCCATAGCATTTTTCATTTGTATTGTTCCCATAATACAATGACTTGCTTTGCCTTTGGTGCATGTGCACGCTACACCTGTCATTGATGGTACTAAATAATTATGATTTATATGTGTCCAAAATCTCAATTTACTACTCACTATAGAGTAAGTTGTTGAGTATTTATTATGTGAGGAATGTATAATGAATGAGGGAGTAATTTAGGACACAGCCACTGTCTTCTTGTTGATGGATAAGTCTGTCAATATTCTGTATTTTTCTTATTGTCAAAAAATCCTATGATGAGACCAAAACCAACAGCTCCATTGTTGTCCATAAACTATTGCCACGCTGTTGCACTGGATGACTTGTTCCTTCATTTTGATGAACATGGCAACTGTAGTTTATTTTTATACCAAATTTGTATTAATCCAAGGTTAAAATAGTCTACAGTGCCCAGCTGTTTTAGGAAATTACTCTTGAAAGATTTAAGTCTTCAGTAGGAAGGGATTAGCTTGAGGCTATGTGTGTATTGAGCACACTAGCTAACGTAGGGTATACACTTGTACAAGCTAGCATAACCATCTTAACGTTAGCATCATTGTCGTCCCTACATGAGCCTGCTGGCTAGTTAGCAGCACTTTGTTTAGGTGAACTAAGCTGTTTCTTACATGTTCTGTGTCACAGTAACCACAATGGGCAATTTTCATTATGTATTATCTTGTAGTCTAGTCTTTTCCATTCTTTTCTACTCTATTCTGTTGGCTTACATGTCTAATTTGATTGTAATGTAGCAGACAGATCATCATCCTTATGATTAATAAATACAGTAGCTGACAATACCCTCAATAAGCTGAACAATAAGAATGAACACCAGAATAAAATAAAATAGAACAAAATAAGAGAGTATTAAGAGACCTTCAGGGAAATACAGATAATCACTAACTGAAAGCAAGGCAGCGGATGTAATAAATGAAGGTTAACTGGGTCACAGTAAACTACATGTTGAGAGAAATCCACATTAGAGAGTTTTATTTTTCCAATAACGTTTCAAATCTACAAGCCTTATCAAATTTTTCCTGAGCTCAGTCAATGATCTAATGGACCACTATAACTGCTTCAGATGCGGTTGCTGGGAGATTTGCTCACAAAGCATGACATGAAAACATACATAGATTAGAAAAAGAGGGGGAAAAAGCAGCAATAACCGAGTCTGCTTTCTGAAGACGACATGGCGGAGTGATGGAGAGGGAGAAGACTTCGACCTTGGCTGTGACCTGAACAAACTGTAATGAGTTCTGAACTTCTGCCTCAGCTCAGTATTGTTGTGGTTTTCAGAGTGCTGAGAGCTGGTAAACAGGATATTGAGTCCCAGATGGGTTTGGCTCACATCATGAAAGTACTGTAGGCCCACAGCTCTGCACAAACCATCGGCCATCGAAATGAAGCGGGAGGGATGGGGATGGGTGGGAGAGAAGAGAGGGGACGGGATACTGGGAAAGAAAGATGTTTCTGCTGTCCAAAATGTGCGTTGGTGTTTGTTTGGAGGCTTTTCGGAGGCTGGAGTTATCCTGCGTGACGGGCACATGTTTATAAGCCACTGGGCCACACACAGAGCAACACTAAGACGCTGCTGAAGAGATAAAACGGCCACACGGGAGGAAAAACCTGGACACAGACCAGCGATTCTCTCAATGTTGTTTTCAGTTTCTATCACGCCTCTTCTGTCTCCTGCTTTCCTTCTCCCTCTTATTCTCCCTCTGCATGAAAGAGGATTCCAGTTAACTGGAGTAGGACTGTTGGATGAGGGGGAGGACAGTGTGAACACAAACTACAAAGGCCAGGGATGTCCCAGCAGAGGAGGATTCTGGGACGGCAGTAGACGACAAGAAATAAAGATCGTCAAATCATGTCATCAGAAAGCAAAAGTCCATTAAAAAAAGGCTTAATTTCAGCCTGTACTCTACATTAACTTATACTGATCACAGCTGCAACACACAATATTCAACTCCCGTTGAATGAACTCCCAGTCATTTGATTCACCTTTTTTAAATGAGCATGTTTTTGTAGAGGACATAGTTGCTGCTGTAAAGGTTCATTGGAGCATTTAAGGAATATTTTTCCACCTGGGTCCTGCTCTGGCAGTTGTGGTCGTCATTCGTATCAGTTACTATAACATTTTATTACCCAATTTCTTTGCTGTGATCTGGAGGAATGGGAACACCAATAGCCACAGCTTTGTTGACAGTTCTGCAATGCCAACGTTCAAGTGCCAGTGTAGGAAGCCGTGTGCCCTTTATGTTGTGAGGTGAAAATACGAGTGTAGGTGGGCGTGCAACTTTCATGTGCAGGTTCCATTATAGACTCCTAGATTTGTTTTGTTTTTACATCAATGGTAACACTTTACTTTGAATACTTTAATAAATGCTTATATCTGCTTACAAGGACATTATAGTGTGTTACCAACCATTTATTAAATGTTAATATACTGCTTATAAAGGCTTAAGGTAAAGTGTTACCAAAATTAACCTTAACCACGCAGTAGTTAGCATGCGCAGCTATTGTAGAAAGAAAGACATCATCAGGCCTTTTGCAGAATCATGCAATGCAGCATCATCGGTCTTTGGAAAGTCACAACAGAAGTTAGCACAATCAAAACGTCTTTTATACTCTAATTTCCCATTGTGTTTTAAATCTGTGCATGTTACAGTACTGTAAATGTGATACGTATGGTCACAGTTGAACCCAAGAGTGGCTCTGCAAAATCTAATAGAAAGAGGGATGTTAAAAGTTATACCCAAATTGTCTATTTAATTTGGTATTAAGTGTTTTAGTTAATATGACTAATCTGTGAACTTGTTTAAGGCCCTAGATGTCAGCAATCAAGTGGATGTGTAAAATGATGGTCAACGTGGCATCCTGGTGGTCTTACACAAGACGCTGAGCATGTAATCGCAACAGTCCCAATTCAAGTCAGGTCGATCCTCTCTCTTCCCTCCCTTCCTGTCACCGCTACACTGTCTTTTATCAAAATAAAAGCAAAGATTCATCTACAATACATAGCTAGAAATAAAGCTATAAAAGAACAAGGATGGTCAATGTTATAAAAATGCAATTAAGGTTTTAAAACAAGTGTAATTTTCCTTTTACTCACCTTGCTCAGAGTCAGTTATAAAGGGGATGGATGCAATGCTTCTCATATGTTTTCTAAAGGCCAGTGCAACTGTTTTTCATTTGAATTCTCAAATTTGCTGCTTTTATTTTATCAGTGCTGGCTGCTCAAGATGGATCTTGATCATCGTATTGTGCTAATTGGCCCATTTTCTATGTAAAAAAAGTTTTTTTGTACAGCAAACAAACAGAATTTTCTAAATTAGTCAAATATTGCCAGATCTGCGTCTGTTCATTCAGCCATACTTTTCTGCAACTATTAAAAATAAAATACATTTCTTAAAAATTCATTGCAATATGATTACTTTTTAGTGTAGGACAGACTGCAGCTCTCCCAGCAACAACCTCCAGGTCACAGTGTGGGTATTCAGAGTTTACAGCAGTGTGGTTAGAGGGCTTCAAAGCAAGAGAGAGTAAAAATGACTGGTGGTCGTTACGGTCACATTTATCACACATTTGGCTGAACAAAAGTCCACAGCAGCCAATATGGAAAATAATGAAAGGACCGGTCAAATAATAAAGCCCTGCCAAAAACTGTCACCAGGCAAGTGAGATAAAAAAAAACTTATCAGAAGAAGAAGAGGGAGAGTCAGGAGAAGAAGATAGAGGTCAGTGTGAAAAATGTATAGGAACCTTTTGCTATTGTTTTATCATTTCCGCAGAGTTCCTGTTTATTCAGCGGCTGGTGAGTTTGTTTTGCTTTGAATGAAACAGGAAGAGAGCAGAGCGAGCCACAGATCAAATAGATTGTGAAAGGGAGTGAGGGGGGAAAGCCCTCGCTTGCTACTTACATCAAACACCCGCACAGTGGGTGCCAATCAGCCGATATTTTACACATATTCCAGTGGTTTCAGGAGAAGACAACACAAAGTCAGCCGAGCACCGGACCTCTTCTCAAGTCTGTCAGTCTGGAGCAGCGAGGGATAAATCTCTGGGCAGTTTACTGGTCCTTGCAGGTTTCATCTAACACATTCAGAAGCTTTTTATATATTACTGCAAAAAAAAAAGTCCAATCTCCTCTTCAAGACTATTTTCTTCGAACAAACGGTGGTTTGACGGGGAGTTACGTCTTTCTTTAAAGTTAACACCAATTAGGTGCCTATACTGCACGTTTACTTTGTATTTAAGGACTTTTGTAATTGTTAAAAGTCCCTTTGTATCAGACTGATTTTCCTATAGAAACGTTGATGATGATGCTGTTACTTTAACTTTTGGTCTTGTTAGGATTTTGTATAGCTAATAATGTAGGTCCAGAATTAATAAGGGCACCTACAAAGACTCAGGATCAAAGATCCCCCCCCACACACACACACACACACACACTGCTGGTGTGCTGCATGCCACAGCTGTTCAGAGGCAGCGCTAAGTCGGCGTGATTGGCGAGGAGCAGCGGACCATGAAGCCTCGGTGTCATTGCTGTGGATCAATGGCGAGGCAAGGCGAGGACGAGGTCACGTGACCCGCCGAAACTAAGGTGACATTGGCTGATCCGCCGGAGCTGGCCAGACAGTCTGCACCAGGTCGCCCAGCTGGAGGGGGACCGGTCTGACCTGAGCCAGGCGGCCCAGAGCTTTAAACCTGATCATTCACGGTGGGGGAGCCGCTGCCAATGCTTTGCTGAGGGAAGTAGCTTTTGGCTGCTAAAAAACTAGCTAGAAGTTGCCAGATGACGTCATTATGTGATTTGCTGCATCCCTCTGTTCTGTGCTGAGAGACAGCAGCAGGAAGTATCCACATCGTTTATTCAAGTGAGAGTACAGATTCATTCATGTAAAAATAGTAAAAGTCTTACTTAAGTAAAAGTACATAAGTATTGGCAGCAAAATGTGCTTAAAGTATCAAAAGTAAACGTACTAATTCTGCAAATGTAATTTATTATATTTTACATTGAGCTACTTTGAACTATTTTATATACAGTTAGGTAGTTTGGTCCAGTGGTTCCCAACCTAGGGGGTCGGAACCCTCCAAAAAGTCACAAGATGATTAATGGGGTAACAAAGAAAACAAAAAAGTTCTGCTATACAAATTTAAGCCAAAAACAGGCCATTGTGGTGTATTTTAAAAGCTCATCATAATGTTTTTTTAAAATGTAAATTCTTAATGTATCTAGCAACTTTAGCTGTCAAATAAATGTAGTGCAATAAAAAGTACAATATTTCCCTCTGAAATGTAGTGGAATAGAAGTATAAAGTAGCATAACGTGGAAATACTCACGTAAATAAGTACTTAAGTAAATTTACTTCCCATCGCTGAGAGATGTTTCGCACAAGAACAAGTCGTTTAGTTACCAGGGAGTCTGAAGAGTGGCTGCATTACACGTTGAACCAGCAAGTGGAGTTTTAGTTTTACAAACATAAATGTTCTAATTGGTTAAAGGTCAGCAGGTGGAGCCACCGTTTTTCTGGCTATGCCATGTTAAACTAAAGGTCAGGGATAAGGTGAGAAAGGAGGAAGCTAATGTTATGAAGTGTTCTGTTACTAACAGAAAAAAAAATCACTCTGTCCATACAGCTACCAGTACGCTGTAAAAATGTGTCGCTCTTTGAGAAATTTCCAAATGATACTACAAATCTGCACCGCTGCTCCACTGCATAGGCTACTTCTTGGTGTGCTCTGTCTGCAGTCTCTTCCCGTGGTCCTCCATCCTCTGTATCATCCCAGTATTGTACACCAGTAAACTGTCAGCTCTTGTTCCTGTTGTATTGAGCAAATTAAAAGCATTAGTTCTGTGGCAGCAGGTGGAGGAGGAAGCCCGCCTGTACCTCCTGCCACTGTGTCACTGCATTTCATCATCACAGGACTCACACGGTTTGCTTCAGGTGAGCAGACATTAGTCTCAGTGCAGGAGGTCAAATCGATACATATCACTATTAAAATGAGTTGACACTGGTCACGCCACACCTACCAATAACACCAAACCAAAAATAAGATGTATTTCTACATACAGTATTAGTTCTGGGCACTGTTGAGTGACTAATGAAGAAAATAAGTTTAAAAATACAAAATCCTTCTTTTATAAGACCACACAGCTGAGCCTGTTCCAGACTCCATTGTAGACTGATCTCTGTCAGCCCAGCCTGGCTGTATGTGTACTCAGGACCGCTGATTGGGTGAAATAAAGTGAACTGAATTGACTGTAAAGCTCCAATGACGGGGACTAACAACTGGAACACTGCACTCACCAAAGCCAAAAACTGAACTGAACTCAAATACTTTTGTTTTTAAACGGGAGTTTGGTTTAATGAGGTTTCAAGAGCCCTCATGGGACATTCTCCAATTTTACAGATTCTGCGATAATAAAAAAAATAAGACAATAATTCTTTGACTCCAGTTTTTTTTTTTTTTATAAATATACTGGAAACAATGAGGCATCACTGCACCATAAGTATGAATAAAAATGACCGAAAGAAAACAGTTCCAATGCAGAATAGCAGACTGTCTATCAGAGGAAGAAAGTGCAATTAATGTATTCACCTGTTTTATATAATATATTTTAGGAATCGGTTACAGATAAATGAATATTTTTCATTTCTGCCTTCCCCGAGAGAATGGGGAGTGACTGACAGGTAAACCAGGCCTAATACCCCTTTTTGCGGTAATTGTTTCGGTCTTGATTGGATATTGATGCGGGGCTGATCTACAAATCAAACACTTGCAGTGGCTGAGTGGGTTTCTGCGCCTGAGTGTGCACTCACCGGCGGGCAAACTCTTAACAGCCCCCCGAAAGAGGGCAGAAAACGACTGTCGGGGTCGCCTGAATGGCTCTTACCTGTAATTGTCCCACTCCCTTCCCGCACCTTAACGCCCTTTCAAACCATCGGCGGGGCTGCTGCTACAATCCAGTTGCGTGTCTGTGATGTGGAGGCATTTGCGTCCTGGGCTGGTGGAAAAAACAGCCTTATTAAAAATCAGACACGATTATTCTTCTTCCAGCGCGGCAGCGTGGGCACCTCATCCGCCGCACAGCCGAGACTCCCCTGTCTGTTTATTCCGATAGAGTCCAGAAACAACCAGCAGCCTGTTCAGATAATGAGCTTTAATTGCGTCCCGTTGGTGCGCTTCTGCTGGGTGACAGTCACCCACAGGATCAGACCACACACTTGAAACGAATATATTAAATTTCTCAAAGTGGGATCGATCCTGATCAGTCACTCCAGCCTCCAGTCTTTGCTCCGCCGCGTCTCTTCCCAGTCTGACAGCTCAGCTCTGTGCGCACTAACTTTTATGGAGACTCCGGAGCGCAGAGCGCACCGCCGCTACCTCTGCTGGTAACGCGCTACAGTACTCTGTACTCCGTATTACTGTTACGGAATTGTGTCATATTTACATGTGACTTGTTCATTTGAGTGTCACAATTGACTGACCCTAAAGGCAGTAGCCTACGCGTTGCTTTAGCTATCACTTCCAAATGAACCTCAATGTGATAATTAGTTAGACTGTATTGTCCCCCGGGGGGTTCTTTGTCACAGCTCTGTACATCACAGGGAGAACTCGCATCATCGCACACCGGTGACAGACAGAAATACATTAAGTACAACACAACAGAGACAGGCAAAACAGCCTGAAAACAAGACTCGTAGTTCCCTCAGCGAGTCACCCTGCTTAGGGCTGCGGGTACCAGGCTTTTGCCAAAGCGAGCCCCTCTGCACCTCAGGGACCAGTACAGTGAAGTGGCGGTGGAGTGGGTGTGTGATTTGCAATGAGTGTGATGGCTTTACAGTTGAGCTCTGAGAGGTCGGGGGGGGGGGGCTCTAAATCTTGGCAGCAGTGCTGGTTACGCGTTCCGGTTTGTGACATAAAGCATGTTGAAGAAACAGGTGGAGCAGTACAGCAGGTGTGTGGGGGGGCGCGACATATGGTCATTGACAGACACTGAGACATCAATTCCACCAAAAGCAAGACATTAACAAAAGACCTAAATATGATTCTTGCATCTCCCACCAGTTCCAACGATATTATGAACTGCAGCCACATTTAATCCTATAAATGTGTGTGCAGCCTGTTTGATGAACTGCTGAACTGTGAACAGCCACTGCTGCTCCTCTCTCATCACAACTTGTCCAGTATTGCCATCATGTGGATATTTGATGTATTTCACCAAACATCACTGACGTTCTCCTGTGCAGAGAAACAGGAAATACTAGAGAAAAACGCGATTAATATTCAGGTAAATATCTTAAGTTGGAAATATAGTCCACGCTAAGAGAATACAGTTTGATCAAAAATGTTTATTCCATGGTGAAAACATTCCTGTCAGACACACACACACACACACACACCCAACTTTCTTTTTACAAACAGCAAAACTCCACAGTATAATGCATGTGAGGAGACCAAAAAAAAAAAATCATAAAAGTGACATAAGCACAAAGTGATTGGCTTTTGCAGTTCATTCAGAAATAAAAAGAGAACACTTAGAAAGTCCTTTCAGCTCGGTCCATCAGGAAAATCAAAACAACTGATGCTGTTTTTTTTCTTTTTACTTCAGGAAAATTTCATCCTAAGGCAATCTTAAGAGAGATCAGATTTCATGTTCGTCTGTGTAGGACTGATACGAGAGAACGTCCACGCGCTCCAGATTCAACAACGATTGTTCAGGCTGCTTCTGAAAGGCATCAGCGGCTGTAGTAGTAAATAGTTCATGGACTCGTTTTTCCCAGAGTTCCTTAGCATTCCTCTTTGATGTAGATTTGTTCGTCTGTGTCGGACTCCAGGTGCTCCAGCCGGTCCGCCTGTCCGTTCATTATCTCATCGGGAGTTTTCATGAACCTGGTGAACGTGACACAGACAAGGAAAGGAGTTTGATCATTTATTGAAACTGCTGTTTTTAATCTTTTTACTATTTGGCCAGTAACCCACAGGAAGAATGGATTCAACAATGTTAAATATATCATTAATAGCCTGACCATTTTTTCAAAAAGGTGTCTTTAAATAGATATACCTGAACAGAAGTCTTTGTCCGGGCTCTTTCCTGATAATGTTCAGTTTGTAGTAGTGTCTCAGTGCTCGCGACATCTTCTCATACGTCATATTGGTCCTGTTCTGTAAGAGGTAAGGAACAAAAGTGTCATTAATAATAATAATAATAATAATAATATTGGTACTGATCTACAAAACGAGACGTTTTCTACATCTTTAGATGCTCTGTGCCATTTAAAGCTGCACCAATTAATGGTTTGGTCACATGAGGGCAGAAGTTCACAACAAGCTGAAAAAATATCTGACATAGAATCTATGACCTCATAAAGTTGTTATGGCAAACGAGTTAGTAAACAGACATCCAGGAGACACAGAGTTTGTTGCCCATAAAACCAAAACAATGAACGAAAAGAGGCTAAAAAGCTCTGCAGAACTGAGAGGAACTGCAAAGTTGGATGTTAATTCTTTATGAGCTCATTACTATGAGCAACACTTTTCATTTTACATAGTAATTCAATTCATCGTCAATATAAAAATATTGATTTGTGCAGCTTTAAAGCCTTGTCCATAAAAAGAAATGGTACGAAACATGATTTGAAAGGTGGAAACGGTAAACCTGCAGTAACGGATGATGTTTTGGCCACTTGTGGG